>NC_051212.1:11833137-12105637 GCF_015220715.1 Pygocentrus nattereri
TCTTTCCTTCTCTCTTTTTCTGCTACTCTCTTTTTCTTTCTCCCCTTTATCTACATATCGCTCTCTCTCTCTCTCTCTCTCTCTCTCTCTCTCTCTCTCCCTCAGTGAAGATAATATAAAGCTCTCTTTATCGTCGTTGTTGTAGATGACGGCTGCGGTGGCTCTTTATCCCTCTGTGCAGGTGCTGCTCAGAGAATCTCCAGTGATGTGGGCAAACACACTCAGTCCTATAAACAAATCAGCTCTGCTGTGATCAGATTTATCCTCCTACTGCTGCGCACATTCAGGAGCCTGAGCTTGCAGCACTGCTGATTTGGAGTTAGCACCCTGGGGCTCAGCTGTCCGCCAGGCCGGCCTGCTTAGATCCTAATCTACTGTTGGACAGCAGGAACACAGACAGGGTGGAGGGGAGCGGCTTTGTGCCTCTGTCCGCATGTTGGTTTTCATGTATTTTCAGGATAAGAACATTTTGGCTTGAAAAAAACAGAAAAACAGTTTAAAATGGTCCTGATTTTTATTTTTAAGGGTTATTTATAAAAGCTTAATTTTTCTCTTTTTTAAAAATAAAAGGAAAAAGAACATCATAACGTATGTTTTGTTACTGAGGTTAAGAAGCACTATTAGTCCATATAGGAACTTATAATAAATATAGGACAGAATAGGACAGATTTTGGTTCTACTGTATGGAGCATATTATTATTACATATTACATGTAGGTGCGTAAAGGTAAACAATAACTTTAGAGAAGAAAAACACTTTTGAGTTCATACAGGAAATGAAACTTCGAGTCATTCTACAGAAATGTCCACTTTATCTGTCCATAGGAGTCACTGGTGTAACTGATCATCATTGATGTTACATATAAGAAAGGCACCGGAGACATTTCTAATGGAAAATGCATTTTACAAGATAACTGCTACAGATCATCAAACCACGTGTTGTCAGTCATGCAACATCCACTAAAATGTGTAATTGAATCCATTTGTATTCAGTTTTTTCACAATTACCTCAGAATAAAGTAGGTCACACCAGTGATTTCAGCTAAAAGCTTCATATAATG
Organism: Pygocentrus nattereri; assembly: GCF_015220715.1. Classification (NCBI taxonomy): domain Eukaryota; kingdom Metazoa; phylum Chordata; class Actinopteri; order Characiformes; family Serrasalmidae; genus Pygocentrus; species Pygocentrus nattereri. Next base: position 11,834,198 of record NC_051212.1, read on the forward strand.
AGCTAAATGAGAGAATCTCTGATAACTGAAAGACACAGTGGACCCACCGTGTGCTTTTCTTCATAGATACTCAAAAAGTGGGTACAAGAAAGTGATTTTTATTTTATAAGATATTTTTGTTACATAGTAACACCAGTGACACGACTCCTGGGGACAACAGCTTTCATTATATATTTTATTCTATTTATTTGATATATGTTTTCTTTGTCATTTATCATATATCAATATTTATCGTGATCATATATTCTATAGTCATGTGTAGATTATTGCAGTCAAAATTGTAATTTTTTACCTCAAAATGTGGCCTCATCCTTTACACGTGACTGTGAGGACTTAGGTAACTTTACAGGAGAAGAATAAAACCTACTTAACTTTTAATGTAAATTAATGGAACCAGACTTTTTACTAAGTCATTTGGGGCTGTTTATTTTTGTCCATACATCATGGAATTTACATACAGTGTAAAGGGCAACAGGCATTTTCAAAGTCTGCCAAAAACTGAAAAACAACAATAATGGAGAATGAGCTTAATGTTGCTTGAGCTTTTGTTTTCATTAGCTTGGCATCATAGTTGTGGATAGAGTCATAATCTGAGCACATGATTTGTGGACCAGTGAATCGGGTTACTTTATAAATAAGGATGTATAAACGGAAGAAATCCAACCGAAATATCTTATAAGCACTGTCCCAATTTAACCCAATCCCGATTTTATTATTGAATAAATAATGTCCAGATAAAACAGTGTCATTACAGCTTTAGCACATTTGTGTCTAGGAGGGTGTGATGAGTCACAGAAACACGACAAGCCAGTAGTTTGTTTTGTGTTGGTCAGCAGTGCATTTACCAAAAAGCCTGTTGCTGAATTCACCCTATTGAAGACGAGTTACATTTCTATTAAATTCTATTACTTCAAATTAGAGTACAGCTTAACCTGTACTGGAGACAAAATAGCCTTCGTTGACTCTGTGGGTGCGTCAGCTGTTTTTTTGGAGGGAAGTCCTGCTGGACGTGTGGGTTACTCAGAGTCTCATTCAGCTGAATTTATTTCACTTCTTCTCATTAAAACCCTGCTGAGTCACTAATATGACTCTGATCAGCCCGCTATCCCACAATGCCCAGCGCTTTGCGGGCCCTCAGCAGACCCCGGTGACGTGGTGGAGAAGTGGTGTGGCTGCGAGGTTGCCACGGTGATGTTAATAGGATTAGAGGGGCTTTATGAAGAGCTTTGTGCCTGAAGCACGATTAGCCAAAAGCAGCACGGATCACCTTTAGGACTGTTAGCCCAGCACCAGCCTTTCACATGTGGGGATGTGAGTGTGTCTGACTGATCTGCCAATATTGATGACGCACACTTTTATTATGTATAATATAATATGGGTAACCACTGAGGACTGTCATGTAAGACTGGGTATAAAATATGAAATGAAAATATAAATATAAAATTATCTGTGTAGCTATCTGTCTGTCTGTCTGTCTGTCTGTCTGCCCGTCTGTCTATCTATCTGTCTGTCTGTCTGCCCGTCTGTCTATCTATCTGTCTGTCTGTCTTCTGCCCATCTGTCTATCTATCTGTCTGTCTGTCTGTCTGCCAGTCTGTCTATCTATCTGTCTGTCTGTCTGCCTATCTGTCTGTCTGTCTGTCTGTCTATCTATCTGCCTGTCTGTCTATCTATTTGCCTGTCTGTCTGTCTATCTATCTGTCTGTCTGTCTGTCTGCCTATCTATCTATCTATCTATCTATCTATCTATCTATCTATCTATCTATCTATCTATCTATCTATCTATCTGTCTGTCTTGTCTGTCTGCCTGTCTGTCTGTCTGTCTGTCTGTCTGTCTTGTCTGTCTATCTATCTATCTATCTGTCTGTCTGTCTGTCTGTCTGCCTATCTATCTATCTATCTATCTATCTATCTATCTATCTATCTATCTGTCTGTCTGTCTGTCTGTCTGTCTGTCTGTCTGCCTGTCTGTCTGCCTGTCTGTCTGTCTGTCTGTCTTGTCTGTCTATCTATCTATCTATCTGTCTGTCTGTCTGTCTGTCTGTCTGTCTGCCTATCTATCTATCTATCTATCTATCTATCTATCTATCTATCTATCTATCTATCTGTCTGTCTGTGTGTCTGTGTGTTTGTCTGTCTATCTATCTGTCTGTCTGTCTGTCTGCCAGCCAGCTGTCTGTCTGCTTGTCAGTCTTGGTATATATGTGCATATGTATACACGCATCATTTTACAGCACCATATCTTTATTGACCAAATACTTTAAAGTTATTGATGAACAATGTGAACTTTACACATTAGCAGTGGAACCTCCTTTACCAGCAGACCAGTGTTGGTTGGTCCTGCTCAATCATTAGGAGGTTTCAGGCCCAGCTTTGGTTTGTGTATAATTCCAAAAGGTTCACTTACTTTTTCTCACAGCTTGAGTGGTCTGAAAAATTCTAAGCACTAACTGAGGATTATGGGAAACTACTCATTCACTAACTGAAACAGGACGTTTTGGATGGAGGCCCTTCGTGCAGCTCTATTTAGAGCTGTGTGGCTCCTAAATAGTGAACTGTGGTTTGTTTTCCACTGTTCTTCATGGCCGCACTGACTTGTGCTCTCTGAACTGACATGTAGTAGTCCAAGAGTATATTGTGTGTGTGTGTGTGTGTGTGTGTGTGTGTGTGTGTGTGTGTGTGTGTGTGTGTGTGTGTGTGTGTGTGTGTGTAATTTGCCTGTTACACTGACTCTCCCGTGTCTTCTCTGTGTGTGTGTTCAGGATTATGACCTGAGTCAGCTGCAGCAGCCGGACACTCTGGAGCCAGACTCGGTGAAACCGGTGGGCATCCGGCGGCTAGACGAGAGACCACTGCACCCGGAGCCTCAGTACCCCGTCAGATCAGCCGCGCCGCACCCCGGAGACATCGGAGACTTCATCAATGAGGTAACACACTCAGTACGGCCTCAAGATACACGACTCAAGTTGGGATTTGGTCAAGTTTGGACCTTATTTGTCAAGTTTGATTCGGAAAGAAATTGTCGTCATTGCTGCAAGGTCACTTAATGCATAACAGATACTGTCCTTAATAATGTTCAGTTTTAGCTGATCTTCAGTTGGAGGTGAAGGGATTTAGAAAGATATTAATCAGGCTACATTTAGGTTCTGTTCACAATATCAGGCCTGATTAAAGTTTTAACATACAGCTCTCTGCAAAACTTACATGCTGTGTTGAGTTTCTAAGTGAAAATAAGTGAAACATCATCTACATTTTAATACAGATTTCCTGTCTATCTGCTGAATTTAGCATATTGAGAAAAAAATAAAGCGTAAAATGTGGCGAGGACAAAAGGTATAACACATTTTATTTTATATGTTATATTTTTCAATATGTTAACTTCAGCAAATACATGGAAAATGTGCACTTAAATTAGCAGAGAAATTACCATATTTAAGTGTGTTCTCTGTAGAGGATGTGTTAATTTATTCTCTCATAGAAAAACAACAAAAAGTGTTGACTAGAGGTATTCAGTCTTTTGCATATGACTCTACAGTGGCTGCCCAAACACTGTCAGCTTCAGCAAACGGGGAGTCAGCCACAGGCACAGACTGTGTGCTGGCCACATTCAAAGAAAAACAAGCAACTTCAATCAAAAAAGTTGTGTTCAAACCCCCCAATCATGTTACATTTAGTTGATTTTCTGGTGAGAATAAGTTAAAACAGCTGGATTTAGCATATTTGGAAAAAAATATAAAGCAGAATTTGTGGCCTGTTCAAAAGTTATAACACATTTTATATCTTTTATGTTTTTTTTTTCTAATGTGTTAACTTCAGCAAATAAATAGAAATTGTGCATCAAGAGTAACAGTAAAATTACCAAATTAGTTTTTCCTGTCAAAAATAACTGCATATATCATGAAAAATACTTTAAAGTCTGCAAAAGTTTGAAGCCCCATCAAATGATGTTTTATTGATTTTCTAAGTGAAAATAAGTTAAAACGTCCTCTTCTGTGAACATACTTACATATGCACACTTACAAAAATTGAATTTATATTTTCTATTTATTTGCTGAGTTTAACATATTGGATAAAACCTAAAATAGGTGCCATACATTTTGCACAGGCCACATTTTGTATTTTATTTTTCTCAAATATGTAAAATTCATCAAATCAACAGTAATGTTGTACGGAAATGTGCAGAAGTGTGTTCTCTGTAGAGGATGTGTAACTCAGAAAATCAACTAAGCATGTTGACTATCCAAACTTTTGCAAATGACTCAAGTATGACAGCAATTACTGCATAAACTGCGTAGTAACAAGCAGCTACTTAAAAGTCATTATGTCATTAATTAATTTCATTTATCTGCCAATGATTTGATCTTTTCTCCTATTCCACTTGTTCTTTGGAAAAGGAAAACATTCCACCAGTGCATTGTTCACTATTTCTACATACTTCAGTGGTTAAAATGTAAACAAAGTCATTTGTTTGCTGCAGAGAAACTCAGATTTCTGTACAGTGGTGGTGCCAGGAACCAGTGATTGCAATGTCTATAACACAAATATAGCCATTTTATTTACTATACATGCAACCCCTGACTTTTCCATAGGCTAAAATTGGTAAAAAACGATGCATTGCTGGATTATTTTTCCTAAAGCCACAAGTTTTCACAGTGTTTTAACAATCATCAAACAATTTATCTACTCACACATAAAAAGTAGTGTGAATGTCTCAAATATTGCCAGGAATTACTGTATCCATTGCATAGATCCTTATTAGTATAAAAATATTACATGACAACATACGGAAACCTGAAACTGTGACTCCAGTATAAGAAAAGAAATAACCACAGAGAACAACAGCAAATTGAACTTAGCTCTTATTTTTTTAATGCAGAGTGCAAATAACAGCTTACTCTCTTGGAAAAGAGTCTAGCAAGTAGACATAAACACAAAACGCACAGAAGAACACGTACACACCCTCCTGCTCTCTAGACTACCAAGCGGTTCATCTAATGATAGAGAATTCAGGCGGAGAGAACTGTGCAATCCTCACCACGAACAATACAGATCTGGAGGTTTATTCACACTGAGTCATTGGAGTCATCCCATCATTTTTGGCACAGAGTCAACATGTTTGCAGCTTCTTCCTCTTTCTTTCACCCTCTCTATCTGTCTGTCTCTGTCTTCCTTTCTCCCCCTCTCTCCCTCTCTCACCACTCTGTCTGAAAGCTTCAAAGTTAATTCTCTCTTTTATGAGCAGGAGAAAGACTAGCGGTGGGGGAGTCGAGTTTGTTTATTCACTCCTCTGTATTTGAGCTGAGAGGAAAGCGTCTTTTTTCCCCTCTCTCAGTTTTATGACTAGCGCGCGAGGCCTAGAGACAAGTTTACATTTCCTCTTTCTAAGCTCGGCTAATTTTAGTGCACCTCTTCATCTTACTGTTTTTACTACCGGGGATTTGCAGAGTAGAGCCAGCCACTCTGTTCTTCCATCCCTTTTCTTTTCTTAGCCATTAAGGTAAGAACTGGGGATGAGCAATATAATGAAATGTGATCATTATTGAGTGTGTAGCATCAGTGCTTGTCAAACACTGAACACGGAATATAAAAAGGTCTAGTTGCTGTGACACAACCAATCAGTCAGCTTGGTTGTCTCCATGCCATCATCAGAAATCTGGGAACATAAGATCCTGGGAATATAGGGACTTGGAAACAAAGGTCATAGGGAATATATGGCCTTGAAAACAGAGAGTCTAGAGAATATAGGGCCTTTAAAACAGAATATATGAATTATAGGGCCTTGGAAACAAGGGGTCTATGGAATTTAGGGCATCAGGAACATACGGCATTGGAAACGGTGGACACTGGGAATGTAGGTCTTAAGGAATATAGGTCCCTGGGAGCACAGGGCCTTAAGGAACATAGGATCCAGGGAACATACAGCCCTGGGAACATTTGGAGTATAAGACCCTGGGATATTGGGCCTTGGGAATGTAGGACCCTTGGAACAGAGGACCTTGGTAGCGTGGAGCCTTGGGAACATAGGACATTGAGAACAAATGATCCTTGGAGTATAGGACCTGAGTGCATAAGTCCTGTAAATTATTTTTGAAGTGATTAAACTCACTGAACCCTTTCAATTCATAGACATATCACATCCTAAGGTAAATCAATGTAGCTGGGTTATTAAATTGTCTTGCAAAGGCAACTTCTTTATTTCTTTAAGACATCAGTAAACTTAAGGTGGCAGTGTATTTAAGGTATCAGGAAATTTAAATTTCCCTTTCTAGTTCTTAAGTTAGGAGTGAAAACTGGAAGCCTGCACCTGTCAGCAGCTCCTGGGCATTTAAGGGGTTAATAAAACTATCTGAATGGATGCAGCCCTGTCACCTGAGAATCTAATTTCAGTCTCCGCCGGGTTCACGTCCTTCTCTCTACACCCAAACAGCAGTGCGACGGGTGCACTTTCGTCTTTATTTAAAGAACCCCTCTCCTGTAGCACGTTGGAGAGGCCCCTGTAGGGACAGCTTGTTTAATTTTCTCGGGCTCCTCGCCCAGCTGGTGCAGACGGCCTTGGCGCGGTTAGACGGGAGCTTATTTATCTTGTTCTCCGGCTGCTTTGAAGTGAAGAGCACTTTTTCGCCACGGAAAAGCCTCTCTCTTCTCGGCCGCTCTCGGGTCCAGGGAAATGTCCGCTGCCTTGCGAATGTCGCGCCGGCCACTTTCTCATTACCCGCCCAGCATGGAGGCCCGTTTCCAATTACAGCGCCCCCTCCTCCATCCGCTGCCTCCGCGTGTCCTTCTCAGCTGCTTCACAGCCCACGGCCCGGGATGAAAGAACACACCCAAGCAGCTCGGCCAGGCCAGGTCCAGACAAGTAATTAGACCGGGAGACTAAAGCACCTACAGCTCTACATGAATTGTCCATGAATATTTTTAGAAGGATGAAATTCTTTGTGCATGTGGTCTTCTTTATTTCTTTTTTTGTGCGTAGGAGGGTGTCAAGGCAGTGATGTTAAACCTGTTTGTATATTTTTTTATCTAGACAGTACTGTGCAAAAGTCAGCCCACTTTTTATTTTATTTCCTTAGTTTGAAAACGGCCATTAAGTACAAATAATTTGCTTTTCATCATCAGGAAAAAAGAAGAGAACATATATTTAGCATGAATTTGCACAGAAACTTCAACAACTAAATATGTATATATTTTTTTCAGTATTTACTGTGTCCTCTCTTTACCTTTATTACAGCTTCAGTTATTTTCAGGAGACTCGCTTTAGGTTTTTAAAGAAATCTGCAGGGATATTTTTTTTCCAAAGTTCAGTCTTAGAAGTTGGTTGCATTTTCTGGTTCTCACAATCAAAGTAATCTGGATTCTTGGAGTCTCGGGTGGTCGGCCTATTGATCTGAGAACACCAGCATCTGCTTGACATTTCTTCCTTTTTATTTCCTTTTTTAAATGAGGGCTACTTGGCAGCTACATGTTCAGCCCTGTAGCACCGAGTTGTCTTCTCACAGCAGAGGGATGGAGAGAAACACCTGTGGATGTTTTCAGATCTGAAGCAGCTTGATTTTCTCCTCTCTCAAAGATGAAAGCCTTAAGTGCTGGTTATCTAGTGCATGGTTGTTAGGAGTCCCACTTTCTTTGTACTATTTAATCAGTTTTTGAACTCCAGTTCTGGAAACTCCTGTTTTATCACTTTTGACATTCTTCTTTTTTGTGCAAGTGGATTATATCTTTAATCTCATCCTCTTATAAATATCTCCTGAAAATGTATACTTGTTTGCAGTTTTGACTGGAAAGTAATAAAAGAAGGGCTGTATATTTTTATTAGAAGGTCAGCAGGAGTTTGACACCCCTATACTTTCATACGTTTTAATGAAATTTCAGCATGATTTGCTTAACAGTAGGTAATGTGATTTCAGAAATAAGCAAATATTGTTTTCTTTTTGCTTCTTGGCAGCACTAACATGGTGTGAAGGTTATTTTTGAGCAATGGCAAAATAATAAAGAGTAGATTTTATTTATATATCACCTCTCTCATAGTCAAGGTTGCTGTACAGACTCCATAACAAAAGAACCACTTAATCACCGTTAAAGCAACACTCATGCCTGAACCTTCACTCACTGCACAAATATAGCCCAGTGATATAGGCTAGTGCACTTCACCCCTGAAGCCAGGTGGAAAGAGCATATTACTCATTTTTGGGCTAAGGGAGAATTACGTGAATCTCCACAAAGTCCTTTTTTCTACAGGACCGCTTTTCATTTTGGTGCAGAAAGCCGTCCCGCGTGCTCAGACGTCCTTTCGTACTAGCCATAGCCGCATGCTGTGCGGGTCAGAGTTCATTTTGGTTCGGAATTTGATTTAGGCTGCACGCTGAGAGATAGTAACATCACACAGTGGGTCATTTCTTGACTTACTGCTTCTGTCTACCCCCAGCAGAAAAATCCAGGGCACTAGGCTAATCCTGCACTGGCATAAGGTCGCTAGGCTAGCATTGGAAACAGTCCACTAACCCAGTGCTCACAGCAGGGTCATCCCTATGTTCCCAGGGTCCTATGCTCCCTGGGATTTCTGCTCATGTAAGTTTATTACTTCACTCTGCTAACGTGCTCGTTAGCTAGCTCAGGGAATACTGAGGAATTGTATGGATCTTCTCAAAAAATGGTTTGCATTATAAAGTAAGCTTAGCTAGCTAGTTAGGCAAGCCTAACCAAGATCTAGAAAAATCTTGCCTTACCCTTAAGAATCTTTTTATCCATACGTTTTTGTAATGCATCATATTGACATATGAATTGCATAAAGAGTTTAGGGAACAAGGCCCGAGGAGCATAGGACTCTGGGAACATAGGACCATGGAAACACAGAGGAATATAGTGCCTAGGTAGCATGGGGCAATGGAGGTACATGACCTAGGGAAAGAGACATGGGAACATGAGGCCCTGGGAACATAGGCTCTTGGGAATATAGTGCCTAGAGAGTAGAGAGCACTGGGAGCATAAGGCCCTAGGAACATAGGCTCTTGTGAAATATAGGTCCCTGTGAACATAGGCCTTGGGAATATAGTGCCCAGAGAGTATAGGGCCCTGCAAACATGGCCTTGGGAATAAAGCATGCAGGGAGTATAGGGCACTGAAAATAAAGGGCCTTCGTAATATAATGCTCAGGGAATACAGGGCCCTGGGAACACAGGCCTGGAGAATATAGTGCCCAGGGAGTATAGGGCCCTGGGAACATAATGCCCTAGGAACACAGGCTTTGGGAATATAGGGCCCAGGGAACACAGGCCTTGGGAATATAGTGCCCAGAGAGTAGAGAGCACTGGGAGCATAAGGCCCTAGGAACACAGGCATTTGGGAATATAGGTCCCTGTGAACACAGGCCTTGGGAATATAGTGCCCAGAGAGTATAGGGCCCTGGGAGCATAAGGCCCTAGGAACACAGGCATTTGGGAATATAGGTCCCTGTGAACACAGGCCTTGGGAATATAGTGCCCAGAGAGTATAGGGCCCTGGGAGCATAAGGCCCTAGGAACACAGGCATTTGGGAATATAGGTCCCTGTGAACATAGGCCTTGGGAATATAGTGCCCAGAGAGTATAGGGCCCTGGGAGCATAAGGCCCTAGGAACACAGGCATTTGGGAATATAGGTCCCTGTGAACATAGGCCTTGGGAATATAGTGCCCAGAGAGTATAGGGCCCTGGGAGCATAAGGCCCTAGGAACACAGGCATTTGGGAATATAGGTCCCTGTGAACACAGGCCTTGGGAATATAGTGCTCAGAGAGTATAGGGCCCTGGGAGCATAAGGCCCTAGGAACACAGGCCTTGGGAATATAGTGCTCAGATAGTATAGGGCCCTGGGAGCATAAGGCCCTAGGAACACAGGCTTTGGGAATATAGGGCCCAGGGAACACAGGCCTTGGGAATATAGTGCCCAGGGAGTAGAGAGCACTGGGAGCATAAGGCCCTAGGAACACAGGCATTTGGGAATATAGGGCCCAGGGAACACAGGCCTTGGGAATATAGTGCCCAGGGAGTAGAGAGCACTGGGAGCATAAGGCCCTAGGAACACAGGCATTTGGGAATATAGGTCCCTGTGAACACAGGCCTTGGGAATATAGTGCTCAGAGAGTATAGGGCCCTGGGAGCATAAGGCCCTAGGAACACAGGCATTTGGGAATATAGGTCCCTGTGAACACAGGCCTTGGGAATATAGTGCTCAGAGAGTATAGGGCCCTGGGAGCATAAGGCCCTAGGAACACAGGCATTTGGGAATATAGGTCCCTGTGAACACAGGCCTTGGGAATATAGTGCTCAGATAGTATAGGGCCCTGGGAGCATAAGGCCCTAGGACACAGACTTTTGGAAATATAGGGCCCTGGGAACACAGGACATCAGCAAAAGAGGCCTTTGGGAATATAGGTACACTACGCTATAGGGTGCTAGGCTAACCTCACAGTTATCTGAAGGGTTGGAGGTTGGAGGACCACAGCACTAGAGCAGCGATGAGCTGTCCATTTGTTCAGTTAGTCATATCTCCAGCCATGGGCAGATATTTTAGAGGAAGCTAACAAGGAGACTATAATAGGTCACCATTAGCCTATGTCTGGGCTTTTTTCTTTAAACAGTAGTGATGCAGATGAAGGCAGAATCAAAGCTGTGATGTGAGAGAGTGTCTGCACATGTCCATTTGTGCTTTCCTGTGCGCTTCTCAAAAGCCTCTTTTTAAAAGAAATTCAGCGGCTGCAGCATTCCAGCCTCGGGCGCTTTTATCCGCTTATTTATGTCAGTGATTTTAAAAAAGATGACTTATCATCTTGTACGTTTCTCAAATGTAGCTGTTTAAAATTCATATTCAGTATTGGCCATAAATGCAGGTGTACATTCAGGTGGATGTGTGTTCCAGTATTTGTGTGTGTGTGTGTGTGTGTGTGTGTGTGTGTGTGTGTGTGTGTGTGTGTGTGTGTGTGTGTGTGTGTGTGTGTGCGAGTTTGTGAGAATACTCCTAGCTACCGTGTGCTAGCCCTCTACCTCTGATTCTCACCAAAGCTTGGGATTATCCCCTACTCAAGAAAGCACACAATGGCCTCCTGCTGACCTGTCCACTCCCAGCACCACATCCTGCACTCACAACCACTACACCCACACATGTTGTGAAAGTCAACAAAAGCACAATTCCTGCTCACGCTAAACACGTGATCAGCCTGCGTCGGTGAGATTTCGCTGGACTTGCATTCATACTAGGGTTTGTAGAAATGACCACAGGACTGAGTCTGTTGGTGATTGTTCAGCCATCTGTGGTGTTGCTCAGCTTTCAATCAATGGAGTTTTTTAGCAGTTCAAATGTTGTAATTTGTAAGATGTCATGCATGTGCCTGTGCCATAATGCATGCAAAAGGTAACTCAATAATCCAGCTTGGAAAAGCCTGTGAGTCATGCTTGTTGTATTGAAGCTTAAAATATTGTAGCAATACTCTTATTTCATTGTTACACTGTGGTTGGAAAATTAAAGGGTTAAATACTGAAAAGGGGAAAGGAAAATTATTCAGTCAGGGCTTTTTTCCATGGAGTCTAGGTAGATACAGCCAAACCAATTGGTTAGGACTTCAGGAGCTGGAGAGAAGGACTTACATATTAGATAAACAAACAATATAGTTAGGGACTAACGGTGGAATCAACTAATCACATTTTGTTTTGCAGTGGGTGGGAATGTGAAAAAATATCACTCTAGGCCTCCTGGAAGTTCTGGGAATAATCATATAATATAGGAGCTGTAAACTAACCTGGTTTCAGTCTGTTGTTGGAAGTGGAAGCCAGCAACAGTAGCTCTTCACCAAATCACTGTAAAACTGCTGCAATATATACAAGGTTGAAAATATGCTAGTATGTCTGTTGCAAGCTTCAAATAAAATATGCATTGTCTTTTACAAGCTTCAGATGTCTGTGTTTAATCCAGAATGGCAGTGCTAGCTAGCTTAGCACTAACATACTTTTAAATGCCATTAGGGCGCCAGCAGGAATTAGCATTAGCACAGCTGTGGGTTTTTTCACCCTTTTCACTGTGTTTTGGCATTTATGGCCCAAACTGAAGGTCTAGCACTAATAGCCTTGCTTGGTCACTGTTAGCATGTAATTCCACACACCAGTTAGCGTCATGCTAAAATGCTAAAATCATTGCAAACTTTCCTCAAACTTTGCCGACACACGAATAGAGGAGATCGGTCGAGTTTTATGTGGTTTCTGACACTGTATGACGGACTGTTGTCTACAGATGCAGACAAAATTACAGGTACATTTGTCTGTAATTGGTGACGTACAAGCTTCCACTGCTGGTTAGCTACATTAGCCTCTTAGCTCCAGTGCAAAACATAATTAGCCAACTTCACACACCAAACACTGCCTGATCAGCTACATATGGAACAAAGGAAAACTTGCTATACAATCTTAATTGTGTACATTAACAGTATATTATGTTCTCAGAACAGCAGTTAATGTGGTGCTCGGTAACCAGAATGGGTAGTTGAGTTGCATTGTGTTTTTTCTCGTATCCTCAGGGTCTGAAGGCGGCAGATAACGACCCCACGGCCCCACCGTACGACTCTCTGCTGGTGTTCGATTACGAGGGCAGCGGCTCCACGGCCGGCTCGCTCAGCTCCATCAACTCGTCCAGCAGCGGCGGAGACCAGGACTACGATTACCTGAACGACTGGGGACCCCGCTTCCGCAAACTCGCTGACATGTACGGAGGCACGGACGAGTGAGGCGGTCAGCGGCGGCCAGCGGGAGCGAAAGACGAGGGAGAGAAAACACACCTGGCTTTTTTCCCCCTCTGTTTGACGGATGAGGAACAGCTTCTGGAAAACGATTTTCCCCCCTGAGAACAGACTGAATGATAAGGGAGTCAGCAGAAAACAACAAAAAAATGTATTATAATAAAGAAAAACGTACAAAAAAAATCAACAAAAAACGAAACCCTAGGCTTAATGTTTTAGTGTAGGCATATATATATGCTTGTTGAAGGCTTTCGGCACTGGCGGCGGTCACGTTTTTTGGGAGGAGGAGACGAGAAGAGGGGAGATTGGTGGACTGTCACTGTTTTTGGATTGTAGGCTACGATAAAGCGCTCAGTTACACTTGAATTTTACAGTACAGAAGCACTGGGATTTAATGTGCCTTTTTGTACATTTTTTGGATCTGAATGATTAGTTTTATGTTCAAGGCTTTAATGGTACTGACATTTGGAGTGATTTCGAGACATGAGGAAGTATGTTAATCTCTGATACGCTTCATCACGCTTCCTTTTCCTGGTTACCAACTGCTGTTTGTTGATAACGGTTAATTTAATTGAGTTACGAAGAGGTGAAGAAGACAGTTTGAAGGCTCCTATCTTAAGTAGGACGCAACAATTGACAGCGTCACTGTACAGTACATTAGAATTTTAGATTTCTTTTCCACAAAAAAAGAAAAAAAATACTTATGCAGCTGGTTGCAGATCAAGGGAGGTCATAAAGGATACTTTTATAGCAGAATAAGTTTTAGTTTTCTTTCTGAAGTGGTGTAACATTTTACGGAAAAAAAAAAAACCAAGGCGAGTAGCCGTTTCCTTTACGTTCTCATTCATGTACACTTCATTTGCCTTAGTCACCATCTGATGCCCTCAGTTTTTACTCTACTGTAAAAAAATGTGTACATAATGTTTTTTTTTTTTTCTTCTTCTTTTCCTTTTTTCTTTCGATGTAGTCGCTCAAGAAGTGCAAACAGTTTAGATCTTGTAAATGTATAATTTGGGCTACAAAACATTTTTTTTGCATGTTTTTATCTTTTCACAACAATGAAAGAAAAAAAAAATCTCTTTCCAAAATTTATTTACATGAAGTACATAACACTAAATCAGCTGATGTGAAACACGTAGAGGGTACAAGACTTTTTTTTGTAAGAAAATAAAAAAGAATAAACAAACAGCGAAGAACGTTACCTTTAAAATGAAAAAAAAAGAGAAAAATAGAGACATTGTCAGCACAAATGTTTGAATTTGTACCAAAAAGGGCAGGGGTGGGCTTTTGGGGTGGGTGCTGTTCCTTCTCTGACCATTGTAGGCACTAATGAACCGTCAGCTTTAAAGCGGGAAAGGTTTCGGACAGACGCTTTTGTGGATAATCTTATGTACTGGAATTCAAATGATTCATCTCTGACCCCAACCGTCTGAATAAAAATGGTAATTTTGGAGCTAAAGTCTGCTTCTTTTGTTCCTTTCATCTCTTTTCTCCCACATTAGCGTTCCCCTCGCTGCGCTGCTAATGCCACGGTCAGCGCTGCTTAATTTATTTTGTGGACTGAACAGAAATCTCTCACAAACAAATGAGGCTTTTAGCTTTCATGCTGTCTTTTAGCATGGATGTGAGAATAGAGCAGTACAGTTACCACAGAAATGTGTCCTGCTTTGTTTGTCCTTTCACTTTCTTTATTGCGCATTCCAGGAAAGCCTGAGGTCAAGAACAAATGTTCTCCCAGCCTTCTCAGCGTTCTGGGCACCTTGTTGGATTTCTTTCGTCTTTGTAAGGGGCACTTGAGTTTAACTTACCCCCAGAACACAGGCCACCTTATTCCTTTTCTCATTCTGGCTTGTGAGTCACACCCAGAAGCACTCAGGGTCATGGAAACTCCTCTTCTTCAGAGCGTCTTGGTCACAGCGTGACTCAGGGGAGTATTTACCGTCTTCTCTGAGATCTGAGCTGGAAATAGAAGGAAAAACATTTCTCAGTCCAGTGTCCACAGTTTTTACAGGAGGAAGGATCTGCTTATGCTGAAATTGGAGAGTATTAACAGGGAATTTGCCACCTCCCCTTGTGCTAGACTTTGGAACATTCCTGTAAAGATCTGATTGCATTCGGCTGTTGCATATTCACCTTATCACTAATGATTCAAGCTGACCACAGCTAGACAGAATCATAGCTACATACAGTGGGTGCTTTTCTCATTTCCAACCATTCGTTTGAGGCAAATAATGCAGAAAGCAGATTTATTGAGCCGTGAGCAAAGGTTCTAACTTACGTCAGGTTCTAGAGTGCCTCTAGAGGGCGGTAGTCAGTCACATTTCTTTGAGCTCAAGCTGCGTCCATGGTCAGTTGGAAGCTACTAAGTATCGACTAAATATAAGCCAATTTGGCAACTTCAGGCTGATACTAAGTTGTCATTGGATACAAATAAAAAAAAAACAGACTATTCGATCGTTGATCACAAATATTTAAATCATAACTAATCATAATTAATCATGATCGCGACAGGCCTACATTCAGCCACAGGAGCATCAGTGAGCTCAGACTTAGATGTTCCATCCACAAATACACAGAGCTTCTGAGACCAACAACAGAAAAAATTCCCACAACTATCAGGATTTTGTCAGCTGTGTTCTGATTGGCTACCTGTCCATGTTCACGCATTTCCCTGGAGGGGGTTTGATCACTTTATCACACTATTAAGCAGACGCCCCCTTTAAAACACCGTGACAAGATGAGCTGTTCGGAGATACACTATACATGGTTCTATATAGTACCGTGAACACTAAACATTCTTACATGATTAAATGGTTCTTTGCATCATAAAAGGGTTCTTCAGATTGAAAGAAAATGTGTTGTATATGGTTCTGTATAGAACCTTCTTGAAATGGGTTCTATATAGCACCAAAAAGAGTTCTTCTGTTGTAACAAGCTTGATATCTTAACAATAGAAGAACCATTTTAGAACCCTTGTCATATACAACACATGTTTTTCTTCCTCCAGTCTGAAGAACCCATTCATGGCACAAAAAACCCTTTAATCATGTGAAAAGGCTTAGTGTTCATGGCACTATACAGAACCATTTTCTTTACTACAGAACCCTTGAAGAACCAGTGTATAGCTAATAGAGTCTAATAAATGCAGATGTGATGTTCCTCCTAGCGAAAACATTCCTCCCCATACATATTTAAAAACGATGGTTCTTCAAGGGCTCTTTAGTTAAGAAAATGGTTCTATATAGAACCATGAACACTCAAAGAATCTGTTGCATGATTAAAGTCTCATAATCTCTGCTAACCTGCTTGAACGTTCTCCACAGCTCAGCCATAGAGGTCATCAGTTACTGTACAAACTAAAACATACCTGGCAACTCCTAAGCTACTCAGTTAGTTCAGAAAGGGCTTGTTTTGTAACATGACCTCGTTCAAACATGATGCCTTCTAACCTCCTTAAGTCTTTTGTCACAGTTTGGCCCTGGACTTTCCAGTCTGGGGCACTGAGGATCATTTTTTGAGGATAAATGCAACTAATTCCTAAGTCACCTTGAACATTTTTTTCATTTTTTAAATGTATTTCACTGGAATTGTTTATAGCACTCTCTCTTTTTGGTGCTGTCCTCTCTTCTCTGCAGTGGAGAAGTAGCGATCTATCCTCTATTTAACGACTATTTTAATGTGAAGTGACAAAATACAGGAAAACCTATCTGCTTTATGTCAATATCTTCCATCTCAAGGTCAACCTGAATTCAAAAATTGACATTTTTAACTCCTCGTTCACCAGTGGGCGGTGAAAAATAACACAAACAAATGCCATCATACCAACCCCACCGATCATTGAGAGAAAACACCAAGCTAGCTTAAAGACGGTCTCTGACACCCTCTTTCACTCAGTAGTACGTCACAGTACAGAGAGGAAACGTCATGGTTTGTTATGCTGACCTAAAGTGCAACAGGGAGGTTAATAATGTTAAAAGAGACATTTTTTTTAATAACTGCTTTGGGGTGGATTAATGAGGACAGGCCTTTAGATTTTTCCACTATTTTTTTCACTATTTAGGGAGAAAGAACGTTTTTTGCTAGGAAGACAAATATCACATCTGTATTTCGTTGCTGTCGGAACAAAACCTTGGAGGTAAATTCATTATGGATCATTACAAACACTTTAAAACCACCAAGTCCTCCCACAGTGAGAAAATAGAAATCCTGTTCAGAAAAAAAAGATGCATCGATAATCGTTTTATAATCGCATCGCAGCCTCTGAATCGTAATCGAATCGAATTGTGAGGTGCCTAAAGATTCCCACCCCTAGTCAAGATGTAGGGGAGGCTCAAACGTGCAGAGTTAACTCAACCGATTGGCAGTGTTCCTCACCACTGCCACTGGACCTAAGTGACCTTTATTAGTCCCACAAGAGGGAAATTTCACCCATCCCTGCAGTGAAACACCACATACACACTAGGGGCAGTGAGCACACTTGCTTGGAGTGATGGGCAGCCCTATCCACATCCCTACCCGGGGAGCAGTTGGGGGTTAGGTGTCTTGCTCAAGGTCGCTTCTGTCAAGTACTGTCGTGACTTCCGGTCACAGGGCCGGTTCCCTAACGTCCAGCCCACGACTGCCCGTAAGTCGTCTATGTTGCATTTTGTGTTGACTCACACAGTTATGAGCAGACATCTACTTTTAAATTGTATATAATATATATATTTATATATTGCTGGTCAGCAGAAAATATTGTAACTCCATCTTTGTCATTTTTCAGTTATTGACATAATTTGAAAATACCCTTCGTTGCCCTTTACATTGTGTGTAAATTTCATGATGAATGGACCAAAAGAAACACCCCAGAATTACTTAGAAAAAAGTTTGTTCTATTGACTTTCATTAAAAGTAAAGTAGGTTTTTCCTTCTCCTGTGAAGTTTCCAGTTTGGAGACAAGACTTTGTTCCAACAGCAGCGATTTATTAGACTGTATTAGCTACACGCTCTTAAAAATAATGGTTCTTCAAGGGTTCTTTAATGAAGAATTTGGTTCTATAAAGAACCATGAAGGCAAAGAACCACATATGCATGATTAAAGGTTTTTTGCAGCACTAAATGTTTTTTTTCATTTAGATGGAGAATGTGTTGTAGATGGTACTATACAGAACCTTTATGAAAAGGGTACCTTATAGCACCCAAAAAGGGTTCTTTTATTGTTACGATGTCAAGCCTGTTGCAATAGAAGAACGCTTTAATCATGCAAAGGGTTCTTTGAGTATTTATGGTTCTATATAGAACCATTTTCTTTACTAAAGAACCCTTGAAGAACCATCATTTTTAAGCGTGTTTGGAGAGGAACGTTTTTGCTAGGAGGACGCTATACACTCTTGAAAGGGATGGTTCTTCAAGGGTTCTTTAGCAAAGAAAATGCTTCCATATAGAACCAAGAACTCTCAAAGAACACGTTGCATGATCAAAAGGTTCTTTGCATCATGAAAGGGTTCTTCAGATTGATTGAGAATGTGCTAGAATATTTTTGAAGGGGTTCTATATAGCACCCAAAAGGGGTCTTTTATTGTAATGATGCCATGCTTGTTATAATAGAAGAACCCTTTAATCATGCAAAGGGTGCTTTGAGTGTTCATGGTTCTATATGGAACCATTTTTTAAAATAAAGAACCCTTGAAGAACCATCATGTTTAATAGTTTATGTGGAGGAATCCAAACGATTGTTTGGCATGTTTACATGATGCATGCTGGGTATTGTAGTAAGAGGACATCGATGGTTCTATAACTGATGGATCAATCGATCAAGATTATTATATAATATGACAAATAACATGATAAATATTAGTCTTAGGCCAAAATATCCCTTGAAGTCAAACTGTAAATATACAATGTAAGTATATTCTGTTGTTGGTGAAGCCAAAACTAGTGACTGACTAAAAACATAGTGCTGACTGGAGCTCTTTCAATCTGGTACATATGTATAAATGTATTGTAATAACCATTTTTATGAGAAATTGGAATCAATTGCATTTGCCATATACATTAATATGGAACAGGAACTTGTCATGCTACTTTCAACATTTATAGCTACCGCATTGCTGCTGTCAGAACAAAACCTTGTATCTCCATTTTTGTTTTCAGTTTTTGACATAATTTGAAAATGTATGTTGTCCTTTACACTGTGTATGAATTTTGTAATGAATGAACCAAAAGATATGATCTAGAATAACTTGGGAAGAATGTCTGGTTCCATTGACTTACATTAAAAGTAACGTAGGTTTTTTCCTTCTCCTGTAATGTCAGCATTTTGGAGATAGAAGGTTTTGTTCCGACAGCAGCGATATGCTACATTCCTACATTATGATTGGCTGTCCTATGTTGTGTCTCGTTCAACAAACAGCCCGGGCTGAAACACTCCTTATAACTTCAGCATGGACAGTATGGACCAGGAGAAGTCAGTTTTCCATCATATGGGCCCTTTAACATGATTAACATACATGTTACACTGATTCAATTCAATTCAATTCAATTCAATTTTATTGTCATTGTACAATACAGGGTAGTACAGTATAGCGAAACACTATCGGGCTACTTTTCCAGTGCAGTAATAAAAGATTCAGATTCAGATTCAGATTCCTTTATTGATCCCAGGGGGAAATTGCAGTTGTTACAGTTGCAGCCGTTTATGTAAAAATAAACACTTTACTAATAATTTAAGACAATATAGAGAATTTACAGTATGTACACCAGATTTAAGTACTTAAGAATATAGTAAGGTGGCGGTGATTGTGATAGTAATATGAAACATCAGGTATAAAGCAGTTACAATTATTTAAATTATTTAAATTAAGTTAGTGTCCCTCTGAGTTATTGCACACACAATTGTTGTAATTGCACATATGAACAGATAAATAGCAAACAGTGCAAAGACAAAAGACAGTAAAAGACAGACAAAATGTGCAAAGTCATTTGGATGGAATCTGTTTAGTCATAGTAGCTGATGTGTTATATGGTTTATGAAGATTCAGCGTGATAGCAACATGTCTCATAGACTTTCAGTGGCCTTTGGACCAGAACACATTTGCATTGAGAAATGGTTTTCCTGAAACTTCAGCTTTAGGCAAGTATGTTGACCTTAAGTGCCCACACATTGTGTATGAATTTCAAATGAGTATTCTAATGCGCTTGCCTGGATTATTACCCATAAATCCCATTTCAGAGTGGCCCTCTATAGAGGTCATTTGTGCAGCAGCTGCTTGAGCGTACTCTCATACTCTGAGTTTCTACCTGCATGATTATCTTTGACCTACAGTGTAATCCTTAAGTAATTGGACAGTGCTTTTGCTCTGTATTGCGGCTCATTGAATTTGAAATCAAACATTGACTATGCTAAAAAAGAAAAACGCATGAAACTGCATGATTTGTTTGGATGTCAGAGTGAGGAGCCACAGGGCTGAAGTGCAGATGATGTACATTCCGAATAAACTAAAGCTACAAATGACTAAATCAAATCATACTTGCTAATTAACTAGCTAGGCAGCTAACGAGCAGTTACTCCGGTCCCATGTCACAGATTCTTTGACGTGTTCATACTAAAGTCCTGCAGTACTGTGTGGCTTGTTTGTTTTCTTTAACATAGACAAATATGAAAGCTCATGCTTCACTTTTAATACATTCTAAATAAAGAAAGCAACAACTGAAAGTTTAGTAATACAAGGCAAACATTTATGTGTCTGCTGCAGCTTTCAAGCTAGACACACAAAACTTTCCAGGTTCGTGGAGCCTGAAACTAATTGGCCGCATTGAAGTACAGCACTTGCCTAAAGACATATTAGAAAATAATGGCAGAATGTTTAGAAATTTCACAAAGACCACTTCTTACACTGAAAGATAAACACTATATTGCCAAAAGTTTTCAGTCACCCACACAAATCATTGAATTCAGGTGTTCCAGTCACTTCTATGGCCACAGGTGTATAAAGCCGAGCCCCTCGGCCTGCAGACTGCTTCTACAGACATTAGTGAAAGAATGGGTCGCTCTCAGGAGCTCAGAGAATTCCAGCGTGGTACCGTGATCGGACGCCACCTGTGCAACAGTCATGAAATTTCCTCACTACTAAATATTCCACAGTCGACTGTCAGTGGGATTATAACAAAGTGGGAATGACAGCAACTCAGCCATGAAGTGGTTGGCCACGTAAAATGACAGAGTGGAGTGTGCAGAGGTCGCCGACTTTCTGCAGAGTCAATCACTACAGACCTCCAAACTTCATGTGGCCTTCAGATCAGCTAAAGAACAGCGTAGAGAGCTTCATGGAATGGGTTTCCATTGCCGAGCAGCTGCATCCAAGCCTTTAAGCCTCCACCTACATTACCAAGCGCAATGCAAAGCATCAAATGCAGTGGTGTAAAGCACCGCCACTGGACTCTAGAGCAGTGGAGACGTGTTCTCTGGAGTGAGGAATCACACTTCTCCATCTGGCAATTTGATGGACGAGTCTGGGTTTGGCGGTTGCCAGGAGAACGGTACTTGTCTGACTGCATTGTGCCAAGTGTAAAGTTTGGTGGAGGGGGGATCATGGTGTGGGGTTGTTTTTCAGGGGTTGGTCAAAATCTTGCTCCCAACTTTGTGGGAACAGTTTAGGGATGGCCCCCTTCCAGTTCCAACATGACTGCGCACCAGTGCACAAAGAAAGGACCATAAAGACATGGATGAGTGAGTTTAGTGTGGAAGAACTTGACTTGCCCCAACATCAGTGTCTGACCTCACAAATGCACTTCTGGAAGGATGAATAAAACTTACTAACTTACTGGCAAACCAACTGCACATCATATTAGCAACCACTATAAATACCATAGCAGCCACCTCGAAAGCATAAAAATGGCCTAGCAGGACTTTAACAACCACATGGGATACAATAGCAACAATCTAGCAACACCTTAGCAAACCCCTGGCATAACACTGCAATCGTCTGTCAACACCTTAGCAACAGCTTGGGATAACATAGCACTAACCTTGCAACACTTTGGCAACCAACACGGGTATGGTAGCATCAGCCTAGCAACACATTAATAATCACCTGGGATACAACTGCAACAGCTTTGTAACACCTTAGCAACCACCTGGAAAATACTGTATCAATAGCCCAGCAACACCTTATCAAACACCTAGCAACCAAAAAGCAGCACCCTAACAACAAGCTGGAATATCATAGCAACCTTGTAGCCACACCACAATAAATACCTGGAATTATTATATAAACACATTTAAGTTATAAAGAAACAATCAACAGTGTTCTGTAACTGATTTAACTGATTTAAGTGTGGTTAGCTGGATTTGTTAAGCGAGCTTATCGTTTGTTTATCAACTTTCCTTTACTAGTTGTGTGATACTTTCAAAGTGGTGTCTAGACCAAAGCCAAGAGCTGGTTAAATGTGATACACTTCATAGAGACAAATGTAATAGGACCCATTTATATAATCCTAAATAAATCCTCACTGTTTAAATAGTTGGGTGTAAATGCATTGCAGTCAAACATTACTTGAAGACTGCAATCTGTAAGCATTAACACAGACAGGATTTGCTCCCTGGTGCAGGAAACACCCTGGACAGGTCGCCTGTCCATCGCAACACAACAAAACAAACAAGCAAACAAACACAGCAGCTGCCCTTTAGACTGTGTGATAAATGCATCATTAGAAATGGTCTAATTGCTTGAAATAAAATCTCTTTATCTCAATGCCATTTTGGAAATATTAATTTTTCTTTGAACAGCAACAATAAATCAGTCTTTAAGCTACAGTAACAGCCTGTTATTGTTTCAATCTAAGGGGTAAGGGTTCTATGAGTTGGAAAATGGTCATTTAAAAAGAATTATGACTCTTTTTGACATGTGGGGTATATATGTGGGGTTTTATGCCATGTCAAAAAGAGTACATATATGTGTGTGTGTGTGTGTGTATGTGTGTGTGTGTGTGTGTGTGTGTGTGTGTGTGTGTGTGTGTGTGTGTGTGTGTGTGTGTGTGTGTGTGTGTGCACGCGCGTCTGTGTGAATGTGAAGAACATTTCAAAGGCCATTTAAAGAACCTCTGTATGATGAAAAGCTCTGCACCAATTAAACCCAAAATCCCTGACTTATTACATCCTATGGCTTATTATTCTATAACTACATGGACTACAATGCAAACTGGCTCACACTTACATTATAGAGCTATGAAATAGAGCTTCGGACCTGCTGGCTCCTTTGGGATGTTTAAAGTGTAAAAGGATTTTCGGTAACACTTTCTATGAATGTGACATTTGTAAGCATCTATAAACACATTCATAACATGTTATAATGCATTCATAAGGCATCATAAACATGGCTCTACATATTTGTAAAAATGCATTACACGTTATGGCCATTCTTATTATGTATTACGAATTTTTAACATAGTGCATTATAAGTACTGTTCATAACAAATTATAAGAGCCTGTAAGTTGTATTAGTCCACTATAAGTAAAGTGAAGCATACGGTACTAAAGCCTCCTCCAGTGTTAAGAGTGAGGCTTCCAGTTAAAGGATTTACTGAAACACTAAAACACACAATAAAGCTCATTACAGGCCTCAAATGTCAGAGTTTAAACTAGTGATGCCGTCAGTGTTTTGTACCCGTTCTGGGAAAGTCAAAGTCAACGTAACACTGCATATCCAGAATAGGAGAATAGCAGAAACGAACAATCCTGTAGTGTTACAGACTGAAGGGTTCTAGCGCTTGACGTTAGAACCAGTGAGGTAACAAATTACAATTATAGCTCTCTACTATCTCGCCTCTCCCTCTCCAGGCCTTCACTCCACAGTGACTTCACGCTCAGTGTGATGTCAGAGGGGGTTCAGGGGAGGGGCTCAAGGGCACTTGGTTTGCTGTGATGTAATGTACCATTTAAAGTGAGATGCTGGTTAAGACAAGCACATTGGCACAGTAATTCTAGGCTGGACAACCTGATAGGAACATCTGAATATTCAAAACTGAAGCTCTGAAAACGCAGTCCTAACAGCACCAGCGGTGAGAAGCAAAATACTGGAAATTTCAGGACATAAATAAACTCTTTCTGTTTATTTGTCTTTACACTCTCCAAGCTGGGACTGACTTCTTTGGCTCTGACAGTATAACATGTTAGTAACGCTACTTATAATGGAATATATTAACAATTAATAATGTATAATAAGCATAGCTATCATGTAATTCAGTGTAATTCATTTTTATAAATATTTATAAACATGCATTATAATATGTTATGAATGTGTTTCTAGATACTTACAAATGTGACTTTCCTAGAAAGTGTTACCAGATTTTCATTATGTTTTCACCCAGAATCATTAATAAGCTGTGTGATTATGTATTGGGTTCTGACAGTAAGACTTGAATAAGCCCTAGTGGATGTTCTGCGCAAGCCCCCTGCATAATAACTAAATCTATAGCTCTTTAAAAAAGTAATACAGTGTCTGTTTGGGTTAGTTTTGCTTGGTACAAGCCATTGACTGTGTATGAACACATTGCAGCAATTTTTCAGCCTTCAAACCAAAATCTCCAACAATAGTTCTGAACCCTTTTGGATGACTCTCTCCCTCAGTGATTGTCCCCGTCCTCCGCTATTGTGCACTGCTGAGCCTTCCCCGCTTCGTGTGTCATAAATTAGCTAAAAGCCAGACAGCTACGGATCGATCCTATGCTGATTACACAAAGGAAGGCCAGTGTTATTGTCTGTGTGGCAGGAAAAAGCAGGCCACTGGGCCTTCTTTCCTGTCTGCTGCCTCTATTGTGCAGCCATTCATACGCATTGCTGTAGGGGGGGAAACTGACAAGCCCGATGAATATAAGTCAGAGGAGAAGCAGAGCAGACAGCAAATAAAGCAGCCTTTCTGTGATTCTCATATTGATTTCACTCACAACTTGTGCTGTGCAACACATCAGAAACAAGTATTATTTGTAGCACTTTGTAATTAGCTCCTTATTCTGAGAGGTTGATTAAAACGATAAACTCCTACTCTAATTATAATAATTATATCGACACAAGTCTTTATGTGCAGTGCAGTAACACTGAT
Organism: Pygocentrus nattereri; assembly: GCF_015220715.1. Lineage (NCBI taxonomy): Eukaryota > Metazoa > Chordata > Actinopteri > Characiformes > Serrasalmidae > Pygocentrus > Pygocentrus nattereri. The sequence goes on from NC_051212.1 coordinate 11,859,033, forward strand.
GTGGTGGTGGGTGTGTGTGCGTGTGTGTTGTGCTGGTCTGAGTGGATCTGACAAAGTAGTGCTACTGGAGTTTTTAAACACCTTGGTGTCACTACTGGACCAAGAATAGTCCACCAACCAAAAATATCCAGCCAACAGCGTCCTGTGGGCAGCGTCCTGTGACCACTGATGAAGGACTAGAGGAAGACCAACACAAACTGTGCAGCAGCAGATGAGCTGTCGTCTCTGACTTTACATCTACAAGGTGGACCGACAAGGTAGGAGTGTCTAATAGAGTGGACAGTGAGTGGACACGGTGTTTAAAAACTCCAGCAGCACTGCTGTGTCTGATCTACTTAGGTCAGCACAACACACCACCATCATGTCAGTGTTACCGCAGTGCTGAGAATGATCCACCACCCAAATAGTACTTGCTCTGTGAGGGATTAAGGGGGTCCTGAACTCTGAAGAACAGGGTAAAAGGGGACTAATAAAATATGCAGAGAAACAGATGGACTACAGTCTGTAACTGTAGAACTACAAAGTGCTCCTATAGAGTAAGTGGAGCTGATAAAATGGACAATGAGGAGATTGTCATAATATTATGTCTGATCAGTGTGTAATATATATATATTTGAGGGGGTTGAGGTCAGGGCTCTGTGAGGACCAGTCAAATGCTTCCACACCAAACGCGCCCAGCCCTGCCTCTATGGGCACTGCTTTGTTCACTGAGGTTCAGTCATGCTGGATGAGAAAAGGTTCTTCCCCAAACTGTTCCCACCAACTTGGAAGCACAGAATAGTCCAAATTGTCTTGGTCTGCTAAAGCATTAAGATTTACCTTCACTTGAGCTAAGGGTTCTACACCAACCCCTGAAAAACAACCCCATAGCATTATCCCACCGCCACCAAACTGCACAGTTGGCACAAAGCAGTCAGGCAGGTAAAGGTCTCCTGGCATTCACCAAACCCAGACTCGTCCATAAGACTGACAGATTTTTTCTGACAGAAACGTGGTTCTCATTGTGCATTTTGATTAAAGCTGCTCAGCCATGGGAAACAATCTCTTCAATATCCTGATGCAAATTTTGCGTCCAGAGGCAAGTTGGAACCTTTTAGTGAGTGTTTCAACAGAGTAAAGCTACTGTGTGCTTCAGCACTCAGCCTACTGTTTTTGTGGCTAAGCTGCTGTTGCTCCTAGAAAATCATTTCTTCATGAAAATTCTCTTGTATCTAAATATCAGTCTGGTTTCAGAGAAGGTCACAGCACTATCTCTGCTACGACACTGGTTTTAAACAATCTTTATTCTGACATGGACAAGAGGAAACATTGTGCAGCTGTTTTTATTGACTTAACAGAAGCATTCGACACAGTTGATCACACTCTTCTTTTACGGAACTTAGAAAAGATTGGCTTTAATGCAACTGCTCTGAAATGGACCCAAAACTACCTCACTGACAGAAATCAATGCATGGCATTGAATAATTATAAATCAGAGTTGGTATCTGTATCTAAAGGTGTACCACAAGGTTCAATTTTGGGTCCAGTCTTATTTAATATCTACATAAATGACGTTGCTACCTCTGCTTCAGCCTCAGACTGCAAAATTCACCTTTATGCAGATGACATGATTTTATATTGCTCAGCTGATTCTATTCATGCTGCAACAAGAAAATTACAGAGCTCATTTAATGCTCTGCAGGTGGCGTTATATAACAAATTAGTTTTAAATGCCATGAAAACTAAGTTCATGCTGTTTTCCAGATCTTTTAATACTGATTTTAGTACTGTAAATATTACTACCCTGGCAGGATCCACCATTGAGAGAGTCACGGAATATAAATACCTTGGCATATGGCTGGATGATAAACTCAGTTTTAAACCACACATAAATAAACTAGTCAGTAAATGCCGACAGAAGCTGGGTTATTTTTATAGACATAAGTCCTGTTTCCCCATGCATGCCAGAAAAAGACTAGTTGAAGCAACTTTACTATCAGTGCTGGACTTTGGTGACGTTATCTATAAATATGCTCCCTCCAGCTCTCTCAAATTACTGGACCCAGTGTATCACTCTGCCCTGAGGTTCATCACTGGAGATCCGTACAGAACTCACCACTGTGAGCTGTATGCAAAAGTTGGGTAGCCCTCTTTAACGGTACGAAGGGAAACGCATTGGTTGATTTTTATTTTTAAGACACTCTCCGGTCATTTGCCAGAATACATCACTTCATTGATGAATACAAATAACAGTAATTATCAGACTCGCTCTAGTAACTGAATCACTGGTGTCACTGAGTCATTTTAAACTTTTAATATCAAACCACCTACAGACAGCCTGTACCTGTTTTACTTAATCTTATTTATTCGTAACTTGTATTTTTGTGTTAGTTCTCATTTTATTTTTAATAGGTATTTATCATTACTTTTTAAAATTTGTGATATTGTATTATTACCTTACTAATTTCTTATCTACTTTTGATCTCAATTTCTATTTTTTATCTACTTTTATCTTTTATTCACTGTTATTTTAAATTTTCTTTTAATTTAAAACTATTAAATGTAGTTATTATTTTCTTTGTCATGTCAGTCCCTTTTTTCGTAAATGCTCGGCTACATTGAAAATGAGGGTTGCCCTCAATGTACTTCCGAGTCAAAATAAAGGTTGATTGATTGATTGATTGAGATGCTTCCATTTCACAATAATAGCATTTACAGTTGACAGAGGCAGATCTATCAGGACAGAAATTTCACAAACTGACATCCTATGACAGTGACAATGGTTAAAGTCACTAAGCTGATCAGTATGACCCATTCTACTGCCAATGTTTGTCCATCGAGACTGCAAGGCTATGTACTTGATTTTATCCACCTGTTAGCAATGGATGTGGCTGAAACCCCAGAACTCAATAATTGGGCGGTATTATTACTTAGGATTTGGGAGAATGAGTCTCTTCAGCTCAAAATGAAAAGGTAAGCTGCTTCAAATTTTAATCAAACTCCACTCTTTGACCATCCTGACCTCCTGTGTTATCTGAAATTTCAGTATTAAATTCTCTCAACCATTCAGTTTACTTCCAAAGCATCTCAACTCCAGAGCAGAACTGCACACCGATGAACTGAGTGATGAAGTTAGTGAACTCAGAGTGCATCCTTCACACTGGTGCTTTTAAATGGACTCAAATGGGTTCTATAAACTTTATCCCTCGGAAGGCATTCACTTCTGCTTTCTTATTACATTCCAGAACTGACAGCTCACGACTGAAGGTCCACCGTGGTGGGCCAGAGAGGTCTCTAGGGTTGGATCTACATTTCATAATATTCTCCTCCTGTTTGCTCTAGCCCCCTTAAAACGTTTAGATAAATCGATGTTTTCATTTTTAATAGGAAAATGAGTTTCTTTTAATTGATAGTCTGATTACTGCATTGGCATCTTGGAAATAAATGTTTGCTTGGTTGTATGGTTCTAGGAAAGGACTTTACTTGGTATAAAACCAAAATGTTGAGTTTTACATCACAATGGTTCTTCACACTCACATATGCCATTTACAAAACTGGTACTTTAATGAACCATCTGTTCCAAAGTTTCTTAAACCAAAGGTGGTTCTTCCCTGGAAAGCCGTTTTGCATGTTTTGGCTTTCTCTTTAAGAGAGTAGAAAGATAGACAGAGATATAAGCTGAATGATGCCACAGAACAAAAGTCCCAGCAACGCTGGCTAACTGTAGGCATGGAGTTTGTTGGTCCTTGACAGCAGAGCCTTTCTTCTGCCAATCCTCCTAAAGAACTTGTGGTTATGTAGGTGGTGTTTGAGTGTAGTTTGGGAGACGTTCTAATCCAAGGCTAACTAATGTCTGCATTTCCATAGCCATGTTCCTTGGAGATTCTTTGTCACTTGAACTCACTGAGCGAGGGGTCAGTATAAGACATACTGCGTCTTGACATTGCCAGTTGTTTTAAAATTTCCCAATTATTGCATTTATAGTAGAAATGGGCATTTTGAACTGTTTAGCTGTTTTCTTGTAGCCGATCTGTGCAGCTCAACATCCTTTTGTCCCCCATCATTGCTGTTTTCTTTTGTCTTTTTCATAGCGATGGATGACTGAGGGTATTTGGCCTGTGTTTCATCTCATATATATTCCCCAGTGAATCAGGAAACTACGGCTGACAATTTGTGCTTCTAATTACTCAGAGGAAGCAAATTCTTAAGGATTTCTTTCAATCATCATGCTTTAAAACAAGATCAGATTTTAAAATTTTACATTATAATCAAATCAGAATATGAGAATATTTTGCTAATATTTAGAATGAAAGAAAAAAGCATTATGTCTATATATATATATATATATATATATAAAAAGAGAACAGAATAGTAGAATAATAACATAAGCATGTATAAATATATGCCATCACTTTCAAATATAAGTCTGAATGTAGACCTTGAATGAGATATTCAAGAGCAGGTCATTAAAACTCTCCCAAGTGAAATAAACAAGCTTATTTTCTCCATTACAATTGCTCATGCCCTGAACCCTCAGGAACAAGACTAAGAAAGCACTGGAAAACATTGCCTTGGGGGCATTTTCGTCTATAAGCAGCCTTTCTTGGAAAAGTATGTCTAATAAAGGGCCCAATTAGATAATGTTATAGCTCCATTTGTACATTTGCTTTCACACCACATTCATAAATGGATAAATTCATTGAAAATGTATAAAGGATTTGCATTCATAGACACAAATGAATTCTAATGTCCAGCTAACATCTACACTTTGGTCAAAACCTTATACTACCCCAGTACAGTCAGACGACCTGATCTGTAGTACAGCACAATTGCTCTACACTGCAAACTATATCTTTATCTCAGATCAAAACAATAAATCAATTTTTTCATAAGATTACTTGTCCTACAAAGCACTGTGACTGTAAGATTATTATACATTATACATTTGAAAGTCTTTGTAGTGCTGAATTTAGGGATTGTGCACTACTTCACTGCAAAAAATGGCATCTTGCAAAGTGAAAAGATCTTAAATCTAGTTGATATCTAATATTTCCCATTCTAAGGTGGTTGTGCACTGACTATAAGAGTATCTACCTTATTTCTAGAAATTGTTTACTTGTTTTAGGTTATTTTATTAAGTAAAAAATATCTCACAATACTGGTAGATAATTTTGCTGGGTTCCAAGCACGTTTCTTAAAACAAGCAAAATTATCTGCCAGTATAGTCTTGATAAAGTGACTTAAAACAGGTAAAAAAATGTCTAGAAATACATTTAACAATAATATTCAAGAGATTATGTTTGAAGTACTGAACAAAAGGTTCCAAATTTCTGCCAAACTGTCTATTTTAGGTTCAACCACTGAATCTCAAGGCTCTGACTTCTCTTTTTTTGAAAAGAGATGTGTTATTTTGCCTCTTACAACAGCTAAATAGAGACACTGGAGGAAGAGTCGTCCAGTCCCTTATGAAGAATGGACAAACAATTGCACAGCTTGCTGCTCATGAGAGAGTGACACACTCTCTACTGAACAGACTTAATTATTATACGCTCACATGGAGTCCCTGTACCAACTGGCTGTCAGCAACTCGACTTTTTTTCCTTCTGTTTTACAAGTGAATATTAGTGGTAGTCTGGATGACTCTTTACTTGAGTCAATTGGTGCTTTTCCTTTATTTTACGTTTACATTTTCAACAACCAGAACCTAAATAGATACAATAGTCATAAAAAAGAAAGAAGTTCAATAATCTCAATAATCTCTAATCTTAACAGGAGAAATATTAGATTTCTTGACTGTATTTAAGACAATTTTACTTGACATGATACAATTTTTTCGCAGACTCTTTCATTTATTGGAAAACAATTCAGAAGCTGCCTCTAACACATTGTTGTAAAGTATTCAGAAGTGTTCAGATGTCAATAAAAGATGAAATTAAAATTCAGATTTTCTGTTATTTGGTAATCAGTCACTATATCTACATCTATAACCTAATACATGTAACATCATGACCACCTCCTTGTTTCTGCCCATTGTCCATTTTATCAGCTCCACTTACTCTATAGGGTCACTTTGTAGTTCTACAGTTACAGACTGTAGTCCATCTGTTTCTCTGATACTTTGTCAGCCCCCTCTAACCCTGTTCTTCAGTGCTGAGGACCCCCATGGACCCTCACAGAGCAGGTACTGTTTGGGAGGTGGATCATTATCAGCACTGCAGTAACACTGACTGGTGCTAGCACAAGTGATAACTGCTGGACTGAGAATAGTCCACCAAACAAAAAAATCCAGTCAACAATGTCCCATGGGCAACGTCCTGTGACCACTGATGAAGGACTAGAGGATGACTAGCTTATGCTGTACAGCAAGAGATGAGCTGTCGTCTCTGACTTTACATCTGCAAGGTGGACCAACTATGCATTTGCGTCTAATAGAGTGGACAGTGAGTGGACACAGTGTTTAAAAACTCCCAACAGCACTGCTGTGTACCTGTAATGTGAGGGTCCATGGGGGTCCTAACCAATGAAGAACAGGGTGCCAAGTATGAAACAGATATTTTAATATCATCATATTTATTATTATCATATTAGGTGCTAATTTTGCTTAATATAAGTGTTTACATCTGATTTTTAACACATTTCTTCTGGTTTTTGTAAAAACAGTGTAGATAAACCCCAGCCTAATAGTTAAAAACAGTACTGTGGAAAAGGAGGGCTTGATTTTCTCCTCTCTCTCAAAGATGAAAGTACTGGGGGGCAGTTTTAGTGGTCCACCAGGTCTTGCAGGTTGTTGTTGATCTAATCTAAAACTTTCAATCATTTTTTGAACTCTAGTTTTGAACTTTCCTCTTATCAACAATCAGAAATGAATAAGTTGAAGTCAGCGTTGACTGGAAATGATATGAAGGTGGTCTGAGACATTTTCACAGTACTGTAAGTGTAAAAAGCACAAAACTGTGAATTAAATCTCAAAGTTAACTGGACAAGGTATGGAAGTGACCCCCGTTTATAGCCGGAATAGATAGAAACCTTTCACACTGCCTGAGTACGCTTTCGTAGTACTGAGTTGCAGAGTAGAGTTACAAAGCGAGTAGCAGGAGTGTTTATTTCTTTGTACTCTCTCCTTGCTTTAGACAGACACACTCTGCTGCACAGTCCTTAGTGGATGGTGGCTTCATCAGCATATCACACGCTCCACTGACGGCCAATCCAGTCCGCTCTACAGCAAAGTGATATATCGCACATCCACAGTGCGCAAATTATGAACAATGTGAATTCATTTATTTATGAACTTCGAACCCTGCCTCTTCTCTCAATCCACCTATTCCCTCAGTCCTTTTTTCACTTTCATATTAAAAGGAAAAGAGAATAGAAAATATGCAATAAAATATTCAGGCGTGAAGTGCAGTTGAAGTTTTCTGGGGGGGAAAAAAAATCCTGCAAATTAAAATCTGCTGCTTTCCTGAGGCGAGCTATGAATCTGCATTGACAAGCCCTGCATGAATTCAGCACCGTAGCTGGTAAAAAATATATATAAATAACAATAAGCAGGATTTCAAAAAAACATTTGAACCCTTGTCGAAAACTCAGCCGTTCTAATATGATTTGGAAATGGAAGAGCAGAGATGCTTTCATATTAAAGGAAAACAGAAGGAAAGCGGAAAGAATTCCGAACGTTGATCAGTGTCAGAACTCCCACCCACTCACCCACCCCTCCTCTTTTTTCCTCTCATGGTTCCACCCACTGAATTATAGATCAAATATCGCTGTCAGTCAGTAATGCTGACATCAGTTAATCAGACGCAAAGACTTGATGACAATTTCTCATAAATGATGGTAGGAAATCGTCCTTGTTTTGACAGTGGAAGGACGCAGGCTTGTCTTTGCTGTGGGGCAAATAAGGAGGCTCTTCAAATGACAGATATATATGAGTTTAGACCAGGGGTGCACCAACCTTGTCTTTGTGGGGCAAAGCGTAATGTTCATGGTGGGTCGAGAGGCCAGATAGACAATACAGGATACACAAATGGAAGTGGGTAGGTGGGTCGAACATCAGCTTATAGAGCCCTAAGGATAGAGCTTTGGTGGTTGGTAAGCCACATCACAAGTATATATAGAGAAGCTTTAATGTCAGTGGTTTGGGTTAAGCAATATCTTTAAAGAAATAACATCCAAAGGCCAAAGACGAGGCTGATTTACATTTAACCCAAACTGAAGATTCACACAGCCAACAATCAAAAAAATATTTAAGCCTAGAAGTTAAAACGTATGCATTTTAATTACGTCAATTTTCCATTGAATTTAAATACATAAATCCAGTGTAAAAAATGGTATTATAATGTATGTTTCCCCATTATGTTCAATGAACCTGAATAAATTAAATAACATTTAAATTAGAAGTGCTTGTAGGATTTAGGCAATTCTTTTACACAACATTTATGTATTTCTAAAGAGTTAATAGTACCTTCTATATTAACAGCACAATTACTTAGACTGTGTAAATGCATGAAATGACAAAACATGTTAAATTCACAAACATTTATTGTAGTCCAAACTGCATTAAACAGTATTTCCTGGGTCTCATTATAAGACACATGTAAACGTTAAAGTCTAATGGGAAAGAAGTAAACAGAACTTTATAGATTTCAGCTGTGATCAAATTCCCTGCTTTAGAATTTCTATTCAACTGAACTACAAATTAAAGCAGATCTTTATGAGCACAACCTTCCTATTTAAGGTGCATCTTTCATGCTAACTATCATACAAGTTATCTAACTAACGCTCAGTCACTTCATGCCATGCTAACATGTCGAGGTCACCTACAGTTACAAAAACCATGAACTGTTGATTTGAATATTTATGGAGTACAACTTTAAATACTGGTTCACAATAAATCACTGCCGTCGTTTATGTACCCGTTACCATGACAGCAGACCTAGCAAGGATGCTAGCTAGCTCATTCACTGGTGTTTAGAGTATAAATAAGCAAAATGAAACATTAAAAACACAAATTAAGTTAATGTGCATCACTTTTTCACTGCAGTTGCACTGAATAACAAGGATGGCAGGAGATTGTAAAAATAAAAAGAGCCATTTCATGTCCACCATGCCAGCTGAAGCAACCTCATGGTCAATGATGCGTTTCCTGTTATTTTTGAGTACATGCACTGCCTCCTAATAAGATTTAGTGGAACAATCTAACAGATCTTATACAATTCAATTAAGTCAGTTTTGCATTTGTCCAAATTGGGTTGCTTCTAATGAATATAAATAAGTAAAGTATATTTTTATGTTTTTAAGTTAGTTTTATGTCAAATATTTGCTTGATGTTTTTGATGACTGTAAATCATTTTTTTGAGTAAAGTCATGTCCAGGGTGTTGTGATCTATTACACCAAATGAAACACCCTCTAAAAAATTCATTAACCATTTGAGCTCATTTTTAAGTCTTCAACACCCACCTCCACCTTCCTTTAGTGTGCATTCAGTATGCATTGTGGAGGATAGGCCTGGTGTTTGAAGCCGTTTTGAGTCAAATACAGTCACATTGAAGAGAAGTTGGTATATCCAATTTGCACCATTGTAATAAAGTTAATTTCTAATAGCTCCCCTATGGGATCTGCAGTATTATGTTAGCTACATCTGTTGTACACAGACATTTGAAGCATATAAATGCTTCTAACACACATCCAGGTACAACCTTGTTACTGTTTTACAGAGACTTTCAACAAAGATTTGCACTTTTTTCAAATCTTTTCATGTTTCGTTCATTTTGGACGTCTAAGTATGACCACACATCTGCGTGTGACCAGTACTTAGCTAGACAGCTCATGTCATTGTTTCACTGCTGCAACTGGAGCGGTCAAATGTGAAGCTACACTGTGTGAATAAGTTCTGCTGTAGTCATACACATTCTGTAACGTGGAGCGAGGTTGAGGCGGACGCATGTGTGGAGACAAGCGAAATTTATTAAGGGCAAATCCAGGGTCATGGACCAAACGGGCCAGGTTCAAATAGCCAATATGGAGAGCAGGAGGGGCAGACATGACAAAATGAACACAGGCTAAACACAGAGAACTAATAGCGAAAGCACAAGTCAAACAAGCGTAAACATCCAAACAACAACTCAAACAATATCAAACAAAGACCAGCCACCAGACAGGGGAAAACACAGGGCTTAAATACATAAGGGTAAACGAGGGACAGGTGGAAACACAGGTGCAGACAATCAGGGGCGGAGTCATAAAACAAGGGGATGGACTAGGAAACCAAAACAAACACGTGGACGATCAGAAAGTAAACAGAAAAAGCACAAGGAGTAGTGGGAGGAGCCAACCGTGACATTCATTACTGCAGTGCCATTCTACTGCAGCTTGCAGCAGTCAGGTTCAATTTACAGAAGAACCTTCAGTCTAATGGACAGATTGAAGTGCTACATGTAGTAAATGAGGTTTTTAAGTGAAAGAGACAAAACAGCTTTTGAAAAGTTGGCTCGTAGGTAATTTGGATAGCATGCTAGCTATAGCAGTAGCTAATTTAGCTAAACTTAGTATCAGAGAACATTCCTTTAAAACAGTTAAACTTCGTCTAGTTTAGTTATTATGCTAACCAGTTGGCAGACTTGATATGGAAACTCCAGAATAACCAACTCTTTCTTTTAAACACTGGATTATTGCAGCGTGTCAGTTCTGAAGGTGTTTGCCATCATGAAAGGCTCATATTTTGAAGTCATGACCGGTTCCATAAGGACTCTTTGTAGAGTGCAAATGAACAATGAGATTATTAATGAGATTATTTTGTGAAATGAGAATAAACTAAAATTCTCTATTAAAGACTCAAGACTCGCACCCCAGAGACTAGAAACTCAATTTAGACTCACATGAAGGGACTTGGACATCTTTGGTAAGTACGTGCGCTTGTACACAAAAGTTTTAAGGCATAATTTTTATGTATTTGCTGAGTTTTGCATGTTGAACGAATTAAACACAATATTAAATGCTTCAGAACATTTTCACAGGCCTCATTTTGTGTTGCTTTTTTTGTTGTCCAAAATGTTGAATCCACCAAATAAACAATAATTTGCACATTAAAACAGAAGTGTGTTCTCTGTAGAGCATGATGCATAACTTATTTTCACATTGAAAATCAACAAAATGTAATCTGACCGGTGAACACCTGATTGTTTATGTGTTTACATCTGTGGTCAGTTACTAACGTATAGGATCCAGGATCATTTTAAAGTATATGTTGTGTTATTAAAAGTGCTTCATAAATAAAAGCATGAAAGAAAAGAGTTAAAAGTTGTATAAATATTTGTATGATGCTACATTCTTGTACATTTTTGTAAATATACGGTCTGGATCTACAAGCCGAAATACACAAACATCCTTGGGATTACATATTGAAACAGTTCTGATCCCAGATTTTTCTGAATTTCTGACCTTTACGTTTTCTTCATGATGGACAAGAGGATGGTCTTTGTGGTCTACAGAAGGTAGTCTCAATGCAGCTTAACCTCAGAGCCCAATGGTTAGCCCAGAGCTGTATTAAACTCTTCTATAAAAGAATAGCTCAGCTAGTTTGCATTGATGTTCCTGTAGTTACTGAATAATAAGCTTTAGTATTTAACAGGTCTGGGATTTTAGAGGTAATTTAAACCGTGACCAATTAGGCCTTAGACGTTTGCTTACCACTGGTTGCATCATGTCCATTTTTCCACTGTAACAAAACAGATCAGGCCAGATAACCGGCCAGTGTTAGTGCTGCATTTATTAAATAGGCTTTGGTGACGAATCCTCTGTTTTTGAAACTTCAAAACATTTGATTGCAAAGTCTAATTTGAACTTTCAGCAAGTAGGACGGAACCGTTATGCAAGCGTAGAAAGGCGGCATCTCTGTTCATACCAGGTAGCACACATGCACCTCGATCTGGTGGGCAATAACAGAATAGCTGTGTTTTTCTATCGGTTTTACACATTCATAACAGCCCCTTGCTGACCTGCAGCCCTTGAAGGAGAGAACTCTGTTCCCCTAATGAGTAAGAGGGTTCATCCCCTTCTCTCTTTCTCCCCTTCTCACCTCCCTCTCTCATTCCTCAGCCAAGCAGCGGACTGAGACGGAGCAGCGGCCGCCCATGGCTCATTGATTTCAGTTTTGTCTGGCATTACCGGAGCACGCAGGAGATGATGGTGTTCAATGCGAGGTGGAGAGCGGAGGAGGCTCCAAACAACTCAGGCAGAACAACCTGCCAGCGTGAAGACGAGAGGAAAAATACTAGAACTCCAATTCTCACTTCTGTAGACAGATCCTTTTCTCCTGTCTGCTTCTCCTGTATGTAGTTGACAAAACCTCACCCAGACATGGTTGGTCATGATGGGTGGTCATAATTATACAGCATCAATTCAAATCAATAAAACCTCATTTGTCCCCAAGCAGCAATTTCATCGATTGCATGGTTTTCGATTAACCATAAACAAATAAACTAACAAAAAAGGTCCTCTTTATTCTCATGAAAAACTAACAAACTGATTAGCAGTCAAACTAGGAACTGTCTAGAATTGATTGCAACATAAAACAGCTTAACAGCAATAAATTTTCATGTTTTAGAGCTAGTTGAGAAACGTAAATGATGCCATCAGACAGAATTAATACAAAACTTTTTTTGTGTTTGTCCATTAATAATTAACTTTTAGGCAATTTTAACCCTTCAGTTCAGGCCATAAATCTCAAGTCTCGGTCAACAACAAGGAAAATGACCCATCCTAATTCTAATACTAATTTCTACCATCCTAATTCTAATACTAGTTTCTACTAACATTGTTTTCCATTTCTAACATCTGACTGAAACTTGGTTAGACTACAACTCATATTTACAGTCACTGACATATCTAGAACCCCCAGAAGGCCTGGTCACCAAGCTTTTTTTAGATCTACCTTCCTGTTATTTAGCTCTAATTCCCAACTATGACACCTGTTCCAGCTAATCAACTTCTTCAGGTGTCCTTGTTTGGCTGGATCAGGTGCATCAGGTTATGTTCAGATTGCAGGCAAATCGGATTTGGTTCTCAATTCAGATCTATTCAGATGACTGTCCACACTGTTACTTGCAAGTGATCACATCAGGTTTGTGTGTCCAGACATCACCAACCAAACTGCATGGGTTGCTGTGGTAATAGGCGACAGTGACTATGTAGCTATGCTGGTGATGTGGATTTCAAACATGGATGTAGGAGAGATGGAGGTGCATCATCTCGCCCTCCAAACTCCTTAGAATTCTTTGCCATTAGAATGAATCTCTGGTGCTCTTCTAGTATCCCAGCACTTCCGTCCCTCTGGATTTGACATCGTCGCTGTTTGCTGCTTTAGGAGTGATATAAATCCTATTTAAGTGGTCAGAGTATCCGGAATAAGACATCTGTAAATCTCATTGGAGTTACATTTCAAATCACCTCCAAATGTGATTAGCAAAGCGAATTTCCTGTGTTTTTTTGCTTTCCAGACTATCAAAAATCAATCTGGATACAATCTACATATGCCGAAGATCGGATTTGGGCTGATGGTCTGAGTCTTATTATTAGGCGAAGGGGCAGGTTGGACCTAAAGTCCACAGAATAGATCTCCAGGAATACAGCTAGTGACCACTGGCCTAGAATGACTTTTTTCTCTGGCTACATTAGACTGCAAATCAAAAATGGATTGGTAGATTTTACTGTCATTCTGTAAAATAAAATTATGTTGGTAGTCCAACATGTAAGGCTTTCAGTTCAGCTCCTGAAGTCCTAAGCAATGGGAAAGCTTAGTTGGCTGTGTCTAGATACCACAGTGGAAAAACGGAGAACAATTCGAACAATTCTCCGGTCAAAACTTCAGCCTTATTGCAATGCTGGGTTGATAAACCAGACACTCGCAGATGTAAATAGACCATAAGGTTGATATGAAACATTAGAGTTAACAACCAACCAGTTCAAAAACAAGAATAAAGAAAGAACAGACAAAAAGAGTAATGAGTAAACAGGCAAGGGCCTAAACCAAGAGACAAACCCACCAGTAACCTTGGCCAAAGGGCAAATCTGAGAATCAACAACGGCAGACAAAACAGGGACATAGCAAGAGAACAAACTACAGACAAAAGTACTCACTGGTAACACGTGCAATAACTCACCACCCGTCAAGCAGGCAGGTATATACACAAGAGCAAACAGGTGAAAACAATTGTAGTTCAGGTGACTGGGATCTGCTGACTGATGGACGATTGGATGGTTTTGCCATGTGACTGGCTGATGCCTCTTGGGAATTGAAGTCCGTAAGGTAGCGAGAGCTCGTTTGAGAGCTGGGAAGCGTGACAGTTATTATATTTCTATTAAAACCTAAAGAAATAAGAGCATTTCTACAATAACAGCAGAGTTTTAATACCACAGTCATTATGACACTGTCAAGCAAAAAGAACTGCAAATTACAGTAAGATGCTGTTTAGTTCCCAGAAATCGTTCGGCCTTCTCTGACCACCACTTAACTGTGAAATTTCTCTTCCTCTACCTTATCATTTTCAATATAAGTGACAAATACAATATCGTAACATATTTCATTTTATTATTTTATGTAAGTGAGATAAGTGCCTGGTTGCTAATGACTAGGTAAGCGTTGGACGTTGGAGAAACATCCAGGTGTTTAAGCTTGGCCCAGTTTTCCCTTCTATTTCGACACAGTAAACAGGCCAATACGTGGCTCTGTAACTCAAAAGGCTTTTAAAGCACCATGCTTTATGTTAGCAAGCACAGTGCTAGTTCAGGAACAGCTAGGGTTCTGCATCAGAATCCCTCGACTGACAGTCCACTGTTAAATATATTTATAAGGAGATGAAGCCATGAGTTTTGCAGTTACATCAAATTGTAGCATGGTTTCACGGCACCGCTGAGGAGAGACAAACACTGATTGGTTTGGATGAACCATGCGTGAAGGATGAAGGCAGTAAATCCTTCCTTGTCACATCTCTGCCATTGTTTCATTCCCTAGAAAATGACAGGCTTGTGTTTGACGCATGATGTTGTAGTCAAGCTCTTGTAAAGAAGATTTGACGGTTTACCTTAAAACACTGTGCAACCTGGACTGGGTTGCATTAGTTGTGCATGAATTTGGACTTAATTTGGTGTCTTTTCTTATTTAAAACAAGTTCGTGTCACACTATCCACTAAATTCAGTTGCACCACCAATCCATAATTCATATTTTAGAAAGCACTAACCAGCTTATTTCCCTTTTTTAAAATTTTTTCTCAGGACGATCAAATGTGCAGATTTTCAGTCTTCTTCCTGACAAACCAACATGACGGTGGCAGTATCAAAGTCAGTAGTATCAGTGTCTGTGGATCATCTGTGGATGCCATGGTCTCACTGAACTGGAACTATCATGTTTGAAGTTGAAGTTGAAAGCACAGCCTAAAGCATTTCGAGTTTATAAGATAGCATATCTTAACAAAAAAGCTAATTTAGCTATTAGCCTTTCTGTTGTTGTCTTACTTATGCTATCTATGAGGTTCCCTGTGTCTCAGATATTTCTCAGTGGATGTCGCAGAATTTTCTACAATTAAATCATAAATGATTTTTGAGAAACTTGTTTTTTTAACTTCTTATACCAAACCTGAAGTACGAAACTTGGGGATGATCTTGGACTCTGAGCTCTAAAGTAGCTTTTTATCATTAGAGAAATGTCACTAAAGTACGGCCTTTTCTATCTCAGAGCGACGCAGAGAAACTTGTTCACGTATTTGTTACAAGCAGCCTTGACTACTGTAATGCTCTTCTTACTGGATTTCCTAAGAAAACTACAACCCTTACAACTCGTACAAAACGAAGCAGCGCGCATCCTGACAAAAAAAAAAAGAGATCACATCACTCCTGTTTTGAAAGAACTGCGCTGGCTGCCTGTATCATTCAGGATAGATTTCAAGGTTCTGCTACTGGTCTTTAAAGCTCAAAACGACCTTAAAGCACCTGCTTACATCACAGAGTGTCTGTCTGTTTATGTTCCGGCACGAAATCTAAGATCTGCAGATAGTGGCCTTCTACAGATCCCCTCTTTAAAATACAGAAAACTCGGAGAGCCTCTTTCAGTTATTACACATAGAAACTGTGGAACTCAACTCCACCTTTTATTAGACAGTCAAGCTCAGTGCTCACTTTTAAGAAATATCTAAAACATATCTCTCCAAGGGGCTGTTGTGGGCTGGATGTTGGGGAACCAGCCTTGTGACCAGAAGGTCGCCGGTTCGATCATCTAAGCTGTCTGTGATTGAAGTGCTCTTGAGCAAGGTACCTAACCCCCAACTGCTCCCTGGGTGCTGTGCTCATTGCCCCCTAGTCTGTGTCTTCACTATTGTGTATGTGGTGTTTCTCTGCACAGATGGGTTAGATTGAGATTTCCCGGTTGTTGGACTAGAAAGGGTCTCTTAATCTTTAACTCAGCATTTAATCGATACTCTACATCTCGTGCTATTAATCTTCAAATGTATTCTGTTTCATTTTCCTCTGATTCTAAATAAATACTAATGATTTCTTGTATAACTATGTATGTTTGATCACCTGTCTGTAAAGCACGTTGAGCTGCCACCAGCATGAAAAGTGCTACATGTAATTATTATTATTATTATTATTATTATTATTATTATTATCCAACACTAACACCTGCCTTGACAGTTATTACTAACCTCAGTCTGAAAACTTGTTTGGGTGGTTTAACTTTGTAATGCGTAAATCTGAGTATACAGTTATCCTATAACATCACCTATGTTTGAATTGAAGTACAGCTGATGGACGCCAGGCCCTTAAAGCTAAGCTATGTAGCAGGACGTTCATCTGAAGTTCAGTTAAATCCATAATTGAAGGCCGTTATTTCATTTCACCTAATTAAGTCCCGTCCAATTCCACGTGCTAGCTAGATCTCCCATTACACAATGCTACCAAGCTGTGACGGTGAAGGCTAGAAATTGCTTCCTCTGAAACACATGAAGTGGTTAATGCAGCATCACTGATTGATGGAGGACTCTAGCTGCCGATTCTGTTATGTTAGCTGACAGATGCCTGTGTTTGGTAGCATCTTGCAAGGTGATGGAGGAAGAAAGAGGGGCTTCCAACCCACCCAGAGAGAATGAGGACAATTATGCTTTGTCAGACCCCCGGACACAAATACGAACTTGTGATCTCTTGACATTTTGGCAACATTTAGATGGTTGAATCACTTGGCAGGTTCCAAGGCCCCTTACATCCCCTACACAGCTAGAGATTAGTAAAAGAATCTCCAAACCAATCACAGTGACCTATAAGGGTCGATGGGTCATGCTCCTTATGTGACGTCTAAAGACTAAACAGAAGGATCAGTTCTATCACTGGGGTGCAGGACTCGAGGAGCTAGATAATGACATTAAAGCAAGAGCAGTTCAGGAGGAATGTGCAAAAAAGCTGAAAAGCCTTTTGTACTTCTTCCTTCATGTTTGCAAGGTTTCGTTTAAGTTCTTTCAACCTCTTGAACTCCTTGGAACCACCGGTGGTTCCGAAATGCAGTTCTGTGATGTGTGATATGAGGCTGTAACTGTCTTATTTCCAGTCAAATGGATGGTGACGTAACTTTAAAACCTTATAATAGAAGAAGCTGAGCTCTTTTTTTCTACTGAAAATCAACACATTTTTCCACAAATCTGGGCTATAAACTATAAACAGATGGCGTCTCTTCAGTGATCTGCTCTGTAAAAATTATTGTTATAAAATAGCACAAAGAGCTTCTGAGGTATTTTTTGGCTTTCAGCAGTGAATTGTAAACATAGAGCAGTAAGTGTGATCATAAAACACATGTTCTGTTCATTTCAGGGAAGCTTTTACAAAAAAAAATAATAAACACAATAAAAATGTACATTTATTTCATGCAGGTACTGAATTATTTGCCTTGAGATTTGGTCACATAAATTCAGATGGACAAACCAAAATATACCCTGGAGATTAGGGCACTAAACCTCGAGGTCTACATGTGCAGTTTTATGGCAAACTTTTAAGCCCATTGTTTTTTTTTTTAAATAAATATTTGCTGTTTTTCTTAAATATATTTATTTGTGATGCATAGGATTGACAATTTCTGACTGAAATCAATAGATTATCAGGCAGCATTAATAAGCCATTAGTCTGTGGTACAGTACCTTCCCCAGGGAAATTTGGTAGAGGCAAATTTAGGTGCATCTTTAACATTTATATATATATATATATATATATATATATATATATATATATATATATATATATATATATATATATCCATCCATGGATGGATGGATGGATGGATGGATGGATGGATATATATATATATATATATATATTTATATGTTCAGATTCAGATTCCTTTATTGATCCCAGGGGGAAATTGCAGTTGTTACAGTTGCAGCCACTTATGTAAAAATAAACACTTTACTAATAATTTAAGACAATATAGAGAATTTACAGTATGTACACCAGATTTAAGTGCTTATGAATATAGTAAGGTGGCAGTGATTGTGATAGTAATATGAAACATCAGGTATAAAGCAGTTACAATTATTTCAATTATTTAAATTAGTTAGTGTCCCTCTGAGTTATTGCACATACATTGTTATTATTGCATATATATATATATATATATATATATATATATATATATATATATAGTTGTCATCTCATTTATATATAGTTTATATATAGTTGCATCTCACCCACTACACAGCTTCTTCAGCCTGCTGCCATCAGGGAGAAGAGAAGCCTGCGGAGTCTCTGGGCCAGGACCAGAAGACTGGGGGACAGCTTCATCCACCAGGCTGTCAGGATGCTCAACTCTCTCCCTAAGGCAATTTCAGTACACTATACCAATTTCAGTATGTCCTATACCTACTGTAGTATTGTCAAAAAGCTGACTTGACTTGACTTGTATGCAACATTTTTGGCACCTATGGTCAATTAATATATTTTGTGGCACATCTAAATGAAAGGAAATTAACACGTCCACTACAGAGGATCACTCAAATATGGCATTTTGTCTGGAATTTTTAAAGCACAATTTCTATTTCACTTGCTGGAAAAGATAAAATGTAAAATTTTTGTACAGGTCACATTTTTTTTTCACAGGTTTTATTTTTTCCCACTGATATATTAAATTCATCAAATGGTTATGCATTGGAATATGCAGAAGTGTGTTTCCTGCAGAGGATGTGTAACTTACAAAATCAACTAAAACACAGACGGGGTGCCCAAACTTTTGCATATGCCTGTTATTTTTTCAATGTCTGTGAGAAAAGTGGAAGATTGTAGCTTGGCAGTTCTAGACAGATAAGAAGATGAATTCCTTTTGATTCATTTCATCTGTACCAGCTTGAGAGACGCTTTCTAAGAGGAAAATGAATCTTCTGTTCCGATTCTTGTGTTTTCAACCCTGAATGGAACACAGACTGTTTGTTAGTCAAAGAATACAGAAAGGGGTTTTTGTTAACCTGGCGAAAAGGTCACAGAAGGCACAAGAAAGACAGAGAGAGAGAGAGAGCGACGGTGAGAAAGTCTGCTTTGTATTTATTCTGTGCTGCATGCTTTCTTGTTTATTAAGATATTTTAATTTTTAATCTTTCAGAGTGAAAACTCCCGAGTTCAGAAAATGTACACCTTTCAGTTTTTGGCAGCACTCACTGCAAGATGGTTCACATATTGAGCAACTCTCAAGTGTCTTTTATTAACAGATATTGAAAGTTTTCATTATATTACACCATAAAGCACTACCAGTGGTGGACAAAGCACACATACTGTACTCGACCCTGAGCACTGAGCACTGACTTATTCTAGCTATTACAGTCAATGATATATTATTTTAATGATCAGTTTCTATTAAGATGTGGGGCTGCAGATGTAAATGCACAGTATACTGAATAATGTGTGGCAACATATGTAAAAAACACTGAAACATTTCTGGTTGTAAAATTGATTTTAGTTTAATTGATAACTCAATTTCACTCCCACATTATGTTACAGTAACAAGATATGAATCCATAATATACAGGGTGAGTCAAAAGTCACAGGACACCGTTTTCTTTCAGAAATGAAAGGGAAAATGACAGATCTGAATACTCCAACAAGTAATGGATGAGGGGGCCTATATTGGATCAAGGGCAAGTTTTTCCAATGGGAAGGTGGTGGTGATGTAGCAGATCAACTAGACCAGAATTGTCTCAGAAATCGACTGCTGCAATCAGATTTGCAACATCCCTTGTGGTTCAAAAGTTATCAGCACAGAAAGTTGCAACAACTGGGAACGTTGCCTGTGGTGCAGCTATTTGATGTGTTCACTGTGCTGTCCCTGGTGCTGAACACAGAGCTGAAGGCGCAGGATCCAATCGTTATGAACCCGCATGAGAATCTCTGGAGAAATGCTGTCACAAGCCTCCACGATGCGGTGCTGAAGGTGGTGTTTGTTGCAGATTTGCTCAGCATACACAATTTGTTCGAGATGACCCCAGAGATAAAAGTCGATAATAAAATAAAACGGTGTCCTTTGACTTTTGACTCACCCTGTATGTACGTGTGTGTGTGTGTGTGTGTGGCAGTACAATCTTCTTACTGTATCAATAAAAGACCCTTGTATTAAATATACAGTTGTTATTGTAGCTGCATTACAACATGTTCTCCTTACTCCTCTCCTTTTGTAGAGCTCTAATGCAGGGATCATCTGTCTTGGGTCCTGTTAACACCTGCCGTCTTGGGTCATCCGATCATGGATGGACGGCGCTAAGTGCATGTGTCATGGGTGCTCAGTGCATTTCGGATGCTCACTGAGATCTGATCAAATCAGATAAATCATTCTTAATCAACTGTGGTAAAGGTGAAAACAGCTTCACCGACTCCCCCATTTGTTTTTAAATCATGCTAGAAATGCAATCTGAACATTTGTAACAGCTTGCACATTTACAATTTACACCAACAGGCACTTGCAGCCCTCTTATGTCTGACAACAAACAGAGTGAGACAGTGATGTAGTACATGTGCGCAGCATCCTTCCTCCAGACATAAGTGGTCACTGGAGATGCATTTGGAACATAGAAATGCCGAGAGTGAACGGCTGTGTGTCTTCCTGTCCATTCATCATCAGATCACTTGAGACAGATGTTAATACCAGGTTGGGCTATTTGACACTATGGCTCTGATTCCGATGAGAAACGATGGAATCAAATCTAAGTGTCAATTTGATACAGTAATTTTCAGTACAGTACAAGTATGACACAGGCTATTAATTAACAGTAAAGTTTTCTCAGTGATGGTAAAAATCTGTAAAACTACAGTCACTCTGCCTTCCACTGTAACTCAACAGTTTCACTACTAGTGCAAAACCAGTGCAGTCAACTAGTTTTTCTAACTTACAGTATTTTACCACAGTTATAACAATACCAGCTGTTCAAATACATGCAACTGTCTGTGAAATAAATGTGATCATTTGTTTTTATGAATTTAATGAGTTTATTACTGTACAGTAACAACAGCTGGGTCCAAATGCAGTACATTTGTGGTTTATTTGCATTCATTTAGACTTAAAAAAAGGAAATAAATGGGTGTTGACCATTAAATTTCACAGTACTTTTAATTATTTTAATTGTTTTATTTTACCACTGTCGTACAATTCCAGGAATTGCCTGGTGAACAGAAAGGAAAAAATGTTTTTTACTGCGGAATATATGCAACACATTTGTTTTTAAAACATTGGGTTGTCCAGTATTGTATTTTGCACACAGTTCTGGTGACATATCATTTAAGAAAAGGTGCAATATCTGCCCACTGAGCTCGCGCAGCTGCTACTGCGCGAAACCAACATGCAACATGAACAACAAAGCAGAATGTTTCTGAGAAGCTTCTGGTCTTACTGGAGAAATACATTCTTAAAAATGATGGTTTTTCAAAGGTTCTTTAGGAAAGAAAATGCTTCTATATAGAACCACAAACAGTCAAAGGACCCTTTTCATGATTAAAGGGTTCTTCGTGTCATGAAAGGGTTCGTCTGATCGATGGAGAATGTGCTGCAGATGGTTCTTTTTGAAAATAGGTCTATTTAGCACCCAAAAGGGTTTTTGTCGAGTTTGTAACAATAGAAAAGCCTTTTGGGGGTTTTTCAAAAAAGGTTCTATATAGAACTGTCTATTGCGCATTCATGCACATTTCCATCCGTCTGAAGAACCCTTTCATGATGCGAAGAACCCTTTAATCATGCAAAGGATTCTCTGAGTGTTCATGGTTCTATATCGAACCACTTCCTTCACTAAAGAACCCTTGAAGAACCATCTATATAATATATTGATTGAAAGCCACTTGTGTGGAATCAGCTGCCAAAGCTTTGGAATCACCATTCAATTCCTAAATGTCTGGAATCAGAAAATTCCTTTTTGTGGTGAACTTCCAGCCATAATATCTGGTATAAACAGGACTTCAGGCAGATACTTGAAGCGAATGCTTCTGGTCATGTGACCATTTACTCCAAAAATGTTTGAACTCACAGTTGTGACCAGTGGGATTCAAATGCATTGCTCATTGTTTATTGTTACTGTTACCCATTAATCTTGTTTGTTCTCCTTTGTGTTGAACCCACAAATTCCGGCCTACTGTTTCAGCACGGCAATAAATATTAAACAGTGAATCTTGTATCTTTAGAAACTTATTCTGGTCTCTCCCTCCATCATTCACTGACAAAACTGAACAGCTTGTGCACACAAAGCGATGCTTTCTCATCAGAATGTACTTCATCAACCCTGATCAGCTCCCTGTAGATTTCCAGAGTGATCTCTTAATCAGCACTTATTACAGAGGAGTCTGCCTGCAGGGCTCACTGACGCCATCTCAGTTGTTCATATTTACAAGAAGTCATTAAGCTCGGTTCGGCGGCGCTATGGCTGAGACTTGACATTGACGACTTGTCAAAGCGGCTTCCTCGAACGAGTGCCTAATTCTCACTCTTCTAAAACGTCCCGAAGCAAGAAGACGGCAGAGATTAGTTCAGGCTCATTGAGCGTGGAGTGGAGAAACAGATGCAGAGGCGCTTTCCCACCCCATGTTCAATCCCTGCAGTGGTACAGTCCATTAGAATCGGATGAGTGAAACAGGGAGGCGCAGGGATGGGCTGCACCAGATTGATGGTGATCGGGGGCCAAGCACCGCCGCCTGTGTTTTAAATGGATCTGTTGTAAAGGAAAATCACAGAGCGGCTGACGAATGTGGATAATAGCGTCCGGATGGGTGCGGAGATGGATCTGAGACATGAACAAAAGCACCTCAGACAAGCAGACGAGCGTACAAGGCGCTGACGCCTGAGGCGAGGCAGGGGAGGCGTGATGTATGAATATTATTCAGAAGGAGATTGTGGATAAGCAAAGGCTAGTGAAGCCCAGGCCTCTGTGCCAGCAACCTTACAATATGTAAGGAGCTGTTTATCAAATATAACGCGTTTACCATTGCATGGAGCGTAACAAATGCTTTTAATATGAAACATTGCTCAATATTTGAGAAATAAGCCCCAG
The DNA here is from genome assembly GCF_015220715.1 of Pygocentrus nattereri. Classification (NCBI taxonomy): domain Eukaryota; kingdom Metazoa; phylum Chordata; class Actinopteri; order Characiformes; family Serrasalmidae; genus Pygocentrus; species Pygocentrus nattereri. The sequence continues at coordinate 11,882,557 of NC_051212.1, forward strand.
TGCAGCCTGCTATAAATCTGTAAAAGCCATTGTTTAGTTCCCACTTTTACAACTGAAACTGTTGAAATGAGGGAAATCATTAAGAAGGATTAGAGTCACAAAGAAGCTTTCATTTAGCCGAGGTTTCTTTTAATTATTTAACACTAAAAGGGTAAAAACATTTCTTTCTAGTTATGGAGGTTAAGATTAGAGTAAGGTACACATACTTTTGGGATACTTTACATGTACGTCTACATATACATACAAAAACATGCACAAAATACATACATGTATACACATATTAGCACGCTACATATAATATATGTGGGTGTTTTATGCAGATATATATTATTATATATATTGTCAGAAGAAACCTTGTATCTCCAAAATGGTAACGTTGGGTGTAACACAGAGCGAGGTAGCGGACGCACGTGCGGAGGTAAGCGACTTTTATTGAGGGCAAATCCAGAATCAGGGTCATAACGGTCCAGGGTCAAAGAGCCGATACGTACAGAATGGGGTGCAGACATGACGAGCAAGACAAACAACCAAACAGACCAACACATCAAACAAAGACCGATACAAAGACCAGCAAAGACAAAGTGCAAACACAGGGCTTAAGTAACAAAGGGAAAATGAGGGACAGGTGAACACAATCAGGGGCGGAGTCACGAAACAAGGGGGCAGGACTACAGATACCAAAACAAACGCACATGGACAGGACTGGGAGGGGCCAATCGTGACAATAGGCCAATGGACCCAGATGTTTTTTCGAAGTCATTCAGGGCTGTTTCATCATGAAATTAACACACAGTGTAAAGAGAAACATGCATTTTCAAACTGTCAAAAACTGAAAAATTGAGATATGAGGTTTCTCAGCAGGGATGGGACATGTTATTACTGCATATGTCCCTAATCAAAACTCGGAAAACAAGGCACGAGTCAAACACAGAAACAAACTACAAAGAAACACAGCTCAGCACTCAGGTAGGATACAAGAACTTTAGCCTAAACAAAGCGGAATATATAGGAGTGATAATGAGTGGAATGAGCTGTAGGTGTATGTAGGTATGGAGGGGTGGAGCCAGGGAGGAGCACGAGCGGGAATGAGCCAAACCAGACAGGGCCATTCCATCCCTTGAGGTGGGGGAGAGGGGGGGGGGGGAGCAGGAGGGTGCTCAGTATTGGAGATACAGGCCTCTACACAGCGCTCTACAAGCCTTATCTGTAATTGCTCCTTTGTGTATTTCACAGTTTTAGGCTTGAAACCACTGCAACGCTCAATTAGAGACAAAAAAGCTTTGTCATCTGATGTTAAACAGATAATCAGATTCTCTCTTTTTTTCCTGCTTAAGACTGACATTTAGCTGTGTGAGAGTGTGTGAGAGGAGCAGGCTGGACTAGATGTCTCCCTCTTATTGCGCTGTGTGTCGCTCTATTTCCCTCTGCACTGCGATTGAGACCCATTAGGCTTATTATCCTCCTTGCTCTGCTGACCTCACCCTCTACTTACATCCTAATGATGGACCTCGTGCTCCTTCTGTCACATCTTTCTGCCACACAGATTTGGCCTAAAAAAGATCTTTTCAATGTTTTTATTTTTGTCTCTTACTATACTCCTCCAAGCTTAGAGAAGCCTACAGCGGCACGTATTGATCTTGGAATCTTTCTTTGGTGGAAATTTCAGGTAATTGCAAGTTTGGTCCGACACATGGCTATTTGTGTGAGTGGATTGTTGGGATGGACACAAACACCTGACAGAAAAGCGCAGCACATGTGCACTCACGGCCCTGTGAAGTCTTAATTGCATAGATTTTCCATCTGTATTTGATACTCAGACAAATTCCCTTAAACCACATGGAATACAATAAAATCATAGACTCTGTATTTATATGCAGTGCTGTGCAAAAGTCAGAGACCACCCTTCCTTTAATTTCCTGTCCAAACAGCCAAAGGACAAATTATTCATTTATATATTTATATATATATATATATATATATATATATATATATATATATATATATATATATATATATATATATATATATATATAATATATATTTATATATAATATATATATTATATATTTATAATATATAGTTAGAAAAATTAACCCCCAACTAAAATCACATTTTTCAGTATGTACTGTGTCACTTGTTACCTTTATTATGGCTTCCATTCTTTTAAGGAGAATCGCTTTCAGTTCAAGAAGTCTGCAGGGATGTTTCTCCACACCTACGCAGTTGAGACTTAGGCCTAATCCCATTTCACCCTTTGCCCCTACCACTTAGCCTGTATACGCCTCTGTTTTGTGCGTTCATGTCTAGGGGTAGAATGCTGATTTTTGTTGAGATGGAGGGGTGGGGTGAAGTGTTAGGGCTACATGGCTGTCCAAATGGAAGTTTTCAGAGTCACACTCCAAAAAGAGTGTTATGAGAAATAAGAAAAACCAGCAAGATGACTGAGCAAGTGACCAGAGAAACCCACTAATGTGAACATTTTCTCTGTTAAAAAGTTACGATAACCATGGAATTATATTAGTTTAGTGTTGTTTCAATGTATTTTGGTCATTTTCTTCACAAAATCGCTAATAACATGTTTATGTCTCAATAGCTAGCTACTTAAATTCCTTATTCTTCCTTAAATAGTCCAGCTGTTCTGACGCCTGAAGTGCCAGAATGTAACTGCAGCCTCATTTAAGGTGGAGCAGGAAAATTCAAACGAGAAACTGGGGAATAGCTGACTTCAGCTTTATGTCACTGAAGAGTTAGGGGTGGCCAGTAATGAATAATAATTATTATGAATTAATAATATGTCAAATAATTGCATCCCCCCTCTTTGAAGGCATATGATCTAATGTAACTAAAGCCCAGCAGTGAGGTTGCTGAGCTTTACCATCACTGAAGTCTGGCAGGGTCGCCTACAGCTGTTAATGAACTAATGTTGTTTTTTTTAGTTTTTTATCCCATTTCGTGGGGAAGATTTCCATCACTAACCCTTATAACTCAATTCCAAGGGGCAAGGTGACACTCAAACAAGGGCTAGGGTTAAAAATAAGAAGTGGGACTGGGCCTCAGAAGTTGGTTTGCATTTTCTGCTTCTCACAGTCCAAATAATCCCGAACACATTCAGTGATGTTGAGGCTTTTTAACAGCTACAGATCCTTTCAGACCCACAGCACTGAGTTATCTTCTCTGGAAGGATGGACAGATACACCTGTGTTTGAGGACCATTGTGTAAGTGTGGAGAACCTTTTAAAAGATTAAAAATGTTCACTTAATGTAAGGGGGGTTCGAGGAAGAACCCTGAAGTTGATATAGAACATTTACATTTTATCACATTCTTTAACCCCTTCAAATCCCAGGCTTACTGCATACTGAAGCTTGTTTTTCAGCATCTATATGGGCTTTAATGCAAACTGACTGAGCCATTTTTAGGTTATAGAAGTGTGTAAAATTGGCCATTTAAACCTATTGAATCAAGCATCTTGCAGGCAGTTCATTACAAGAAAGTAAACTAGTTTTATATTAGATTAATTGGATTAAGTGACCCTTATTAGTCCCACAATGGGGGCATTTCACCTCCCCAAGCTAACCCAACCGTGCAGTTGTGAAGAAACACACTAGGGGGCAATGAGCACACTTGTCTGGAGTGGTGGGCAGCCCTATCCGCAGCGCCTGGGGAGCAGTTGAAGGTTAGGTGCCTTGCTCAAGGGCAGCTCAGTCATGTACTGTCAGCTCAGGGAATCAACCTGGCGACCTTATGGTCACAAGGCAGGTTCCCTAACCTCCAGCCTATGACTACCCCCATAATAATAATAATTATTATTATGATTATGATGATTATTATTTTTATTATTATATATCTCCACATTGAAAACACACCTAAACAGTAAAACATATGAGCATGTGGAACTGCAGCTTTCTGTGTGCTACCATGTTTCCTATCACTGTATAAAAGGTGCACGAGGCCTCATTTATTGTTGGATGTATTGTGATCGAGGACAAAAGCTAAATCAGAATTCATTTTGGATGGGTAAGTGCTTGTTATACTCTCTTTAAAGATGGTTCTTCAAGGGGTTTTTAGTAAAGAAAATGGTTCTGTATAACACTACGAACACTGAAACATCCGTTTGCATGATTAAAAGATCCCTTTGCTTGACTAAAGGCTTTCTGCATAGTGAAAACATTCTTCAGATTGATGGAGAACGTGACATAGACGGCAGAATAGCTACATTTTTGCGGTGGCCTTAAAGGTTTAATATTCTTCCCACTCAAAAAACACCTTCTCAGACATGGTTCTGCAGGGAACCCAAAGTGACTGCTAAGGAGCATCACTCCGAACTCTGTGACATCCCGGTACAAGCTTAGAATTCAAATAAAACGTCATTGTGACGTTCTTCGGATTTTTCTAATGCTAATCACCGAGCTCTGAAAATGGTTCGCCGTGTTTCCCTGAGTTTGTTTTGGAGAAAACAGAAAGCAGATGTGTTTGCCATTCAAACAGCTCTTTTCCCTCAGTGTTCTTTGTAACTAAATGGGGGTTGAGGTAGGACGCCAGTCGCCCCGGGCCGTCGCGCTCTCTCCTGTTCATTTTATCCTCTTGCCACAGCCAAAGTGATACCCATCCAGCCTTTCTGCTCACAGCTCGCAGGAGCCAAGGTGATAATGTTATCAGGAGGTGCCAGCGGCTCACACACACATTTTTAACCTCTCCTGTCAAAAGCCTACAATTCTGAGGAGTGAAGGGTTTGGAGGGCCGCTTCAGAGGCCTTTCAAACGGAACTGGCAGAATGGAAGGACAAGGAGTTTCTACACAAACCTCAGCCGTTTAGCATCAGGCCTTATCGCCGTGAAGGTGTCAGCGCTTAGAACGCGACCTGCTTGTGCTGTTTTCTTAATATTCGTGTTTCACTGAGCTCTGAATTTTTAGTGTTCAGTTAAGTAAATATACTATTCATTATTTATTTATTTATTTATTTATTTATTTATTTATTTATTTATTTATTAATTAAGTATTATGTATTTTAATTACTAATGAGTTCATAGTAGTTGCTGAGTTATTGATAGGTATTACTAATTCATTCAAAGTAGTTCGTGAATGCTTTATTGTTGTAATTAAATAATTCATAATATATACTGAGTAATTCATACTAATTACTACTTATTTCATAGTAGTCAGTTAATGATTTATTATTGTAACTGTTCATAATCTTTACTGACTAATTTAGATTGATTATTCAGTATTTTATAGTAGCTACTGAAAAATGTACAGTAGTTTTGAATTGAATAAGAGTTTTGACTTGAATAATTTATTGCATATCCTTAATCATTTATAGTACATGTCTATATATATATATATATATATATATATATATATATAGTAGGTTTACTGTAGTTAATGAATATTTTTAAAACAATGAGTATATCCTGAATAATTCCTAGATGCAGAATAATGATTCATAGTAGTTACTGAATAATTTATAGTAGTTACTGAATAATTTACTGAATAATAATAGTTATTGAATAATGTACAGTAGTTGCTGAATAATTTAGAGCAGTTACCAAGTAATTTATAGGAGTTACGGAACAATTTTAAGCAGCTAGTGAATAATTGATAGTAGTTAATGAATAATTCATAGTAGTTATTGAATATTTCACAGCCGTTACTGAATAGTTTATAGCACTAGTTATATTAGTTATTGAATGCTTTACAGCAGTTACTGAATAATTTACAGCAATTACTAATTCATAGTGGTTATTGAATAGTGAAACTTAATATCAGAACAAATAACCCTTCAGGGGTTAATGAAGTAGCTGTGCATGTATGTGCCATTTTATTTATTTATTTTTTTTGCACCATATGTTTCCAGGATAATGGAAAAACAAGACAGTGACAGAAAGAAAGAAAAACTCAGAGATTCATTCTCGAAAACCGCACTCTCGCTGTTAATAATCTGCACTCCTTCAAACATGTTTCCATTCGAGTTCAGTACAGCATCTTCTCAGCACACAGACCTGTCAGTGATTACCTTCACACTGCTGTCACTTCATAAATATAACCCCTCTGTATCTGCTCCCTGCGCCTGCAGGGCTGTTCAGCGCTTCTCTTTTTAACTGCTTACAGAGAAAGTGCTGAGATGAAGAGTGACATTCTGCCAGCTCACTGGAGCCTGGATAGAAGTTAAATAGGTAATGTTTAACAGAGGCCAGTGGAGGTTTAGTCCTGAGGGCCCAGCACTCCCACACACACAGTGTTGTGGCTTGAGTGGTGTTTTATCTGCAGCTGGACAAAGCAGCATGGTGCTGTATCATAGACCAGATCATACTGCCCTCTCTACTCTCCCTAAAATGTTGAGTCGATGGAAACAAGAACATGTTGTTGTTTTTATTGGACATTTGGCTGCTTATATGAGGAAAAATGTTACATTTTTGCTTTATTTGACTTTTATTAGAAACATAGATGGGTTAATATTAATTTTGGTTGCCAAGGTTCACGTTAAGGTGAAGAGTTTTCTGATGTAAATGGTGAGGACCCAGTAAGAACACAGTAAGAATCATTGCTTTCATTTACAGGCCACAGTTACAGATACATATTCTGTGAGACTTTCTTTGTGTACAATTTTGTTTTTGTCAGAGGGTGAGAAAGAAAACATTAGTTGAGTGTCATCAGCATAACAGTGATAAGAGAAGCCATGAGAAGATATTACATCACCAAGAGAGCTAGTGTAAAGAGAAAAGAGAAGAGGACCCAGGACCGAGCCTTGTGGGACACCAGTGGAGAGGCTGCATGGAGAGGATGTGAACCCTCTCCATGCTACCTGATAAGAGCGATCCTCCAGATAGGACTTGAACCACTTCCATGAATAGCCAGTGATTCCAAGTTTGGTGAGGATGTCCAGAAGGATTGTATGGTTGACTGTGTCAAAAGCTGCTGAGAGATCAAGAAGGATCAGGACAGATGACAATTTGGCTGATCTTGCAGATTGGAGGTTCTCGGTCACTGTGATGAGGGCAGTTTCTGTAGAGTGTGCTGGTTTGAAGCCAGACTGGTTGGGGTCCTGGAGCTGGTTCTGTGTGAGAAAGAGAGAAGGTTGATTATAGACTGTACGTTCAAGAATTACATTCTAATTACATTTGTAATCAGCCTGGAACAGCAGTTTTAGAAGTTTACTTTTCCCCCAGCAGTGAAAGGAAGTCATTAAGTCATTAATGTCACTGACATTAAGGCATTACTTACACTGTGTCTGCCAGCATTCCTAACATGTATCCAGCGTTTATGGTGCTAGTGCTGTGACACTGTAACCACTTTCAGCTTTAAACCCCTCTGTAATGTGACAGAACAGCAGACGTCCCCTTATATTAACATGTAAGTCTTATAACATTAATTAAATGTGCTGCATTTCCCCCCAAAGCAACGTCTAGATTACCCCTCCATTATTACACTGTACCTACATACCAACTACACAGGAACTGCCCACTTATTTTAAAGTGTAACTTTAACTCTGCAGGAAAGTTCCTGTGTAGAAGATACACTTGGGTAATTACATGAGGCAAAACTGAAGTTGATAACATGTAATAACACAGTCTATACTGCTGTAATCCATCTGTAACATTAACCAAATCATCAGTAGTTACAGTGTTGTTGCATATGTTTTTTAATATAAATTGTGACAACAAAAGTCTATGAAAAATTGATGTTGTAATCATTTATTTTTAAAAAAGTAGCCAATATATTTTTTTGTATTAAAAAAATTAAGTACACCCCTGGCTTAGGTGACTGCTACTGCCCCCACTGGCAGGACCAACTTTATGTAGGCATTTCCTATTCCTGTCTGCCAGTTTCTGTGATAATTTTTTCTCCATGCAGAATTTGCCAAACTGTGCAATGTTTAAGGGATTTCTTACAGGTACTCTATATTTATAATCCCTCCACAGCATTTCAATGAGATTCAGATCTGGGCTTTGACTGAGCCTTTTCATTATGCTCCATTTCCTCTTTTAAGCCATTCCTTGGTGGATTTACTTGTATGTTTGGGATCATTATCCTGTTATCATTTTCCTCTTCTTCAGCTTCAACTTTTTAGCATTCTCACATTCTCAAACATGATCTGGTATGAAAGAGAATACATAGATAATTCTATGATTGCAGGACAGACCCTGAGGCAGCAAAACAGCCTCAAATCATACCTTTCCACCACCATGCTTCACAGTTGATATGAGGTCCTTCTGATTGAACGCTGTCTTTGGTTTCTATGTAAATATGTGGCCAAACAACTCTACATACATGACTTGTCTGTCTATAGCACATTGCTCCAGAAGTCCTGGTCCTTGCTTAGATTTTGTAAACTAGATTAGCAAACTTAAATCTTGCCCTGATGTTCTCTTTAGACAGCAAAGGCTTCCTCCTGGTGCAACTCATGGAGATCAAACTTGTGCAGTCTCTTTATGGTAGATGCATGCACTTTGACATTAACAGTGATGAGAGCTACTGGCAGATCCTGTGATGAAATTTTGAAATGTTCTTAGAGGCGTCTTTTAGCATCTTACGGTTTGCTCTCGGTGTGAAATTCACTGGGGCATCTGGCCTGGACATGTTCGCAGTGGTTTTAAATCTTTTGGATAGTGAAATGATTTATTTCCAATATTTTGGAAATATACTTAGACCCTTTCCAAGCTTGTAGGCATCTACAACATTCTTTCTAAAGGCCTCAGTGAGCCGTGGATTTCTTAGCTTGATAGGAGCACCGGGCCACAACACAATAGCCCAACTAGTAAGCTGCTCTGCTAAAGGTTAAAATCTATCATTACCCCAAGAGACCTACAATTCCTTCCATATGTCTCTAACATTTGCTGACTCGGCCATTCAGGTAAAGGACTATAGTTTTTATACACTTTACATTGTGTTGTCTGGTGTATTTGTGACATATCAGTGAAACTAATCCTGTAGGAAGTCATTTTTACTGCTGCTTGTCAAACCACATCATTGAGATTATGTTCTAACTGCTTCTTAAAGGAAATGCCACTATGCTAATCTATTCATAAAGACTTACTGAATCAGAACAACATCTGAGAAATGGTAACACTACTGTAGCGTGCAGTTCATAAAGCTACATGACACCTACATAAGGGCTTGAGCTACATCCCATTCTTAATCCATACTGTTTAATATGATGTCCGCACACCCTTTGCAGCTATAACAGCTTCAACTCTTCTGGGAAGGCTTTCCACAAGGGTTAGGAGAGTGTTTATGGGAATTTTTGACCATTCTTCCAGAAGCGCATTTGTGATGTCAGACACTGATGTTGGACGAGAAGGCCTGGCTCACAGTCTCCGCTCTAATTCATCACAAAGGTGTTCTGTTGGGTTGAGGTCAGGACTCTGTGCAGGCCAGTCACGTTCTTCCACACCAAACTCGCTCATCTACGTCTTTATGGACCTGCTTTGTACACTGGTGTGCAGTCATGTTGGAACAGGAAGGGGCCGTCCCCAAACTATTCCTACAAAGTTGGGAGCATGAAATTGTCCAAAATCTCTTGGTGCTGAAACATTAAGAGCTCCTTTCACTGGAACTAAGGGGCCGAGCCCAACTCCTGAAGAACAACCCCACACCATAATCCCCCCTCCACCAAACTTTACACTCGGCACAATGCAGTCAGACAAGTACCGTCTCCTGGCAACCACCAAACCCAGACTCGTCCATCGGATTGCCAGACGGAGAAGCGTGATTCATCACTCCAGAGAACACGTCTCCACTGCTCCAATGGCGGCGCTTTACACCACTGCATTCCACGCTTTGCATTGCGCTTGGTGATGTAAGGCTTGGATGCAGCTGCTCGGCCATGGAAACCCATTCCATGAAGCTCTCTACGCTGTTCTTGAGCTAATCTGGAGGCCACATGAAGTTTGGAGGTCTGTAGTGATTGACTCAGCAGAAAGTTGGCGACCTCTGCGCACTATGCCCCTCAGCATCCGCTGACCCCGCTGTCATTTTTTATGTCCTACCACTTCGTGGCTGAGCTGCTGTCGTTCCCAATCGCTTCCACTTTGTTATAATCCCACTGACAGCTGACTGTGGAATATTTAGTAGTGAGGAAATTTCACGACTGGACTTGCACAGGTGGCGTCCGATCACGGCTCCATGCTGGAATTCTCTGAGCTCCTGAGAGTGACCGACTCTTTCACTAATGTCTGTAGAAGCAGTCTGCAGGCCTCGGTGCTTGGTTTTATACACATGTGACCATGGAAGTGATTGGAACGCCTGAATTCAATTATTTAGATGGGTTAGTGAATAACTTTTCGCAATATAGTGTATCTCAGTTGTCAGATTTATGTAGGTGTCATGGTGCCTTATGAACAGCACCCTACAGTAAAGTGTTACCTGAGAAACTGTTTGTTTTGCAATACCTTTATAAAACATCAGTGATTATACTAAGGGCATGAAAAAACACCTTATGATAATGACCCCCTACTAGCCCAATAGATCACCCTGTTTCTCTCTATTTAGGTGTGAAATAGGACATGGAAATGCCCCATGAAGGAACAAAGACAGACTTTGAAACTGTAGTACTGACACTAAACTTTAAAACACCATGAAATATTGCATTTTTAAGTGCTTGAAGCACAAACTTTACTGTTATGGCTTGACAAAGCCCACAAAGTGTTCCTTTTTAACTGACTAAAACAAAGTCAACAAAGTTGTTCTTATTGAATTTAAAGTTGGTTTAACTTTTTCTTTTCGGTTCAAAACTCTTCACATATGATCTATCGCTTTCAACATACACCCTGCAAAGCTCCAGGCTATTCCAGCCCAGCCTGCCTGCTGCTCAATTTTTTAATACTCCTGACAGTTTTGACATAGCATAAAAATCGCATTGAATTTTATTTCTTTGTAAAACTTCTGAATAGTAAATGTAAACGAGGACTGCAGCCTTCCGAGATAAAGACGCCGTAATGGAGCCTCGTTCTAGCTGGATGTACGCGAAGAATGGGTCTATTTATCCAGCTCTCTTCATGTACACTCCACATCTTTCTGTTACATTACTTATTTAACCATTATCTCTGCTCAAAGAACTCCGCTCAACCTGAACCAGTCTAAACTCGGAGCTGAAGAGCCCAAATAAATCAGGCCTTATGAGCACTTCTCATACACATTTCAAATGAATCAATCGATAAACAGATGTCCATCCATCTTTTAAGTGCATTGCGATCAAACCCTCATTTTAAGTAATATTTTCAGATTTTTTTTTTGTTGTTCATTCAGTGTTTTGACAAATTTCATTTTTCTTTTACTATGTTGCCACTACTGTGTGTTATCGTGTAGTGTATCAGCTAAGACATGTGTGGTCAGGTTGTGTTCAAGTTTCATGTTTAGGTTCTCACAGCCTGCCTCCCACTTTTCCATCTTCTTTGTGAAAGAAAAATGCTTTTAAATGTACTTTTCAAAAATGTATGTAATATGAAAAGTACATAGTCTTAATGTTTACATTTTAAATATACTTTAAAGCATACTAAATGTAGTATTTTGGAAGCATTTATGACCATTTAAGTGTTGAACCTAAGTATATTTAAGTATACAGTTGGTAGACATAACTGTAATTTCAATCAGAATATATTATAAATATATAACTGGGTGTATTTATACACCTCATTGCTACTTATTGAGCTACACTGCAAGTAAAACTGAAACAACAAGTTGCAATGAAGTTATCTTAAGAAATTAAGCCACAAATTCTACCACACTTGAAACATATTTTAAATGTACTGGATTGCCAGTTGGATTTTTTTGCAGTAAAATGTAAAGCATACCTTAAAAATCAGTGCTTTTAAATGTACTTCTATATAACACAATTAAGCTAATTACAATTGAATATGCTTTTGTTTAACCTATTTCATGGCCAATGCCCACCGGTGAGCCTAAAGTTTTACTACACACTTCTATAACCTAAGAACAGCTCAACCAGTTTGCATTGAAGTCCCTGTAGTTACTGAATAATGAGCCTTAGTATGTAACAAGCCTGGGATTTTAAGGGTTTAATTGTGCTTCATTGCATTAAGAAATGCATTTATTTGAGTATATTTCCTCACAGTGTACTATAAAGTGTAATTAACAATGTGTTACTTCAAAATACACTTTTTTGAAAAATACAGAAAAGTAATTTTATGTATTGTATGCAATGTTTACTTACTTTCCCCTTGCTTTAGACCTCTTCACTTCATTGCTCCCCTCCCACTGTGAAAAACATACATATTTAAGTGCATCAACAGGACCATCAATACTTCAATAGAACCATTTAATCATGCAAAAAAAATACAAATTTAAATTTGTTTTTGTGTTTATAGGGGTTGTATATACTGTCTAACCATTGCTTTTACTCAAGAACCCTTTTTAATGGTGTAGGATCTTCTAAGCCAATCTGATGACTCATCTCCTACATTTAAGCAGCCATGCTATAAGCATTCATTTACATTTACATTTACATTTATGGCATTTAGCAGACGCTCTTATCCAGAGCGGCTTACAAAAGTGCTTGTCATTACTTCAGAATATCTCATGTTAATAAAGGTCGACATAATTTTAAAGAGCTTTGCTCTAAATTGCTACCTGAAGTTATCTGTGCATTGAGACCTAAACAAATACAACAAGTAGAAAAATACCTACAACTCAACACAGAGTCTACACAACACTAAACCTGCTGAAAAAAAAAAGTTTGTAATATAGTGAACAATAAAAGAGGTGAAGATCTTTAATAGACAGAGCTTTCAGAGCTTCATGGCAGAAAAGACTGAAGAACCAAACAGCAGAACTAAAGAACAAAGCCCATTAGAAAAACCTATGGAACAGCTATCAGGTATAAGCTACTGTGATGGCTTACAGCACTGGTGTATGTCTGCCTGAATCCACTTTCTCAAGCCTCTTCTTTGGACATCACAAGAAAGAAGAAGAAGAACTCAGATCAAAACAATCTTCAGCATCAAGGCTGGCAATAGCCTAGAAAAAAAGGAAAAAGAGGAACCCAAAGTTGAACCCTGTTTGGAGAGTGCAAAGCTCACGGGGCTGCAGGGACAGCAGGCTACAAAGACAAAGTCAAACAGGCCTCAGAACTCTAAATCTGCATGAACACCAAAATCCAACTGATCCAAAGCTGTTCTGGATTACACCTCATCCAGCCAGCAGCTGTGCTTCGGCAGCGTGCACTGTGCTCTCGCCTAAAGCCAGGTACAACCCACAGATGCGCTTTCTGACCAGTTTTGATAATTTAGTATTTGTAAAATTAAAAAAATAAACACACTTACAGTTAAACATAGGGAAAAAATGACTTTGGCCACAGTAAATGTGGGGCTGTAGGTGTGAAGGTGTTAAACACCGAGCATCATTTATTCAATTCATTCAAGGACGTGTATAACAGATGAAATCTTGCACACCAAACATTATTTTTGGACAACAAAAATGATATACTCTATTCATTTTCTGTTAAATTTTTGCAAACTTTCACTGACATGAGCTTTCTGCCCAATCAAAGTCATCTCTGGTGTTGGCATGGTAACATCCAAGCTAACAGCCTGGCTGTGTCCCAATTTCTAAAACTTTTTATTGTGTTTCTTTATATGAGATACATATTTACTTACATGCATTCATTCCAAAATGTGTTTTTCTAACACTTGTACTAAAGTAAAAAACATTTTCATATTTTCACACACACACACACACACACACACACACAGATATATATATATCACACACAGATATATATATATATAAATGTATTTAATAACTGTGTTTTATATGTATTTCATTTAATATGAGTCTTCTGCTTTGGACGGAGTTGGCAACTCCAAGTGCAACTCAAACAGGGCTACAGAGGTCCTACAGTGGATGCCCTCATAAAGTTTCAGCTTCTGAATGAAGTCATGAAGCTCCTCATTCTATAGCAAATAGACCTGCTATAAGAAGTATTAAACCTAGCGTGGGAAGGTGAATGAACACCACCATAATGTGCTGTACACAACATATTTATTTACGTATGTGCTTGGCATAACACAACCTTGCAAATGATCAGAAACATATTTGTACAGAAATGCAATATGCAATTTCTTCTGCATTAAACAGTGCTATGCAGTATTAATAAGCCGTCACCTGTAGATTTTTGTACAGTCATTATTGCACTGCATTTCTCATCTCAGGTTATAAATAAGACTTGTGTTTTCTTCTATTTGTATATACGCCTGTAGACAGGATCTGGTTTACTTATTCTTGTTATATGTTCACACCTGTTTATGGTTACTGTATAGTGTTGTGTGTCTACTGCTGCTACTGGCTGCTAAATTTCCTTCGGGATCAATAAAGTATCTATCTATCTATCTATCTATCTATCTATCTATCTATCTATCTATCTATCTATCTATCTATCTATCTATCTATCTATCTAAATATTGCCAGAAGAGAATGAGATTTATAGCCATATGTGAAAACCAAGATTACACTATTCTCCAGTCTGTTAGCTGATGATATGATGATATTCATAGTAAAACACCACCTCCCTTGTTCTGTTGTCCCTTGTTAATCACATATTTTTAACAATGTTTTTCCGACAGACGTTTTTAAAAAGAATTTCTGATTTCTGGGTGCTGTTAACAGACTCTATGTAACTGATCTACACACTATATTCTTTGTAGCTGCCTCTGTATTTAATGTGGCCTGTACCAAAGTAATGGTGTATGTTATATTTTATTTTTCCAATATATTAACCCTTTAATATAAGCTTAACATATACTAAAGCTTATTATTCAGTAACTACAGGGACTTCAATTCAAACCGCTTGAACTGTTCTTATATTATGGACGTTTAGGAACCTGTAAAACTTTGGGCCTTTGGTTTTTTAGCCATTGCATAATTGTGCCATAATCCATTGGTGTGTGACTCCACACACCCCATTTCATTTTCAGGCTTTCATTTTATGGCTCTGTTTTAAAATATTAGGTTATGAAAAGGTACAAATACATAGTTTTCATCTGGAAAAAAACAATTTAAGGTTCACAATTAGACCTTAAAACACTGTCATACCTTTGAGGTGATGTTTAGTGTGTTTGTCTGTGATTGAAAAATGTCCCTGCACAGAGCCTTTATTTCTAACAGCTTAGAGTATTTGTTAACTTATTTTCACCTGATAAAAAAATACAAACAAAAAAAAACAACAAAGCATGTTGTTTGGCTATAGGCTACATTTGCATACCACAGTATGTTCTTAAGAAATGCACCATTTTTTAAGTTGACTTACCACCTACAAAGCCATGATTCTTTGTACCAATGGAATTGTGGGACTGAATAGTGTCAGCAAGCATCCAGGTACTTTTTTTTACCATCAATGAACATGTACACTTTTTTAGACTCACTAATATTTCTAGAACATGACTTTGGCTTACCATTTGGATTAGAATTATGCCACTTTGGGTGCAATTTCTCTAGAAGCTGGCGGTACAGATGGATGACCTAAGCTCACTGTTGTTATTTCCTGCATCCTTAGAGATTGGTTCTTGTGCAATATGGCCACAGCAAGTGTGAAAATAAACAATATCGCATAGTCTGCCACGGAATTTAGCCAAGAAATGATTGGACTCATCTTGGACACCATAATTCTGGTGGAATCAACAAATGATGAGAATTTACACATGTTCCTTCAGGATCCTATTGCAGTTAATTCATTTTTACAAAAATCTCACCCTCATGAATCACACTCCCTCATTTCCATGGAGCGCCACTGAAGTTCACCAGCTCTTCTACCACTGCACAATGCAAGATGCACAAGGTGTATGAATCAGAATCAGAAGAAGTTTTATTGCCATTGTCAATGAACAGGATTCACAGACTAGGAATTTGCTTCGGCATGAAGGTGCAACATAAAAACAAGTAGTAATAGGCATGCAAAATTAAGTCCACATAAATAAATAAATACTCTATGCAAATATAAAATATAGATAGAATGAATAAAAATAAAAATACAAAAGGCATGTACAACAGTACTATATACACAACAGTGCAGGTGGAGTAGTGCAATTCAAGTAAAGTGACCAAGGCAGGGTTATAAAGAGGTAAGTGACGTGATTATATATTGTTCTTGAGTCCAATGGCAGAGGGGAAGAAACTGTTCCTGTGGCGGGAGGTTCTGGTCCGAATGGACCGAAGCCTCCTGCCCGAGGGGAGTGGATCAAATAGTCTGTGTGCGGGGTGAGAAGGGTCTGCTATAATCCGATCCGCTCTCCCCGCAGTCCTGGAGATGTACAGGTCTTGGAGAGATGGGAGGCTGCAGCCTATCACCTTCTCAGCGGAGCGCACAATGCGCTGCAGCCTTTGTCTGTCCCTGGCAGTGGCCCCAGTATACCACACTGTGATGGAGGAGCTGAGGATGGACTCGATGATGGCCGTGTAGAACTGTACCATCAGCTGGGCCGGCAGTTTGGCTTTCCTCAGCTGCCGCAGAAAGTACATCCTCTGCTGGGCCTTCTTGACGAGGGAGCTGATGTTCAAGACAATGCGAACTCACCACGAAGCCAGACAAACTTGGTGTAGTTTGTGCAGCCACATAGTTTTAAAAATAAAGAATTTAAGTGAATGAGGAAATAATTCAGACACTGAGATATAAGCAAAGTCAATCAGAGTGTTTTTATTTAAAAGGTTAATGGCTATCCTACACAGATTTCTTTAGAGTGGTGCTGATAGGAACCAGGGGTCACACACTCTCAGAAAAAAGGTATGACTGTCACTGGGCAGTACCCCTCTTGTCACTGTGGTGGTACCCTCAAGGTCAAATCTCAGTACCTTTAGTCAGGGAACGTAATTGTAGCAGAATCCATTGAAATGATATTTTCTAAGTTGTATTGACTCCACACACCCCGTCTCGTCTCCACTAGGAAAAACTCATGTAAGGTACACCATTGGACCTTAAAACCACTGTTGTACCTTTGAGGGTAAACTTACATTGTTTGTACCTTTATGAATGAATCATGTACCTGCACAGTGTGTTTATTTCGAACACTGCAGTGAATCTACACTTGTCTTCTGAGTTTTGCTGTAATCCCCAAGAGAAAAGCCACATGAATTTCAAAGGAGTAAACATGTTTTGCACACTTCACATGTGACTTTTCTGTTAGGGGGGTGTAAAAAATAGCAGTTATATTTGTAGAAATTTTGCCTTTCAACTTGCATTTACATATCCACCCCACATGTTCTAAAAAATAAGCCTCAAAACATTGCAAAACTATCATAAAACATAATATCAGCAACCAGAAAATGTATCAGCAGCCAATTTGTTAATAATAGCTTTCTGTACCTTGATGCGTTCAATGGCTTGGATGTCTGGTTCCACCAGCGTGAACAGAGTGAAACGCTTCACATCAAACCTCCCTGAATGACTTTGTTAACATTTTCTCAATTCAATTGTGCAAAATCTGTGGATCTCCACTTTAATCGGTGTAGAATCTTTCTTTACTTTATGTGGAGGTCCTTTTTTTTAAATTCATAAATTTTTAAATCTCATTTCCAAAAGTGGTTCTTCACTAAAATCTCCTTGTAAATTTTATTTATGAAACCAAAAACTTCCACGGCATAATTTAAAAGAGCATGTTTGGCCTCTTTTTCAAAGATCCTTAAAAGTAAAGTTAGATATATATTCATGCTTCTACTCCTCTTTAATCCTTCAACCAATTCCACAGTCACAGACAGGTTTTTTTTACTTGTTTATTTATTTATTTATTTATTATTTCAGAAAGCCTTCCTGTAGGCTTTGACACCGTTTACACTACCTGCCTTCACAGGGCACAATAATTACAGCTCTCATACAGGCCTGTGTGAATGTCAGAGACCACCCTGCATCTATTGAATATCCCGTCAAAATGGCCAGAAAGCACCAGTTGTTCATTTTTCAGCATCAGGAAAACAACAGAAAACATATGTGACAGAAAATTCCACGGAGGCCTCAAGAACTAAGCTACAGCTTCCATGCTTTTCGAGAGACTCACTTTCAGCTTTTCATAGAAATCTGCAGGGATATTTTTCACACTTCTCTAAAGTTCATTCTTAGAAGTGGTTGCACTTCGGTAAGTTTGAGGTCTGGACTTTGGGGAGGTCAGTCTGTTCTCAGAACAAGTGAAATGATGAAGCTTTGCTTGATTTGAGGATGTTCTTTTTTGCCTACTACCTTTTCTCAGTCTGGGCTTCTGACAGCTACACATCCTTTCAGAATCATAGACCCAATCCCATTTCCCCCCTCATCCCTACCACTTAGCCCTTACCCCTCTGCTCACATCTAGGTGTCGGGTGTCCTGAGTTTTGTTGAGATGGAGGGGTAGGGCGAAGTGTTAGGGCTACATGGCTGATTTTCAGAGACTCCAAGCCGAGCGATATGAGAGAAAAAAGAAAAACTGGCAAGACGGCTGCGCAAACGACCAAAGAAACCCACAACTGTGAATATATTATCTGTTAAAAATGATAATAATCCTTGCATTGTTTCAATGAATTATGGTCCTTTTCTTCATAACAGGCATAAAAAATTGTTGATAATGTGCTGATGTCTTGGTAGCTAGCTAGATAAATGTCCCATTCTACCTTAAATGGTGCAGCAATTCTGATGCTGTACTGATGTAACTAAAGCCCAGCAGTGAGGAGCTGAACTTACCGTCCTCTGCTATCACTGCAGACTGACAGGGTCTCCTAGCGGCCTTTTAACTTATTCTATTTTATTTCGGGGTTGTTCAATTTTGTAGGGGAAGATTTCAACCACTTTTCCTTGTAACTCAATTTCAAGGGTTAAGGTGACACTCGAAAACAATGGGTAGAGGTGAAAATAAGGAATGGGACTGGGCCTTAGTGTTGAGCTGTCTTCTCATAGTGGAAGGATGGACAGAAACACCTGTGGATGTTTTTTTTCATATCTGAAGTAAGAGTGGAGCTTGATTTCCTCCTCTCTCTCAAAGACAAAAGCTTTAAGTGCTGTTTATCTGATGGGGACAGGTTGGGTGGTCTACCAGGTCTTGTTGGGAGTCTCATTTTCTGTATGTCTTTCCATCATTTTTGATCACCAGTTTTGGAAACTCCTGTATTTCACTTATTTGATCATTAGGCAGTTGGATTATCTTTCCTCCAGTCTACTCAAAAATATCAAACAAAGAATGCAGAATGAGTTGCAGCTGTGCACAATCTTTTAGATCGGTCAGCATCAGATAAACAGCGCTTACACCTTGTGTGTTTGAGAGAGACGAGATGATCAACATCACTGACTGTGAAAATGTAACCAACTTCTAAGACTGAACTTTGCAGATTTCTTTGGAAAAATGAATGTGAGACTCCTGAAAAGAATGGAAGCTGTAATAAGGGTAAAGGATGAACACAGTTATAGTGAAAAAACTAATATTATTAGCAGTTGTTGAGGCTTCTGGGTAATTTTCTGTCAAACATGTTTCCTGTCTTTCTTCTTAATGCTGAAAAACAAATAACTTCTACTTAATGGCTGTAAAGGATTGTGTCTGACTTTATGCAGAAATAGGTCAAACCTGCTGTTTGGTGCTTACCGCATGGAGTAGGACTGTATATATGAGAGTTATGTACTTACAAACTTCATAGTGTGAGTATAGCAGAGCCTGATTATACACACTGTCATACCCTCAGTGGTACAACAGTGGTTTTAAGGTCCAGTTGTGAAGTTTTTCCAGGTAAAAAGTTCGTATTTGTACCTTTTCATGACCTGATGCTTTAAAACAGAACAATAAAATAAAAAGCCTGGAGGCAAGACGAGGTGTGTGGAGTCAGTAGATCGTAGAAAATATCAATTCAGTGGATTATGGTACAGTTATGTTCTCTGACTAAAGGTACTGAAATGTACCCCTGAGGGTCCCACCCTAGTGACAAGAGGGGCACTGCCCCAGTAACAGTTTAGTACCTTTATTTCTGAGAGAGTAGAGAAGCTTACAGAGAACTGTTCACAGTATTAATGACAGGAACCAGATGTCTGAAAAGTTTGGGTCTTTAAAAGTTACCTCCAGTGGTGGACAGTAACTAAGTAAATGTAATTCGTTACTGTATTTAAGTAGTTTTTTTGTGTATCTGTACTTTACTTAAGTATTTCCATTTTGGGTGGCTTTTTACTTTCACTCCACTACATTTTAAAGTCAAATATCTGACTTTTCACTCCTTTTTCACTACATTTTGAGAAATCTGTCGTTCCTTTTGGTTTCTGTATGTATAAAAATGCAACTTGTCAAAACGAAGTGCAAAGCCAGAGCACCAATCAGAGCACAGTGGTCACTTGAGCTTGTTTTGACCTGTTGGTCATACCGACCCAGTGCAGCACACGGTTCAACGTCAGCGCAGCAGCGTAAAATTTGGGAGCACATACGTCCCTAAATGATGAACTAACCTAACTTTGTGTAAATAGAGCACAATATAGAAATATGTCCACATCTGCAGTCGTGACTGGCGTGTTTCTTTTTTTCTGAATTCATACAAACAATTTAATTTCATAGTAAATTAGTTTGGGTTAGTTTATGTTTATGAACAGAGGCCTACAGATCAACATAGTAAAGGAGCTCATCTGTGATCCTGAGTTTAAAGCCAGTTTTTATTCAACTTGTAACTAAGTTACAAAGTAATCTTAAACTGAAACTTTGCTTGTGTGTAAAAAGTGATTTCAGAGCCACTCGGTTCTCCCTGATGGAAACTGTTTACCTTCAGTGTTTTGTGCTTCTGATCATTTTAATAGACGTCAGCGTCACTAATTAATGACGTTCTATTAAAAGACTGGTTTACCAAGAGAGACGCTGGAGGACTTTCACCTAAAATGAGTTCATGAAGCCAGTCTGGTTATAAAAATGATGACAGGACATTAGAGTCATAATTACTCTTTTAGTACTTTTACTTTTAATACTTAAGTACATTTGAAGGCAAATACTTTAGTACTTTTACTCAAGTTGAGGTCTAAAGTAAGGACTTCTCCTTTTACTGGAGTAATATTTTACCTTGGGCATCTCTACTTTAACTCAAGTACATGATCTGTGTACTTCGTCCACCTCTGGTTACCTCAAGTGTCATTACATTTGGTTGCACCTATTCATGTGTCTCACCTGTGTCTGACCTGTATAGTTAGCATATAAGCCCAGACTTAGATCTTTGTGAGGTATTTCCATTGAGCTGTTGAGCGTTATTTTCTGTATTATTCTCCTCATGTACTGCATCAGTTTCCTGTATTTTTGGACTCTGCCTGTTTGTTTTTGCCCTTTTTGATTGTTCCCTGTCTTTCTTCTTAATGCTAGAAAACGAATAACTTCTACTTAATAGCTGTAAGTGTTGGTCATTGACTTCTACACAGCACTGTGGAACATTCTTTATGCAGAAATAGGTCAAACCTGCTGTTTGGTGCTTACCGCATGGAGTAGGACTGTATATATGAGAGTTATGTACTCACAAACTTCAAAGTGTGAGTATAGCAGAGCCTGATTATACACACTCTATACGCTCGAATGTGTATGAGTGCATCTGTGAGAGACAGAGTGTGTTGAATGCTGATGTGTTTGGCTCGGTGTCTATAGCTGCTGCGTGGTGAGGGAAATAAACAGCAGCAGGATAATTAAAGCGCGGCTCCTCTGCACTGCAGTCCCTCTCCCGTCCGGCCGGACCCGCCGTTGCCATGTTCACGGCCAGCGTGTGCGGAAAAACCCTGGAAAAAAGAGCAAAGCTGGACAGCAGCTCCGCACCAGTTAAATTTACACCAGGAGATGTTTGTGGCGCCACTGCCATTAGATAGAGCAAAAAACAGACTCAACATGATCTCCTCTTACCCAGCTGGAGGCATAATTGGGGTTTTAGAGTGCGGTACTACAGAAAATTATAGATAAGAGGAAAAAAAATATGTATTTGGAAGTGTTGTTCAAATTGCTGCTGCCATTGTCTTTCATTTTGGCCAAAATGGTGCATTTTAACTATTAAATTTGTGTTTTATGTTTCAGTAATAAAGTAATAGTGGATGCAATTGTAGTTAAATGAACTGTGTCCTATGAGCAATATAGGCTGTTCAATAGCTTCATCAAATGCAACGTGTTCTCTGTGTTATTTGTCTCATTTTGCAACCGTCTAAAACGCTCCCTAAACAAACTGATGAAGTGCAGTGAATGAATAGTTTCCAGCCACGTTGATAAAAGACCAAGCAACAAAAGTTTGAAAGAGGCCATCTGGAAGTGGCCAAAGTACATAACAGCTATCCAGAGACCAGCCTTTAAATCTTACCTCTCCAACAAAACAAGTTCTTTCATTTGCAGGCTAAGGAAAGGGATGCTTCCAACACGGCAACAATTTCCCCCATGATGTTGTTTCACCGCTCACTGGGGAAGCATGAATCACCAGTCAAGTCCGACCTGATTGACTTTAGTGGAATGATGAGACTGATGAGTTTGTTCTACTGAAATTCACAGTTTTCTCTTTTGTTTTGGTGCTTTTTTGTTGTTTATTGGTTAGAAGAAAAAAGACTGCAAGGAAAAAAGTTTGTGAAATCAGTCCAATAGAGGAACTGCTGCCTGGAGCCAGTACGGTAAACGACTGCCTCTAGTAACATTTCATGCCTGGATCTGCTGAGGGAAATGTGATAAACACACCACAACACATCATAAAGGATCATGTTCCTTAAAGAGGAATCCAAAATTTGCAATGCTCCGTTCTAGAGAAGCTTACAGAGAATTGATCACAGTACTGATGATAGACACCAGATGTCTGAAAACGTTGAGTCTCTAAACGTCACCTCACGAAGTGTCATTACGTTTGGTGACACCTGTTGTCTGAAACACTGTGCCAACCACTCACCATCTTCCTCGCCTGAGTATTGATGTGCCTCATCTGTGTCTGATTATTAAGACCTGTTTAGTTATATGAACATACATACAAGGCTTAGATCTTGGCGAGGTATTCAGTCTTTCCACAGAGCTATCGAATGTCATTTTTGATAGTGCTCTGCCCATGTACTGTATATCTGTCCTATATTTTTGGGACTCTGTTTGTTGTTGCCCTTTTGGATTGTTTGCCTGAATTATCTCTGTTGTGTTTACTTGATTTTTTCTGGTTTTGACCTTGGCCTGTTTATTGACTCCATCTCTCTTGGACCCCAGTAAAGTCTATTTTAACCACACGTCTGACCAGTCTGGTTGCATTACACAATGTTTTCTGACAGTTTAGGGATTAGATTTTGGTTTAATATGTATTTTTTAGGCCTCTTCTTGGTGGACAGCTACATGTAGGGAACAACAATAATACCCAAAGACATTTACCAGTGTTTTACCATTATAAATATTGCACATAACCACTCAGAAGACCTGTACAGGTTCATTTTGGATAGTAAATAAAATGTTTGTATTTGCATTTGTATTAATCCCAGTTCCTATCACCACCACTGTAAAGAAATCTGAGCCAGGTTTCCTACAACAAACCACTTAATAAACTGGGCAACAGTGTTATGAAGACGTTTTTAAAATGTTGTTGTATCACTCTTAGGTCTTAAGGTTTGCCATGGTTGAGTGAAAGCATGGTTACTAGAGATGTTCTGAAAACAAATACACACACACACACACACACACACACACACACACACACACACACACACACACACACACACACGCACGCACATTTTCTAGACCTCTTATCCTTCCGGATCGTGGGGGATGCTGGGGCCTATCCCGGAGGTCACTGGGCAGACGTCTGGACAGGTTGTTCAGGACACATATTTTTTTGTAATCAAATTTCATTTTCAAGATGAAGCTCCAAAATATTAATATTAAATACAACTGGCAACATAAAAAAATGTGGCAACCCAGCTCCCCCACCCCCATAGCACTCATCAACTCAGCAATGGTCAGAGAAGAAAGAAGAAAAAATGGGGAAAACAGACAAACACAATGCAATAAATAAATAAATAAATAAATAAATAAATAAAAACACATTATTTTTCCTGTCTTTTTTCTCCTGATTAGATTCACTTTAAAGCCCTAGTGAGAATCTGTTGACAGTGAATCCAAAGCATTTGCATTTTTGCACATTAAAGGTAGTAAAAAACCAAAGCAATGAAAGATAAATTGCTAGGCAGTGTAAGGCTGACAGTTACTTACAAATACTGCAGTAAAATAACACCATTGTTATTACGTCCATAGCACGACATCCATCCATTTTCTAAGCCGCTTCTCCGTCAGATTCGTGGGGGGGGGGGTTGGGTGCTGGAGCCTATCCCAGCAGTCTTCGGGCGGAAGGCAGGATACAGACAGTCAATTGGCCTGACTGCATATCTTTGGCCTGTGGGAGAAAACCGGAAAACCCAGAGGAAACCCCACACAGACACAGGGAGAACTCCACACAGAGAGGACCCTGGTCGCCCGGCCAGGGAATCAAACCCAGGCCCTCCTTGCTGTGAGGTAACAGCGCTTCCCACCACACTACTGTGCTGCCACGACATCCTGAACTGATATGTTGTGTTTTTTAGGCTCTAGATTACATCATCAGGAAACATGATAGCAATTTTCACAGCTATGCTTCTATACTGTGGAACTCAATCCTGCCTTTTATTAGACAGTCAAGCTCAGCGGACACTTTTAAGACACATTTGAAAGCACATCTCTTTTATTTAGCTTTTAATGGAATTTTAAAAATCTTTTTAATATATACTCCTAATCGTTAATTATTCATTTCATTTTTCCTCAATTTACTGTTTACCCATCAGTAACTATAATAGAAGAAACTCTAGTCCTGTCACGATTGGCCCCTCCCAGTCTTCTATGTGCGTCTGTTTACACGTCCATGTGCTTCTTTGTTTGCCTTCCTCCTGGTTCTGCCCCGTTGTTTCGTGACTCCAACCTGTTTTCCAGCTGTGTCTTGTGAACCCTTGTTATCCCCGTTTGTATGTGAGCTTTGCGTTTTCCCTAGTTTAGTGCTGGTCTTTGTATTGTTTGAAGTGTTTGTGCTGTTTGAAGAGTTTTTATGCTAGTGTGTTGTTTTGGTGTTTTCCGGCTTCTGTTGTGTTTATCCTGTGTTCCTTTGTTGTTACGTCTACCCATCGTTCTCTCCGTGTTGGCTCATTGAACTTGGACTGTCTTGACCATGACCCTGGATTTGCCCTGAATAAATCTCGCTTATCTCCGCACATGCGTCCACCTCCTCATCGCTCCACACCGTTACAAGTCCAGGTCCTTCTTTGACTTTTAAAAGTTATATATATATATATATATATATATATATATATATATATATATATATATATATGAGAGAGAGTTATTGTCATCTTCATTAATGATCATAATAACAATAATAATAGTAACAATACTAATAATAATGGTATAGTGTAATATTCGAATGCTCGCTGTAAGAATGATGTAGCTAACAATTCAAAATTTCCTCATGTGTTTCTTTACCTTGTATTACATTCTGCAATCTGTAAAAACAAATTTTTAAAATAAAGAAACAAACTTCAGACACTGTATCTTCACTCATGGAAATGCTTGCTTTAAGGGGAAAAACTGTGTAAATTAGATTAGAAACTACATGAACCCACCTTTGCAAATCGAGTTGAAGCACATCAATAATAGAAAAGCTTCAATTAGCCGTACCAGCCTGAGCTTTCTCAGTCTCTCTCTGGCCTTGTCTAGCTAAGCGTCCCAGCTCTATTGAACGGCTGCAGCCAGTCTGACTGTAGCAGAGCTCTCTCGCAGTTGGCAAGAGAAACAGCTTCTCTGAAGTTTCAGTCTGAGAGATCAATCACTAGCACCGCTCTGGGCCAATCCAGCTAAGGGTCTGTCTGTTCAAAAGGTCAACAGTACCAACCAATTCCTCTAAGAACCGATAAAGGGTCCATTTAAGCCTTCAAATGGACAATTACATGTGACCTACAGCGAGTAGAAGGGGATGCAACAAAACCAATTGCCGGACTAAGGAACTCTGACGGCCTAATATTTAGCCTCATTAGTTTTTATTAGCTTTGGTTCATTTGGAAAAAAAAAGAACTGTATGTGTTAGGAGATTGAAAATGGTCGATTGTGAATATTCCTCACAAAAGCACAAAGATATCTAGTGTTTTGCCTAATTCTAATCAATCTGATTTCTCCACAGCTGTGTGAACACAAAATTTGGATTATTTTATGCTACATTCAATTCCAATTTTTGGTTAACATTTGCCACTATAGGCTGCATTCACACTGTAGGTAAAGGCCCAAATCTGATCTCTTTCTTCACTTCTTTCTTCACTTGTCATTTGATATTTGTGTCACAGTATGATTTCAATTCCGATTTGGGCTTCTTTTGTATGCAGCACTGAAATCAGATCAGAAATCACGTGACTGGTGCTGGGATGGATCTGTTTTTTTTTTGCACATTGCAATTGAGGAACGTGGTCTGTACAGACTGGTGACCCTTTTGGATTTGAGCCACTTTTCCCTGCAGACCGAGTGTAGCCTAAGGCTGTGTTCACACAGCAGGTAAAAACGGTACAAACCCGATCTTTATCTTCAGATGTGCCAGATGTGTTGTCTGTGTGGCAGTGTGAACAGTAAAAAATGCACTTAATCTGACATTTTCAATTCCACTTTGAGACACTTTCATATCTCCAAAATGGCAACTTTACAGGAGAAGGAAAGAAACGTTACTTTTAATATAAGTCAATGGAACCAGATTTTTTTCTTTTCTTATGGACAGTTCATCTTGATTTTTACACACAATGTAAAAAGTAACAGGCATTTTCAAATTGCGTCAAAAACTGAAAAACGTCAAAAATGGAGATACAAGGTTTCGTTCTGACAACAGCAATATACGGTACCAAAATCCGATACATATCTGATCTGTGGCAATGTGACTCAGTCTGAACAGACAGATTAGAATTCATGGGAATTCTATGTCAATCCACATTCATCCTAATATCGCACTACCGAGACCTCACAAACATTTTGGGTGATATTTCTTTCATTTATTCCAAATAATTGTGCTCCACTTACTCTATAGGTGCACTTTGTAGTTCTACAGTTAGAGACTGTAGTCCATCTGTTTCTCTGATACTTTGTTAGCCCCCTTTCACCCTGTTCTTCAGTGGTCAGGACCCCATGGACCCTCACAGAGCAGGTGCTATTGGGGTGGTGGATCATTCTCAGTACTACAGTAACACTGATGTGTTGGTGGTGTGTTAGTGTATGTTGTGCTGGTCTGAGTGGATTTTAAACACTGCGTCCACTCACTGTCCACTCTATTAGACACACCTACCTTGTCGGCCCACCTTGTAGATGTAAAGTCAGAGACGACAGCTCATCTGCTGCTGCACAGTTTGTGTTGGTCATCCTCTAGTCCTTCATTGGTCACAGGACTAAATATTTTTGGCTAATGGACTATTCTCAGTCCAGCAGTGACACTGAGGTTTAAAGGGCATTTAAAAGATACTGTGAACAGACAAACAGAAAAATCTGATTTGGGGCAAAATTGATGATTTGGGCCACCTGCTGTGTGAACATAGAACAAATGACTAAACTTTGCCTTTAGTGTGAAGGAAGCTGTGCCCTAAGACAGTCCACAGGCACCCATCCTAATCAATAGTGTTAGGTGAACGATCCACACAAACAACAGTGACAACAACAAACGGACAAACTAGCAGCACAAGCCTTTATCACAAAGATCATTTGCTCTGAACAGCTTTCAGCTGTTCATGATTAGAGGGGGAGAAAAAAGCCCAGATGCTTCTGCAGTGTTTACTGGCAGAAACCGGAAAGCACTAAATGATGACATTAACGTGTGTATCTGCAGTGGAAACAAAGCACATCATTCTCAAGGTCACATGAATGTATATGTGTATGTATCCAATCTCAGAAAAGTGGCTCAGTTCAGATTTTGGTGTTAACACCCCTCAAAGAAAAGTCTAACAAATGACTTTATAGTTAGTGTCCCTAATAACTGTGTAATTACCTGTGAACAACATATGCGACAACAGTGTAACTACTAATGTTTTAGTCACTATTACAGATGGATTACAGTGGTACACCTTATATAATTGCATATGTCAGCAACTTCAGTTGTTATATAGGTAGACTGCAATTACATAGTGGTAATTATAGAATGGCAATTATGGGATGGGATTAGTTACCTTGTTACAACACAGTTATTCTACAGTAATTATGTAAACCAAATCTGATCTGTAACGTATCAAAAAGATATGCTTGTGTAATTACAAGAGGCAAAACTAGTTAATACACATGTGTAATTACACAGCCTGTACTGCTGTAATCCATCAGTAACATTGATTAAATCATCAGTAGTTGTTATGTTATTGATGTGTAACTACACAGTTATTAGAGACACTTAATATGAAGTGGGACCGGAAAGCCATATATATTTCACATGTGAAGAATCTAATAACGTGTTGACAAGTAACCAATGAATAACGTGTGATTATGTGGGTAACATTAAAGCTACTCTATGTACTGCTGTGAGTCACCCTGTAAAGCCTAAAACAATCATTCCAAAGACAGAGGCGTCGGGTCGATTTTGTGGAAGTTTTTCAGGCCACATTATACTTCTTTAGCATATTAACGTCGCATGCATAGTTCCAAAAAGAAGGTCTGGCTCAATGTTTAGGTCTCAATTAAAAAATCAACATAATACTGACGAAGATGTGATGACAATAGTAGATCATTCACCCAGAAGATTCTCCTCATCCTCAGAAGACGTGGCTTTTATAAAGTTTTGACTGAGTTCTCTTTGAATTCTCTTACAATGCACTCACAACTATCAGATTCATCTGCTTAGGGAAGGAGTCTGGAGAACAACCCACATTACACAATGTTAGACGCATCTCATACATATTGCATGCAATTACATATTTCCACCATAGATGTCTCCAGATTCATAAAACTTACATAGTGCAGCTTTAAGGTAAAAGCCTCAAATGTGTTCCACCTCAGTCTGGCAATGTAAATGTATCTTTTAATCAGGTTTGAGATGTTTTTAAATGCGCTACTCGATCAGATATATATTCATTCGGTGGCTATACTGTGATTATAATGTGAACAGTAACAACATGACTGTCATTATCATCCCATGTTATCTCATAAAATACCTCTCATCTAACTTTTTTTTCCTCAATCGTCATGCATGTTGTATTTAAGCTCTGCAAGCCTTGTTAAGTTTTGGTTGGAAACAAATCTTGTAGTATCTAGATAGATGCAGCCAACTGAGTTCTCCCATTGGTCAGGACTTCATGCATTGAACTGAAGTCTTTACACATTAGATTAGCTACAAACATAATAAAGAACTGGCAGTGGAATAACTTGTTTATAGACCCAATCCCATTTCTTATTTTTACCCCTACCTCTTGTTTTCAAGTGTCACCTTGCCCCTTGGAACTGAGTCGAAAGGGGTAGTAGATGAAATCTCCCCCTACGAAATGGAACAGTCACATAAAGAAGAACATTACTTCATTAACAGCTATTAGTGCTGCTCTGTAGGCGGCCCCGCCCATCTTCAGTGATAGCAAAGGAGGGTAAAGTTCATCTCCTCACTGCTGGGCTTTAGTTAATCATATGTCTTCAAAATAGGGGGCGGGGCAATTATTTATCATTGCCCACCTCTAATTCTTCAGTGATATGAAGATAAAGTCAGATATTCACCAGCTTCTCTTGCGAATTTTCCCATTCCACCTTAAATGGAGGAGCAGTTACATTCTGGCGGACTTCTGAGGGAAATTCTGGACTATTTAAGGGAAATCAGGAAATTTAACTAGCCTAGCTACTGACACATCAGCATACTATTAACTAATTTTCATGCTTGTTATGAAGAAAAGGACCTAATGCATTGACGTGACATTAAAACAATACAATGGTTATTTTCATTTTCAGCATATTCATGGTTTCTTTGGTCGCTTGCGCAGCCATTTGTTCCTCTGGAAAACCTTCACTTGGAGGGCCATGTAGTCCTAACACCTTGCCCCATCCCTCTACCTCAACAAAAATCAGGACACCTTACCCCTAGACGTGAACAAGCAAAACGGAGGGCTTAGGGTTAAGTGATAGGGCCAAGCTGGGAAACTGAAGGCCAGAGAGGTGTTCACAGTAATGTCAGATTCAACTTACTTACACACATGCAAACCATCAAGAAAGAACGCCCCGAGGCAGAAATCGGCACTGGGTTTGTGCTGTGAAAGCAGCTTTAAAGATTTGAGAGAGACAATGCGCAGTCATCAAGCTCTCATAATGTTTTTCAACACTTAGAGACTAAGTTAGAGTCATCAGGCTCTCAAAGTTTTTCAACACTTCCTGACTAATGTAGAGTCATCAGGCTCCCATAATGTTTTTAGGTTCAGGATGCAAATGCACTAAATGTCCCTCACAGTTTCATTTCTTTAATAACGACAATCCCTGGAAGGAGAGAGAAGATCAAATGAAGATAACACATCTTAATTTCTTGGCTGGGAGCTGAAGGTGCTGCAGCTGAGTGAACAGGATGAGATGAAACGGGCCACTGTGAATATGCAGATGGATCAATCCCTCATAACCAGCGAGCAGATGGGAAGAGAACGTGACGGTCCTGCTTTGACCCATTCTGGGCATGTCACTGAAATCCTCCTGCATCCTAACCTTACTTAACATACATCGTTACTTTACAGCATTCAACTGTCTATTAATAATAATAATAATAATAATAATAATAAGTGTATTTATTTTGGATATTAAACCAGCAAAAGAGAACAATAGAAACTAATAACAGTAGTAAAAATAAAACGAAAGGAAATACAAATCTAATGAACAAATAAGGACTTTTAATTCAGCAAAACGAGTATATTTGTAAAAAGAAATAAAATGCGATATCACATAATAGAACCATTTCAAATATTATGTCAAACATAAAATCCTGAAAAAGTAAGTTTAAGGGACCTTCCATATTATGGAAGTCGAAATTAACACACTTTTTAAAAAAATCATTTCAATCATAATCAATACATTTCAAAGCATATCATTCAGTTGCCATGAGAACCTTATATGGAATATTAAAGCAATAAGCCAGTTGAGGTTATGCGATTTTATCAGGGGAAGGGTGTTTTGAAGCATGCCGTGAAGCCTAAAAGTCCTATACCTGTGATAAAATCACAGTAATGCACAGCCTCAAGGGGTGGCCAACATAAAATATGATGAAATACACAATTTTTCAGAAATTAGCTTAAATTATTATTGATAATAATTGACATAAAAACATATTCAGCCAAGAAACGTAGTTCCTTTAGCATCATTGGTATCATTGCCACACAATCATGAACTGAATGAGGAGAATGGTCAGCCACCCATCGCTGTATATTGTGGTCATTTCATCATTTTTTTTTTTGTCATATAAGAATGAACATATAATAACACAGCACTGTTTAATGCAAAAAAAAAAAAAAAAACACAGCAAGTCTTATTTAGCTCCAATTCAACGCTGCCCCTCTTCTCATGCTGGGAGTAAATCTCAAATGGCCCTGCTCCCTACATAGTGCACTACATAGGAATTTAAATACTGGATCCTGCACCCCAATGGTGCAAAATACAACAGAGAAATAGTCATTTGGGATTCCGTCACATCCACACCCGATTAAGGATGCGCTATTTGGCTATACAGGCTAGAATTTCTACACTTTTATAGCTAGCATACTATTTAGGAAGTATGCAGCCATTTGGGATTCCATCAGGGTTTGATGGAACTTCTGACTGAAACACGAACATTGGAAGCATGCAATCCATTTAAGTGACATTTTATTTTACTTTTATATTGTCGTTTTACAGCTATTCATACCATAAGTACTTTAATTCAAGCCTGTGATATTGATGATGGAGTTGTTTAGCCTGTTAGCTAACTGATCAGCCCAGTTCTAGTTAAGAACATAAGTTGTCAGCCAAAAACATGTTTCTACTTCATCAATATACTCAATGGTCCATGCGAGCAGCATTACAGTCAAAGATTATTCCATGTGAGAAGGGGATGTAGCTCAGTGATAGAGTGCATGCTTCGTATGTATGAGGTCCAGGGTTCAATCCCCTGAATCTCCATATTCTGGGGGCACTCGTGGGCTGGATGTTAGGGAAACAGCCCTGTGACTGGAAGATCTCAGGAGCCGACAGTAGATGAGTGAGCTGCCCTTGAGCAAGGCACCTAACCCCCAATTGCTTCCCGGGTGCTGCGGATAGGGCTGCCCACCGCTCTGGACAAGTTTGCTCACTGCCCCCTAGTGTGTGTTTTCACTAGTGTGTATGTGGTGTTTCACTGGGTTAAATGCGGAGGTGAAATTTCCCCGTTGTGGGACTAATAAGGGTCACTTAATCTAATCTAACAGCACAAGGGTTTTTTTTTTTTGTGCCGTGACGCAGTAATACAGAGTTAAGTTGTTTTGAAGCAGACATAGGTGTGGGTATATTGCGGATTTACAATGGTTTTGACCAGGACTATCCATTTTATAAACTTAAAAGAACACTAAGCTGCAAAAAATGACTTGTTTTCAATTCACTGTATTTGTGATGTCACAAAAACCAAGCATTTGCACATATCCAAGTATCCAGCCTGCTGCAGTCTAGCCCCACCCGTTCACACTGAAGTAGTGTTTCAGCCTAGACTGCTTTTTAAATGAGGCACAATACATCAGCCAATCAAAAAAAAGATGT
This sequence comes from Pygocentrus nattereri, assembly GCF_015220715.1. Lineage (NCBI taxonomy): Eukaryota > Metazoa > Chordata > Actinopteri > Characiformes > Serrasalmidae > Pygocentrus > Pygocentrus nattereri. The sequence goes on from NC_051212.1 coordinate 11,915,209, forward strand.
CATTTGCTTACATCCCTCATAAAGTTTTAAAAACAGTTTGTTTAATTCTAAGAGATAAAGAGAGGTCGCATAAAAATGAGTTAGGATGTTTTTAGCACCATATAAATGTCATAAGTGGGCCTTGTGGAAAAAATACAAGACTAAATAGCCCCTTTAAATCACTTTTTAAAATTACTGAGGATGTTTGGTGGTTTGTAGGTTTCTGTGTTTTAGAGTATTAAGTGTTCTATCACTTATTGTTTTTTTTTCTTTTGGGACAGACAGTAATTCTGTGTTTAATGACCTCAGGCATCAGTTGGAAACACTCAGTTAGACATTCTGACTTTTACAAAGGTGGCAGTCCATTAATGGCTTTAAAAATAAATAGATTATATTTTCTAATTTTGGGCTTGCATTAGCAAAGCAGTGAGAGCTCAGGGCAAAACACAGACATGACGTCCATTTCTTGGCAGCTGAGCTGTACAGGTGACTTCGCCCCCCGTAATGACACACTTACCTATTTCAAGAGACCTCCGTGGTTTTTCCCCTGGGGACGTGCTGGTTTTCCAGTTAGCATGAGTGGCCAAAGGGGTCAATGGTTTTCATTAAGTGAGAAAACAGTAATTGCAATTCAACTCAAGAATGAAAGGAAAAAATATATATATAAAAAAAGGACCAGTCACCATGACGACAGCCCTGCAAGTACATAATGACAACATTTTGTGCTTGCAGGTGCCCCTGATGCTAACGGCGGGGTCTCGAGCGAATGGCCATGGCTGTAAAGCTGGAATAATGCTTGATTAATCTTATGCAATATAAAGAATTGCTGCTGCTCTTTTATGCATTACAACAGAAATAGATGGAGATGTGGAGAAAGGAAAAGATGGATGGGACAGTAGTACCAGAACAACTGCGTAGGGCTTCAGGCTTAAAGCAGTCGTTTAGCAAAACATCTAATACCTGAAGCTTCTTCAGTTCTGCACTGTAGCTAAAATGCTAATGTAGTCATTTTTATCATCATATAGCGTCTTAAATCACGTAAACAGGTCTATTTGTGATTCTTTAGTAACTCCAAACGGTTTGAGGCAAGAGTGTGATGATTTGAGCGTCCAGTTAGCACTATGCTAACATGTAGGACATAGGCTGCAGGTACTTTCTAGCTACATTAGCCTTGTTGCTCCAGTGTAAAGCTAAAGAAGCAAACTTCAGCCACCGAGCAAACCACATCAACAGGTCTATTTGACATTACTGAACAACTCCGCACAGTTGGAGGCAAGAGTGTGATGATTTGAGCATGTAGTTAGCACTATGCAAACTGGTAGGATAAGCTGCCTTGTTGCTCCCGAGCTAAACAGGTCAAATTCAGACACCAAGCATGTCTTGGTTGATCAGCTACAACTGACGTAGATGGTTGTAGGGGTCAGGCCAGTGCATAGACATTCTGGGGGGCAGAGGCTAAAGGGGGGCAAGGCAACTGCACAATAGTGAAAACTTGGCCAATTATCAATATTCCCATTCCATTTGTATAAGCACTTATGGAATGTAACTCTTAAACACATAATGAGTGCGTTATTGGTGGGATTTCCCATGTTGTAGTGATGAATGATAGGTAATTACTGAGGGGAACCACAGGCAGTCGGTACTAGAGGAATGCATGGGCCTAATTATTAATATCTGCACCCACCTGATTCAACCACTAATGACATCTGCCTGAGCCTGCAAAGTCTCGTGTGATTCTTGCCCACTAGCACCGTTTTCGCCCTTCAACCACACACCATGCCCGCCTGCACCCGCCTACTTTGGGCTGTGCTTGTGGTCCCTAACAGCTCCTGCCTGTGCTTGACATAATCCACTCCTCTGGTGCAGGATGTGTCCAAATAAACTGTATGATATGATGAGACAGACCGTTTGACCTCAACACAACCAGCAGCAAAAATAAACGTTTTAATGTTGCAAAATAAAAGTAAATATTTTGTGTATTTTTAGGCTAAGCCAAGCCACGTGAACTTGTACCAGCACAGCACCAAACAATGAGCAACACATCATGTGATGTCACTGTTCAGGGAGCAGAGGTGTCAAATCCAGGTCCAGAAAGTAAAAATCCTTCCCAGGATTTTCTTCCAAAAGGCTGGACAGCTCTGCTGGTGGTGTGATCTAACTAGAGAAGCCAGCCTGTTGGAACAAAATCCTGGGTAGGACTTTTACTTTCTGGACCTGAATTTGACACCTCTGGACAAGTGGGCAGCACCACTGCCCCACAGAAAAAAAAAGCCAAAAAAACAAACATAGTAGCTTAGCTTTACTATTAACACCATTTTTATCAATACTATATTTCCAAAACTATTTTCTTGTCTACCTTCACATGTATATGAAATTGGGTGACATCCCATTCTTAGTCCACTGGGTTTAATATGATGTCAGCCCACCCTTTGCAGCTATAACTGCTTCAACACTTCTGGGAAGGCTTTCCACAAGGTTAGTAGTGTGTTTATGGGAATTTTTGTCCGTTCATCCAGAAGCACATTTGTGAGGTCAGACACTGATGTTGGACGAGAAGGCCTGGCTCGCAGTCTCCGCTCTAATTCATCCCAAAGGTGTTCTATCAGGTTGAGGTCAGGACTCTGTGCAGACCAGTCAAGTTCTTCCACACCAAACTCGCTCATCCACGTCTTTATGGACCTGCTTTGTGCACTGGTGTGCAGTCATGTTGGAACAGGAAGGGGCCGTCCCCAAACTGTTCCCACAAAGTTGGGAGCATGAAATTGTCCAAAATCTCTTGGTGCTGAAGCATTAAGAGTTCCTTACACTGGAACTAAGGGGCCGAGCCCAACTCCTGAAAAACAACCCCACACCATAATCCCCCCTCCACCAAACTTTACACTCGGCACAATGCAGTCAGACAAGTACCGTCTCCTGGCAACCACCAAACCCAGACTCAGCCATCAGATTGCCACATGGAGCAGCGTGATTCATCACTCCAGAGAACACGTTTCCACTGCTCTAGAGTCCAGTGGCGGCGCTTTACACCACTGCTTTTGACGTTTACATTGCACTTGGTGATGTAAGGCTTGGGTGCAGCGGCTCGGCCATGGAAACCCATCCCATGAAGCTCTCTAAGCTGTTCGTGAGCAGATCTGAAAGCCACATGAAGTTTGGAGGTCTGTAGTGATTGACTCTATAGAAAGTTGGCGACCTCTGGGCACTAAGCACCTCAGCATCCACTGACCCTGCTCGGTCATTTTATGTGGCCTACCACTTCGTGGCTGAGTTGCTGTCGTTCCCAATCGCTTCCACTTTGTTATAATCCCACTGACAGGTGACTGTGGAATATTTAGTAGCAAGGAACTTTCACAACTGGACTCCTGAGAGTGACCCATTCTTTCACTAATGTCTGTAGAAGCAGTCTGCAGGCATAGGTGCTTGGTTTTATACACCTGTGGCCATGGAAGTCATTGGAACAGCTGAATTCAATCATTTGATGACTGAATACTTCTGGAAATATGGTCAATGTCAGCATTATATTATTAGCAGCTGAAGTCAGCTGAAATTAGATTCTAAAGCATGCTGAGGCCACAACACAGGTTATGAAGCCAAAAGAAATGTAGTGGAAAAAACTCTGTTATTTTGTGCAAAGTTGTTTACTTGATGTTCTATAGCTTTATGTGTTTTGTTGCTCATAATTACTAACGTGTTTTTCTCTGCAGCTCATTCATTGCTTGCCTGTGCACTAATAGTCTAAACCTGCACCACTCAACCAGCCATAATACCCGCCAGCATGAGCTCGTGACCCGTTAGCTGTTTACCCACTATGACCTCGATGCCTCACAATTAATCCCGCCCTCAAATTATTTAGCAGATTACATGGCCCCCGTGGGTGAAGCCACCTTGCACAGACCTCTAGTCTGTACTGCACCAGAGGGGTCATCCAAGAGTCAACCCACAACCTCTATTCCTGAGGTGAGGCTGAAATGGACCTTAAAGATTGGTTGAGACAATATAAAATACAGTGATTATACATCAACCAAGACAGCACTTGTACCTGCTGGGGCAATAGGGGCAGAGGCTCAAGCCTCCCCTGGGGTTTATTTGTGCCTGTGCCTGGTAGAGGCCACTGTTGTCCTGATGTTCTTTGGGTGGTAGGCCATTCTTACCCCAACACATGGAGTTGTGTGTGATGTAAAGGTGGACTGAGCATTTATCATTACTTTTGTATTTGTGTTTTTATTTGAAATTATTATTTAGTCCTTTCTAAGCTCTATGTTTAACATCTAGTAGGCCTAAGTTGGTAACAGAATCCTCTTATTCATATAACTATGTGGAAAATAACAGCTGTAAACCGGTGAATCAGCTTTAAACCATATTAAACAAGGATTTTGAGATGGTTGCTTACTCAGAAGAGGCCGTACAAGCGAACACAGTGACTCAGTGTGTGCCGAGGCTTAATTAACAATAAAAGGATAAGATAAAAATGCAGTTCAGCTGTGGATGCAGCTTGATGTCTTCTTTAACTTGGCAACAAAAGGGTAATTGATCTAGTAATAATGGAACTGTGAATGTAACATAAACTTTACAGCCACTTACCCTGATTTTTTTCCCCCTTAGAGCCAAAGTCATTTCGTTTGATGTTTGAAACCTGACGCTGTGGTTTGAGGATGTGCCACAATGTACATCGTACCATAGGCGGCTTTTTGTAGGGATGATATTTGCATGCAGCACCAGCTCAACAGCTGCTTTCCTACAACAATTTCATATTTTCTTGGTGCAATAAATGTGGGATGAATGTAGGATTACAATGCTCAATACCCATCCTTTTGTTTTGAGTGACCCTATACTCTAATTATGTTTACTTTATTAAAACAGGTGACTGAACATTCCATTTTGTCACTATGAAAACAATCATAACATATTAAAGCTTCATCAAATACAGTGGCAATACTACTTTTAGCTAATTTTGAGCAGAACTCAAAAACACTAGCCAGTACAAAGCTGCATATACGAAAAAACATAAATATTTTCATTAAAACACCAAAAATGTGTGTTTTGGTAATGACAGTTTTTAATATTACAGTTCTCAATGTTTTAGATTTAGAGACATATTTATTTCAGAACAATGGGATCAAAGCAGGGGTGTCACTAGGCTAGTTTAGTCCACCACTGCTTAAGCAGAGAAAATGACCAAGCCAGAATTGGTCACCATTATAGCAGTATAGTATAGTAAAAGCTCCATCCTGCAGAGTCGTTATACAAAATTGTTACGCATGTGTTGCTTGATACCTGAGACGTTCTTTTGTGATAACTTTCTAGAACATTTTGGCCTAAAACGTATTTTTGGTATAAAGTATTACTCCAGGATCTCTTCCGTATTTCCTTTCCCAACCGCATATCCAGCTGAGATTAATGTGCACAAGCTAACTTGCTTTTGTCGTTACTACACGGATAAAGCCAGCAGCTGCTTTTGTTTACAGTTTAATTTTACAGTTTTGTTGTATGTTTTGGAAGTTGGAAAGAGCATGCAGAGATCTTCCAGAAGGTCTGCTTCCAAAATGTGAATGGAAATTTGGTGGCCTCAACAACAAACAACCTGCTTCTCTGCTCCCCACTTTATGAGGATAGTGAAGTAGACGGCCTACTTTAGACAGTCCATTCTAAGCCAACGGCTAACTAATATATATTTACGGTGGCGAACGACTCACGAGTGTTTCCTACCTTCATTCCCATTTCTGTGGTGGAAAAATTTTTTTCACTGGTCTAGAGTAAGTTAGTCTTAGTCTGTGAGGTTTGAGTTTGGTATTTGTGTGTAGCTTCAAAACAATTAGCCACAACTTCAGGACTTCTGGTACTTTTCTGGAAAAAATACCATTTTCTCCAATTATTTTTGCATCTTAGTTAATCTGGAAGGTGCAGCCGGGGTCGATCACAGCTCCTCTGATGAATAACATTAGTCACATAAGTTGTGACACTGTGTGACATATTTTTTTTATTTATCAGTGTTTTACCATCATCAACGTGACATATAAAACCGTATAAGACAGATCTAAGATTACTGTTCATTTTAGACTGCAGATAAAATGGTGATATTTGTAGTGCAGTCATAACGACGTCCGGTTCCTAGTACTTAAATGGTGAACAACTCTGACTGTAAATTTCTCTAGAAAGGCTCATTTCACACCAAACCACTCTGAATGATTTTGTTTTACATCTAAACCATTAAACGCTTAAGCAATTTTGCTAAATTGATGGAGTTCCCCTTTAAGAGGTGGAAGCTCCATTGAAGGTCAGCCAGATGAGAAGATTTGCCACTTCAAGCTAAATAAAAACAGACTCACTGAATTCTTCTAAATCTTAGTTTATTAAAAATGAACATGTTACTGAACACAGACAAGGAGAGAGAGAGAAGCTGAAGGAGACTGAGAGAGCTGGAGAAGCAGGTCTGATAAAGGTTACTGATCAAGAGGAAAGCAAGTGAGTGTTGGTTAAACTTTCCGTTGAAATTGATTTAGCAGAAATGTCATTTTCCTTAATATATCCTCATCTGTGAGACTAAAAATAACCGAGAAAATATCATTTTTGTGCTGCCATCATGTCTTCTAGACTATTAAACATAAAAGCACAACTTCAGAACAAAGCCACACTGTATCTGATTACACAAACTGAGACTGCACCAAACTATAATCTGTGTATTTGAGTAACATATTATCTGAGTATCTGAGAACAGAGAGCTTTGACTGTAATACCATTGTTTGATCCCTGATCTGCCTAATGCACTATGAAGAAACAGATCCTACACACTTTCTGTCTATTGCTGATCCAAATGTTGATAAACAGACATTTTGGAGCCTTTAAAAAGCTTCCTGGGGGGGAGCATGCCCCCAGACCTCCTTAGTAAAGGCTTAGCCCCATACAGATGTTCCTAGACCCTATTGATGTCCCTGGATCTAACTGCTCACCCTGACAGGGATGCAGTCTCACTTCCTGATCTAAAAATGCAGACATGTGGCTAAAATAAGCCTCCGCCTATGGACTACAACTCCTCGTCTTTAAGTAGTTCAATTAAACTCATGATGAATCTAAATCTTTAGAAAAAATATCAAAAAAGAAAATCAGGCATGTCAAACTGGGCTCCTTCCAGGCCGATGTGGAGGCAGAGATTAGTGTTTACCCTCATCTAAGGCTCTGAATTCAGTTTGTGAGTTCCGACCTTGCCTTCAAAATGTGGTGTCGGTATGAGGGAAGACTGATTGAGGGAGGGGGAGAACTCTGAGAACGTGGACTGGAGTTCTTCTGCCTGTTGCTAGAAGGCCAGACCCCCTCATAGCTGTAGTAGGACTGATGCAGGACTGAGGAACCAGGAGGAGATGGGGTGGTCGTGGGGATTGTGAACACTTCGTGATGGGACTGGAAGGTGAGGATGTGAATTTATAGGGTGGGGTTTCAGCCATGCTCCTCCCCCCAAATGTATTTATAACATAAGTACATTTCATGAAGGCGTAGCTTATTAGCTGTTGAGCTGAATCAGAGTGTTTAATGAGGCAGTGTGCTGACGTCTGCAGTGTTTTGGCCTGCGAGGACTGTACTATTGACATGACATTCTTACCAGATGTTGGTAACAAGCCATCCAATCCACACATGCAAAGAAATCAAACCATAGATGTCCATAACTTAAGGTATGTGTAACATTGAGAAATGACACAGGGAAAAAGTATTGAACACATGAAGAAAGAGCGGTGCTCTTTCAGACAGAGGAGTGAAAAGAAATATCAGAAGAGTTGTCCAAGAGCCAAGGACAACTTGTGGAGAGCTAGAGAAAGATCTGGAATCAGCAGGTACAATTGTATCAAAGAAAACAATAAGTAATGCGCTCAACCGCCATGGCCTGTACGCACAATCACCACACAAGACTCCATTGCTGAAGAAAAAGCATGTTGAAGAGCGTTTAAAGTTTGCTCAACAACATTTAGAGAAGCCTGTGAAATACTGGGAGAATATAGTCGGTCAGATGAGACCAAAATTAAACTCTTTGGATGCCGTAATACACACCATGTTCGGAGGTCAAAAGGCACTGCTTATCGCCCCAAAAACACCACACCAGCAGTGAAGTCTGGAGGTGGGAACATTGTGGTGTGGGGCTGTTCTTCAGCATACGGCACTGGCACACTACCAGGCCGTCTACCAGGATTATGAACATGAAACGAGGGTGGACATTTAATCAAAACAATGATCCCAAACACACAGCCAAGGAAACTCGGTTGGTTTCAGAGAAAGAAAATAAAGCTGGTAGAATGGCCCAGCCAATCACCTGACCTGAATCCCATTGAAAATCTATGGAAGGAACTAAAGCTGAATTCATAGAAGGAGCCCATGGAACCTTGAGGATTTGAAGAGTGTTTGTGTGGAAGAATGGGCCAAAATCACACCTGAGCAATGCATGCGGCTAGTTTCTCCATACAGGAGGCGTGTTGAAGCTGTCATCACCAACAAAGGCTTTTGTACGAAGTATTAAATAAATGTCAGTAAGCATGTTCAATACTTCTTCCCTGTGTCATTTCTCATTATTACACAACTTAATTTATGGACATCTATGGTTTGATTTCTTTGCCTGTGTGGATTGAATGGGTTGTTCCCAACATCTGGTGAGAATTTCATGTCAATAGCACCTTTAGAAATATATTGACTTAGAAAACTGGTGACGTGTTCAATACTTATTTCACCCACTGTAGATCTTTCATTACATTTAAAATGTTAAAAATGATTGATTTTATATCTAGTTTAGCTGAACACATCATAGACTCATGCCATGTATCCATGATACTTCAACAAATTGCACCACTTTCCATGTGGCCATTAAAGTTAAAAGCCCAGATGGGCCTGTAGCTCCAAAACCTCCTGAATCCTCTGCTCCACTGTCTGTAGCTCGGCTATGACCGAGCTCATCTCAACCTGAAGGTCACTCATTGCTGCTTTCCTTAATAAAACACACACACACACACACACACACACACACACACACACACACACACACACACACACACACAAACACACACACACACACACACACACACACACACACACACACACACACACACACACATCTTCTAAGCCGTTTCTCTTTCTGGGTTGTGGGGGGAACTGGAACCTATCCCAGCAGTCACTGGGTGGAAGGCAGGATACACCCTGGACAGGTCACCAGTCCATCGCAGGGTTAATAAAAAACAGAGTGATCAAAGTTAACTTTTGGAATTAATTATCTTGAGATCTCAAGATAACAATCCAGAAAATTATAGCAACAGATTATGGCCTTTAGGTTTCACTAACTGTGTTTTATTTTTAAGTTTAGTGTGTAAGCAATCACCAAAAAACTTGAATACATTCGCCTACAGGATATATTTTGAATTGCAGCCAAAAGTCTGTTGTGACCACAGGCTAATTATGAAACATAAATATTGCTGATGACAGAAGAAAACCTCATTTCTCCATTTTCTCCGTTTTTCAGCTTTTAATATAATTTTAAAAATGCCTGTTTTTCTTTAGATTATATGTAAATTTCATGATGAAGTGGCCAAAAGAAATGACCCAAAATGACCAGAGAAAATTCTGGTTCCATTGACTTAGACTAAAAGTAAAGTAGGTTTTTTCCTTCTCCTGTAAGGTTACCATTTTGGAGATACAAGGTTTTCTTCCGACAACAGTGATGTGATTGTTTAAAGGAGAGAATGGAGAATGGATACTCAAGTACTTGTTCAGAAATACCAATGAATATTCTGAGCCTGCAAAATGCTATTTGCTAAGTTGAGAGTGGTCCACCATCTAAAAATGTCCAGTTAAAAGTAGCTATGGTCAGAAACTGATCATTACTGGAGGGCTAGAGGACAGCTAACTCAGAGTGCATCACCAGATGAACTACAGCCTCTATACACTGGCAAGGTGAAGCGAGGTAAGGGTTTCAGTGAATGTGTTACTGTTGTGTTATCAGGCATGTAGGAGGATTGGATTTCCCTTTCTTTTGTTTATATGTTACTATTTATCCACCAGTAATGAATTCGTAAGAAAAAAGAAAAGCTTGTAAAGGCAGATGTTGACTCAGATGTTTAGATGTTTAAAAAAATGTAGAAACAACAAAAGCAAGTAGAAACATTTTACATGAACTTTGCAAAACAAAAATAAAATGTGGCAGGAAACTCATGTATATTTATTCTTTTGGACATGCACATGCCTCCACTGCAGTGAACTCAGTATCAATAAATAAATGCTTCTCATGCTATCTGTTTTTGTATATTACAAAACATGAAACAAATAGGGTGCTTTCAGTTGGTAAGGAATCTCTTGCCCAGTACTTGTGGTCAGCTTGTTAATTCTCCTTGTTTGTGTACTTTTTGTAATCCAGCACATTCCCGGAGCATGACCTGCCCGCAAAAACAAACGTAAACCAGGGAAAATCCAGACAGTCAACTGACTCCCAGCATGATCCTTTCATGCACTTTTTTTTATCTCCACCACCACAAGAAGAAGAGAACTTTCAATGTAGCTCAGGACTGGAGTCAGTAATAATGGGATAGCATGCCTGACAGGTCCTGGAAAAACAGGGCTTTGTTGTGTTTGCAATCACAGAAAAAAGCACAGGTAACTCTTCCATTTTTACAATTGTTTTACCGCAACGTTTACAATGTTGGATTGATCTTGACAGTGTTAACTTAAATCTTACAGTGTTGGATTCATCTTTACACTGCTGATTTAACTCTAGCAGTGTTGAATTCACCTTTACAATGTTGATTTAACTCTAGCAGTGTTGAATTCACCTTTACAATGTTGATTTAACTCTAGCAGTGTTGAATTCACCTTTACAGTGTTGATTTAACTCTAGCAGTGTTGAATTCACCTTTACAGTGTTGATTTAACTCTAGCAGTGTTGAATTCACCTTTACAATGTTGATTTAACTCTAGCAGTGTTGAATTCACCTTTACAGTGTTGATTTAACTCTAGCAGTGTTGAATTCACCTTTACAGTACTGATTTAACTCTAGCAGTGTTGAATTCACCTTTACAGTGTTGATTTAACTCTAGCAGTGTTGAATTCACCTTTACAATGTTGATTTAACTCTAGCAGTGTTGAATTCACCTTTACAGTGTTGATTTAACTCTAGCAGTGTTGAATTCACCTTTACAATGTTGATTTAACTCTAGCAGTGTTGAATTCACCTTTACAATGTTGATTTAACTCTAGCAGTGTTGAATTCACCTTTACAGTGTTGATTTAACTCTAGCAGTGTTGAATTCACCTTTACAATGTTGATTTAACTCTAGCTGTGTTGGATTCATCTTTACACTGCTGATTTAACTCTAGCAGTGATGGATTCACCTTTACAATGTTGATTTAACTCTAACAGTGTTGGATTCACCTTTACAATGTTGATTTAACTCTAGCAGTGTTGGATTCACCTTTACAGTACTGATTTAACTCTTACAGTGTTGGATTCACCTTTACAGTACTGATTTAACTCTTACAGTGTTGGATTCACCTTTACAGTACTGATTTAACTCTAGCAGTGTTGGATTCACCTTTACAGTACTGATTTAACTCTTACAGTGTTGGATTCACCTTTACAGTACTGATTTAACTCTTACAGTGTTGGATTTACCTTTACAGTACTGATTTAACTCTAGCAGTGTTGGATTCACCTTTACAATGTTGATTTAACTCTAGCAGTGATGGATTCACCTTTACAATGTTGATTTAACTCTAACAGTGTTGGATTCACCTTTTCAGTACTGATTTAACTCTAGCAGTGTTGGATTCACCTTTACAATGTTGATTTAGCTCTAGCAGTGTTGGATTCACCTTTACAGTACTGATTTAGCTCTAGCAGTGTTGGATTCACCTTTACAGTACTGATTTAACTCTAACAGTGTTGGATTCACCTTTACAATGTTGATTTAACTCTAACAGTGTTGGATTTACCTTTACAGTACTGATTTAAATCTAGCAGTGTTGGATTCACCTTTACAGTACTGATTTAACTCTAACAGTGTTGGATTCACCTTTACAATGTTGATTTAACTCTAACAGTGTTGGATTCACCTTTACAGTACTGATTTAACTCTTACAGTGTTGGATTTACCTTTACAGTACTGATTTAACTCTTACAGTGTTGGATTTACCTTTACAGTACTGATTTAACTCTAACAGTGTTGGATTCACCTTTACAATGTTGATTTAACTCTAACAGTGTTGGATTCACCTTTTCAGTACTGATTTAACTCTTACAGTGTTGGATTCACCTTTACAGTACTGATTTAAATCTAGCAGTGTTGGATTCACCTTTACAGTACTGATTTAACTCTTACAGTGTTGGATTTACCTTTACAGTACTGATTTAACTCTTACAGTGTTGGATTCATCTTTACAGTGTTGATTTAACTCTAACAGTGTTGGATTCACCTTTACAATGTTGATTTAACTCTTGCTGTGTTGGATTCATCTTTACAGTGTTGATTTAACTCTAACAGTGTTGGATTCACCTTTACAGTACTGATTTAAATCTAGCAGTGTTGGATTCACCTTTACAGTACTGATTTAACTCTTACAGTGTTGGATTTACCTTTACAGTACTGATTTAACTCTTACAGTGTTGGATTCACCTTTACAATGTTGATTTAACTCTAACAGTGTTGGATTCACCTTTTCAGTACTGATTTAACTCTTACAGTGTTGGATTCACCTTTACAGTACTGATTTAAATCTAGCAGTGTTGGATTCACCTTTACAGTACTGATTTAACTCTTACAGTGTTGGATTTACCTTTACAGTACTGATTTAACTCTTACAGTGTTGGATTCATCTTTACAGTGTTGATTTAACTCTAACAGTGTTGAATTCACCTTTACAGTACTGATTTAACTCTTACAGTGTTGAATTCACCTTTACAGTGTTGATTTAACTCTAGCAGTGTTGGATTCACCTTTACAGTGTTGATTTAACTCTAGCAGTGTTGGATTCACCTTTACAGTGTTGATTTAACTCTAGCAGTGTTGGATTCACCTTTACAATGTTGATTTAACTCTTACAGTGTTGAATTCACCTTTACAGTACTGATTTAACTCTAGCAGTGTTGGATTCACCTTGTCAGTACTGATTTAACTCTTACAGTGTTGGATTCACCTTTACAGTGTTGATTTAACTCTAGCAGTGTTGGATTCACCTTTACAGTACTGATTTAAATCTAGCAGTGTTGGATTCATCTTTACAGTGTTGATTTAACTCTAACAGTGTTGGATTTACCTTTTCAGTACTGATTTAAATCTAGCAGTGTTGGATTCATCTTTACAGTGTTGATTTAACTCTAACAGTGTTGGATTTACCTTTACAGTACTGATTTAAATCTAGCAGTGTTGGATTCACCTTTACAGTACTGATTTAACTCTAACAGTGTTGGATTCACCTTTACAATGTTGATTTAACTCTAACAGTGTTGGATTCACCTTTACAGTACTGATTTAACTCTTACAGTGTTGGATTTACCTTTACAGTACTGATTTAACTCTAACAGTGTTGGATTCACCTTTACAATGTTGATTTAACTCTAACAGTGTTGGATTCACCTTTTCAGTACTGATTTAACTCTTACAGTGTTGGATTCACCTTTACAGTACTGATTTAAATCTAGCAGTGTTGGATTCACCTTTACAGTACTGATTTAACTCTTACAGTGTTGGATTTACCTTTACAGTACTGATTTAACTCTTACAGTGTTGGATTCATCTTTACAGTGTTGATTTAACTCTAACAGTGTTGGATTCACCTTTACAATGTTGATTTAACTCTTGCTGTGTTGGATTCATCTTTACAGTGTTGATTTAACTCTAACAGTGTTGGATTCACCTTTACAGTACTGATTTAAATCTAGCAGTGTTGGATTCACCTTTACAGTACTGATTTAACTCTTACAGTGTTGGATTTACCTTTACAGTACTGATTTAACTCTTACAGTGTTGGATTCACCTTTACAATGTTGATTTAACTCTTACAGTGTTGGATTCACCTTTTCAGTACTGATTTAACTCTTACAGTGTTGGATTCACCTTTACAGTACTGATTTAAATCTAGCAGTGTTGGATTCACCTTTACAGTACTGATTTAACTCTTACAGTGTTGGATTTACCTTTACAGTACTGATTTAACTCTTACAGTGTTGGATTCATCTTTACAGTGTTGATTTAACTCTAACAGTGTTGAATTCACCTTTACAGTACTGATTTAACTCTTACAGTGTTGAATTCACCTTTACAGTGTTGATTTAACTCTAGCAGTGTTGGATTCACCTTTACAGTGTTGATTTAACTCTAGCAGTGTTGGATTCACCTTTACAGTGTTGATTTAACTCTAGCAGTGTTGGATTCACCTTTACAATGTTGATTTAACTCTTACAGTGTTGAATTCACCTTTACAGTACTGATTTAACTCTAGCAGTGTTGGATTCACCTTGTCAGTACTGATTTAACTCTTACAGTGTTGGATTCACCTTTACAGTGTTGATTTAACTCTAGCAGTGTTGGATTCACCTTTACAGTACTGATTTAAATCTAGCAGTGTTGGATTCATCTTTACAGTGTTGATTTAACTCTAACAGTGTTGGATTTACCTTTTCAGTACTGATTTAAATCTAGCAGTGTTGGATTCACCTTTACAGTGTTGATTTAACTCTTGCTGTGTTGGATTCACCTTTACAGTGTTGATTTAACTCTTGCTGTGTTGGATTCACCTTTACAGTGTTGATTTAACTCTAGCAGTGTTGGATTCACCTTTACAGTGTTGATTTAACTCTTACAGTGTTGAATTCACCTTTACAGTGTTGATTTAACTCTAGCAGTGTTGGATTCACCTTTACAATGTTGATTTAACTCTAACAGTGTTGGATTCACCTTTACAGTGTTGATTTAACTCTTACAGTGTTGGATTCACCTTTACAGTACTGATTTAACTCTTACAGTGTTGGATTCACCTTTACAGTACTGATTTAACTCTTACAGTGTTGAATTCACATTTACAGTACTGATTTAACTCTTACAGTGTTGGATTCACCTTTACAGTACTGATTTAACTCTTACAGTGTTGAATTCACATTTACAGTACTGATTTAACTCTTAGTGTTGGATTCACCTTTACAGTACTGATTTAACTCTTACAGTGTTGGATTCACCTTTACAGTACTGATTTAACTCTTACAGTGTTGGATTCACCTTTACAGTACTGATTTAACTCTTACAGTGTTGAATTCACCTTTACAGTACTGATTTAAATCTAACAGTGTTGGATTCACCTTTACAGTGTTGATTTAAATCTAACAGTGTTGGATTCACCTTTACAGTGTTGATTTAACTCTAGCAGTGTTGGATTCACCTTTACAGTACTGATTTAACTCTTACAGTGTTGGATTCACCTTTACAGTACTGATTTAACTCTTACAGTGTTGGATTCACCTTTACAGTGTTGATTTAACTCTTACAGTGTTGAATTCACCTTTACAGTACTGATTTAACTCTAACAGTGTTGGATTCACCTTTTCAGTACTGATTTAAATCTAGCAGTGTTGGATTCACCTTTACAGTGTTGATTTATCTCTTACAGTGTTGGATTCACCTTTACAGTACTGATTTAACTCTTACAGTGTTGGATTCACCTTTACAGTACTGATTTAACTCTTACAGTGTTGAATTCACCTTTTCAGTACTGATTTAAATCTAGCAGTGTTGGATTCACCTTTACAGTACTGATTTAACTCTTACAGTGTTGAATTCACCTTTTCAGTGTTGATTTAACTCTTGCTGTGTTGGATTCACCTTTACAGTGTTGATTTAACTCTTACAGTGTTGAATTCACATTTACAGTACTGATTTAACTCTTACAGTGTTGGATTCACCTTTACAGTACTGATTTAACTCTTACAGTGTTGAATTCACCTTTACAGTACTGATTTAAATCTAACAGTGTTGGATTCACCTTTACAGTGTTGATTTAACTCTTACAGTGTTGAATTCACCTTTACAGTACTGATTTAACTCTAACAGTGTTGGATTCACCTTTTCAGTACTGATTTAAATCTAGCAGTGTTGGATTCACCTTTACAGTGTTGATTTATCTCTTACAGTGTTGGATTCACCTTTACAGTACTGATTTAACTCTTACAGTGTTGGATTCACCTTTACAGTACTGATTTAACTCTTACAGTGTTGAATTCACCTTTTCAGTACTGATTTAAATCTAGCAGTGTTGGATTCACCTTTACAGTACTGATTTAACTCTTACAGTGTTGAATTCACCTTTTCAGTACTGATTTAACTCTTGCTGTGTTGTATTCATCTTTACAGTGTTGATTTAACTCTAACAGTGTTGGATTTACCTTTTCAGTACTGATTTAAATCTAGCAGTGTTGGATTCATCTTTACAGTGTTGATTTAACTCTAGCAGTGTTGGATTCACCTTTACAGTGTTGATTTAACTCTTGCTGTGTTGGATTCACCTTTACAGTGTTGATTTAACTCTTGCTGTGTTGGATTCACCTTTACAGTGTTGATTTAACTGTTGCTGTGTTGGATTCACCTTTACAGTACTGATTTAACTCTTACAGTGTTAAGAATTAGTTTTGGAATGATTAGGAGTGAGTTTTGTTCTGTTTGGGTGTGTGTAAAACAGAGAATGTGAACATTTTCAGAGTGTGGCTAATGCAGAGAATCAGAAGGACACACAGACACGAGAGCACTCTGAAACAGTTTGGCATCCCTCTGCTCCACCGTCCACAAACCTGAGTGACCGCGTACAAGCAGCGGGACGACAGCACCAGCGTCTCAGTTTACTATAATTCCCTGTCTCCATGGACCCCTGGATCTCCTGCCTTTATCTAAGGGTGAACTATTAACTACCAAAAGCTAAACTGAGCAAGTGAGTTTTCTGAAGTTTGAGACTTTTGAGACTCAAGTTTTCAAGATCATTCCAGAGTTTGGGGGCTTTATAAGAAAAGGCTCTTCCCAAATCTGCAGCCTTATGAATTCTAGGAACTATTAATAAGCCAGCACTCTGTGATCTGAGTAGTCGTGATGGCTCGTAATAGGAAATAAGGTCTTGCAGGTACTCAGGAGCGAGCCCATGTAGGACTTTATACGTCAATAAAAGAATTTTATAATCAATACGGAATTTAACAGGCAGCCAATGAAGTGATGATAGCACTGGACTGATATGATAAAATTTTCTAGTTTTAGTGAGGACCCTGGCTGCAGCGTTTTGGACTAGATGAAGTTTACTTAAATTCCTACTCGTACATCCTGACAGTAGTGCGTTACAGTAGTCTAGCCTGGAAGTAATAAAGGCAGGTACTAGTGTTTCTGCATCACGCAGGGATAGGGCATTTCTGATCTTGGCAATGTTGCGAAGATGTAGAAAAGCTGTCCTAGTGATGCTGCCTATGTGTTGATCGAATGATAAATCTGAATCAATTATGACTCCAAGATTTTTTGCTGCTGATCCAGGTGTAACTGGAAAGTCAGCGAGATTTAAAATTAAATCTGGTGGTTTATTTCTTGCCAATTTTGGACCCAGAAGGAGAACCTCTGTTCTGTTACTGTATAGTAGGAGGAAGTTCCGTAACATCCAGCATTTCACATCTTTTACACAGTCCTCTATTTTCTTTAATCTGTATTTGCCATCAGGCTTGGCTGATATGTACTGTTGCGTATCGTCTGCAAAACAATGAAAGTTAATACCATGGTTACTTATAACTGTGCCTAACGGTAACATGTATAGTGTAAATAATAATGGTCCTAAAATAGAGCCTTGCGGAACTCCAAATCATTGGAGTAAATGGAAGATAAATTGTTTACACTGACGAACTGATAATGTTCTGTTAGGTAAGATTGGAAGCATGATAGGGCTGTCCCTGTGATTCCAACCATGTTTTCTAATCTTTCTAGGAGAATATTGTGGTCTATTGTATCGAAAGCTGCACTGAGGTCAAGTAGCACTAGATCTGTCTCAGTGCTGTGATGTGGCCTAAATCCAGATTGGAATTTTTCATATATATGGTTCTTATGTAGATTTGAACTAAGTTGTTGGGCCACAGCTTTTTCTAAGATCTTAGATATAAATGGAACGTTAGAAATAGGCCTGTAATTAGACAATATGCTAACATCAAGATTTGGTTTCTTGATCAGAGGTTTGATAACTGCTAGTTTAAAAGCTTTGGGAACATGGCCCAGACTAAGGGACGAGTTTACTATAGTTAAAAGTGGGTTTATAATGACTGGCAGTATTTCTTTGGGTAATTTTGAGGGAATTGCATCAAGTATGCAGGTTGTGCAATTTGCAGAAGAGATAAGCTTCTCTATTTCTAGCTGTGGGAGTGGGGAAAAAAATTCCAGCCTTTTTTCTACAGCTGTATTTTGTTTTATATCAGCCACGTCAGATGACAGCCAAGTTGGATTTAATACTGTGGGTTGAATTTGTTGTCTAATATTTTCAATTTTATTATTAAAGAAATCCATAAAAACTTCACTTGTGAGAGTTACTGGGATTTTTGGTTCAGTACCTGTCTGATTTTTTGTGACTTGGGAAATCACACTAAACAGAACTCTAGGATTATATTTATTATTCTCGATCAGCAAGGCCAGATATGCTGAGCAAGCTTTAGTGAGAGCATTACTATACCCGATAAGGCTGTCCTTCCAGGCAGAGTGGAACACCTTCAGCTTGGTTTGTCACCATTTCCGCTCCAGTTTCCGAACTGTTTGTTTTAAGGTACGGGTTTTATTGTTGTACCACGGGGCGAGCTTTTTCTGCCTTATTCTTTTTATTTTAAGTGCTGCCACATTTTCTAAGGTATTTTCTAAATAATCGATTTCTATAAATTGTAGAGCGGTAAAAGGTTTTATTGAGCGCTTTGTACAATAACGAGGGGACGTATATATATTATGGCTAAGACGTAGCTCATATGAAATTAGGTAATGGTCGGAGGTTTGCGGTAGGATATTAAGCTTGTCTATGTTAAGACCTAGTGTCAAAACTAAACCTAAAGTGTGACGGCAGAAGTCTGTAGGCCCTGTTACATTTTGGTTAATGCCAACAGAGTCTAGAATAAACAGCATTGTGGTACATACAGTGTGGCTCTGGACAAACAACCTGCACAAGCAAAACAAATGAACACTGTAATTCCACCCTAGTGAGTGTAGCAATGAAAGTATAATTATGATTACAGGCTTTTTTTTTCAGTCCAGCAAAGACGTGAATAGAGGCAGTTTGCATAACAGCCCACTTTGAAAATGATTATGGCAGCTTTGCGTAAGAGTGTTTGTCCTTGATGGTTTTGCTGCAGTATTTTGCAAGTGTTTCATCCTTCTAATCCATTGACAATTCATCAAAACCATTCACACATCAATATAGACAACTATTTTCAAACCACTGCCAGCTGTTTTACACTGAAAAACGTTTTAAAGTTGAAACATTCCTGTATAATTGCTGCTGTTGGAGCTGAAAGTCATCTGCTTGTGTTCGAAACATTCAAAACATCTTCAGAAAAGGAGTGGAAACAGCCCTGTGGCAAGGCCAGGAAATAAATCACCCACTGCAGCACGAATTTAATTAGCCAAACAGTGGCCATTGTTGACCTCTGAGTGCCCAGACAGCCAACGTGAGCAAGAGGACTTGAGCAATACAGCTCAGTGTAAAGGACGTCGATTCGCAGGGTGTATTTCAGCGCATTCCTGCTCAGTGTGGCGTCTCAGCAGTGGAGGAGGAGGATTGAATGTTACTTATTAAAGTGAGACAGGAAATCACCTTTGCTTGGCAGCTTGTGACTAAGCAGCACTGGTCAGGAATTTGTGGCCAAAGGCTAAATGTGATACATGAGTCTTGGAGAAAGGGGCGGGGGAGCAGGACTTGTACAACACAATAAAGACGTTTCATGTTCATTGGTCTGTTCTCTATGATTTGTGTACTTTTCTCGTTCCGTTCAAATAAGCTGGGTCCTGTATAAAAGAACAGAATGATTCTATCGTCAGGCCTCTTGGTGAAGGATGACGGTCTTAGCAGCGAAAGTGTTGTAGGAGTGGGAGGCGTTTACAAGTTTCAGTGACAAGTTTCCAACTGCAGCTTCATCCAAAACAGCTGTCTCCAAACATAGATGTGTGCATTTTTAGCTTTTCTCAGTGATGAGGTGTTAATGGAAGTCAAGCTTTTGATGTTGTGTGGACATCTGACTGCTCTCCATGGAAGGCGATGCTTTTACACACAACAAATGCAACTATAAACAACTAAAAGAGCTCAAATGTTTTCTTTTGGGTCCTGAGGCTAAAGCAATGGCATAAGATTATCTATAAGCATAGAGAAAAATATGCTGCTAAATAAAACAGTAATGCAGCCACACTGAAGCTGGAATTATTGTCTATGTTAATAGATATCAGGAAACATATATGCAAGTATATTTGAGATTTCCTAACAACTCCACCCAGTTTCAGGTAAGCAAGTGATTGTTTAGGGTGCATTCACAAGGACATTTTGGTACTTTAAAAATACACCTCTTGCCACTGATACACTATATTTCCAAAAGTATTTGTAAAAGAATGGGTCACTCTCAGGAGCTCAGTGAATTCCAGCGTGGCACCGTGATCGGACGCCACCTGTGCAACAAGCCCAGTTGTGAAATTTCCTCACTACTAAATATTCCACAGTCAACTGTCAGTGGTATTATAACAAAGTGGAAGCGATTGGGAACGACAGCAGCTCAGCCATGAAGTGGTCCGCCATGTAAAATGACAGAGCAGGGTCAGCAGATGCTGAGGTGCTTAGTGCCCAGAGGTCGCCAACTTTCTATAGAGTCAATCACTACAGACCTCCAAACTTCATGTGGCCTTCAGATTAGCTCAAGAACAGCATAGAGAGCTTCATGGAATGGGTTTCCATGGCCGAGCAGCTGCATCCAAGCCTTACATCACCAAGCACAGTGCAAAGCGTGGAATGCAGTGGTGTAAAGCACCACCCTTAGTTCCAGCAACAGGAACTCTAATTGCTTCAGCAGACCAAGAGATTTTGGACAGTTTCATGCTCCAAACTTTGTGGGAAAAGTTTGGGAATGGGCCCTTCCTGTTCCAACATAACTGTGTACCAGTGCACAAAGCAGGTCCATAAAGACGTGGATGAGCGAGTTTGTGTGGAAGAACTTGACTGGCCTGCACAGAGTCCTGACCTCAATGTGATAGAACACCTTTGGGATGAATTAGAGTGGAGATTGTGAGCCAGGCCTTCTCGTCCAACATCAGTGTCTGACCTCACAAATGTGCTTCTGGAAGAATGGTCAAAAATTCCCATAAACACACTCCTAAACCTTGTGGAAAGCCTTCCCAGAAGAATTAAAGCTGTTAAAGCTGCAAAGGGTGGGCTGACATCATATTATACCCTATAGACTAAGAATGAGATGTCACTCAATTTCATATGCGAGTGAAGTCAGACGAGCAAATACTTTTGGAAATATAGTATATGAGAAAAATACACTGACGAACATGAATGGCAATCTTCTTCATCTTTCGGCTGCTCCCTTTAGGGGTCGCCACAGCGGATCATCTGCCTCCATCTTGCCCTATCCACTGCCTCCTCTACTTTTACACCAACCATCTCCATGTCCACCTTCACTACATCCATAAACCTTCTCTGAGGTCTACCTCTTCTCCTTCTACCCGGCAGCTCCATCTCCAACATTCTTTGCCCAATATATCCACTATTCCTCCTCAACAGATGTCCAAACCATCTCAACCTGGCCTCTCTGGCTTTATCTCCAAACTGCTCCACCTTCACTGTCCCTCTGATCTGCTCATTTCTAATCTTGTCCATCCTGGTCACTCCCAACGAAAATCTCAGCATCTTCATCTCCGCCACCTCCAGCTCAGCCTCCTGTCTTTTAGACAGAGCCACAGTCTCCAAACCAGACATCATAGCAGGACGCACTACTGTCTTGTAAACCTTCCCTTTCACTCTTGCTGCTATCCTTCTGTCACACATCAGCCCTGACACCCGTCTCCACCCACTCCATCCTGCCTGCACCCTCTTCTTCACCTCTTTTCTACACTGTCCATTGCTCTGGATGGTTGACCCAAGATATTAGAAGTCATCCACCTTTACGACCTCTACTCCTTACATCTTCACCTTTCCACCTGCCTCCCTCTCATTCACACACATGTATTCCGTCTTTTTCTACTGACCTTCATTCCTCTCCTCTCCAGTGCAAACCTCCACCTCTCCAGATTCTCTTCCACCTGCTCTCTACTCTCACCACAGATTACAATGTCATCTACAAACATCATGGTCCATGGAGCCTCCTGCCTGACCTCATCTGTCAACCTGTCCATCACCATTGCAAACAAGAAGGGGCTCAAAGCTGATCCCTGATGTAACCCTACCTTCACCTTGAAACCATTTGTCACTCCAACTGCACACCTCACCACTGTCTCACTATCCTCATACATGTCCTGCACCACCCTAACATACTTTTCAGCTACACCTGACTTCCTCATACAGTACCACAGTTCCTCTCTTGGTACCCTATCATATGCCTTCTCCAGATCCACAAAGACACAATGTAGCTCCTTCTGACCTTCTCTGTACTTCTCTACCAACACTCTCAACGCAAAAATTGCATCTGTGGCACTCTTTCTGGGCATGAAACCAAACTGCTGCTCACTGATCTGAACCTCTCGCCTTAGCCTTGCTTCAACAACTCTTTCCCATACCTTCATGGTGTGGCTCATCAACTTTATACCTCTGTAGTTACTGCAGCTCTGCACATCACCCTTGTTCTTAAAGGGTGAACATGAATGTCAAAAATAATTATAATTCTTGGCTCACTTTATTTAGAAAGCACCCAGTAAATTATGTAAAGGCATTTAATTTATTAGAAAACTATTCATTGAGAATCAGCTGATTCTCAGCAGTGTTAGGTTTAGGCTTAGGTTTGGTGCCAGGGTGACAGTTAGGTTTAGATTTTGGGTTGAGGTTGAGGTTAAGGTTAAGGCTAGGGTTAGGTCAAGGTTTGGGGTTAGGGTAAATGAAGGTAAATATAATAGATAATCAGTCGATTGTCATTAAATGTAAGATAACATTTACAAAGCATCTGCAGTGGGGTATCCAAATAAAGCGTTACCATAAATCTTCACTTATATAGCACTCTTCATTTCAAGGTCTTTTACATAGAAATAAAATGTAAAACATTGCAAATAAAAATGACTAAATTCTTAGCTCTTAATGAAAATATCAGCACAATAACAAAAAAAAAACCTCAGCAGAAAATGATTTATATTATATTTACAGGCATATGCTTGTGTAAACAAATACATTTTATTCTGTATTTAAAAACACTGACCTTGCATTCCTAATATTCTGTGGAATCCTGTGCCAGATTTTAGAAGAACTGTCAACTTTCTGAGCTATAAGCGATCTTAGTGGTATGCAATAAATGAGTGAAAAGGTCTGGATGGGCTAGAACACTTGATATGATGGATCTCGGCCATTAATAGCTTCCATCCATCCATTTTCTAAGCCACTTCTCCAGGGGTGCTGGAGCCTATCCCAGTAGTCTTCGGGCAGAAGGCAGGATACACCCTGGACAGGTCGCCAGTCCATCGCAGGGCAGACAGACAGACACAGACAGTCACTCACACCTAGGGGCAATTTAGCATGTCCAATCGGCCTGACTGCATGTCTTTGGACTGTGGGAGGAAACCGGAAAACCCAGAGGAAACCCACACAGACACGGGGAGAACATGCAAACTCCACTCAGAGAGGACCCCAGTCGCCCGGCCGGGGAATCAAACCCAGGCCCTCCTTGTTGTGAGGTGACAGCGCTACCCACCACAGTTTTAAGGAGTTCATACAGGGACAATGTAGTCAGTACAGAACTTAACAGGAAGCCACTGTAAACTGACCAGAGTAACATGCTCAACCTTTCTTTGCAACAGCTTTAAAGGAGCTACAAGTACATGAGGCATTCATGAACAGTACAAGACACTTCATTACAATCATATATTCATTTTGAAACATTCATTACATACATTCAGTACTGACTGACAGCTGTATGATGTTTAATACGTAACAACTGCATAATGTAATAAATTGGAAACGCAGTCAATAATGCTAGTAATATTAGTAATAGTAATAGTGTAAAAGTAATAGCATAGACTTCATGATGTGTTCATTAATAAATTAAAATCTGTTGAGGGAATAAACAGCCTGTGATAAAAAGCACACTGCAAGCCTGAAGAGAAACGCAAATTACATTCATTATTCAATATTTAAACATAAATATTTAAAATGATCACCTTATGAAATATTTGTGATTTTATGAAACTCATGCACAGGTTCATGTAATGAATAAGAATACGTTCACCATTTGGTGTCAGTCATATATGCTTTTTGACCGTTACTAAGGGAGCTATGATGAATGCAATATGGATATTATTTTGAAAGCTGCTTGCTTAGCATGCCATGAATACTTTATGTACATGTAGGTCCTATAAAGTGTTACACTCTCTTTTCCGAGAGCCGCTGCCTGCTCAGAGATACCAGCCAGTGATAGGTTACAGTAGTGTAATCAAAAATGCATGGAAATGCAAAACAAATTGCACCCCGTTGTCTGTAGACCTCTGAAGTCATGTGTCATTTCATAGTCTGAGTCATGCCCACATTAGGAACTCCAGGTTGAAGCCTTTTTTCTCTATGGGAAGGCGTTTTTGCAAATCATCCCAGAAACGTTTTGTCATGTGCACATTTTGCCTGGATCCTCTGAACTATGAGGTCATTACGTAGTCTAAATATTAATATTTCTGTTGTCAGAACAAATGACGACAACCTCGAATCTCCAAAATAGTAACTTTACAGGAGAAGGAAAAAACCTACTTTACTTTTAATGTAAGTCAATGGAACCAGACCTTTTTCTAAGTAATTTTGGGTCAGTTCTTTTGGGCCAATCTTCTTGAAATTTACACAAAATGTAAAGGTCAACAGGCGTTTTCAAATTATGTCAAAAACTGAAAAATGACAAAAATGGAGAAACAAGGTCTTCTTCCCACAGTAGTGATATGCTGCATATTATACAACAGTTAGTTGCAGCCAGGCAAGCTGATTGGTTGGGAAGCGTTCGAACCACGCTGATATTTCACCATCACAGGTTTTCCACAAACACTGTATCACTCCGCTGACATGCCACTGCTAAGCAACGAGTTCGACAGCTGTAGGATTTGAACGTTTTTACTTCTCACTTTGCGCACAAACAGAAAACAGATACTTTTAAGATCACATTTGACCGAAAGTCGATTTGGTCAGACTCTGAAGATGAAACTACATTAAAAAAAAGCTGCTCAGTGGTGATGACAGTTTCAGAGTTTAGTGTAAGGAGCTGGAGAACAAACTGCCGGCTGTGCAGTGAGTGAGCAGAGTTCATTACTCTGACGTAGCAAAGAGCTGCTTGTTAAGGAGCTATAATTTGGTGGGTGGAACTGCGAAAAATAAAACATATTAAACGCCACGTTTATTCATTTCATCTCGAGTTCTATTGCTTAAGCACTGAAATGGCATCACAGGAAAGGGAATCTGTTATATAATAACACCAGCTACTTGGTGCAGAACCAACTGTTGGTTAATACTGCCAAAGCAACTTAACCATCACATTTGACAAAGCTTGAGAATTTTTAATATTTTGTTTTCTTTTCTTATAGAGAAAAAAAAACACTTAGCCAATTAAAGAAGTTCTTCAGTGTTGGACTTTGAGGGAGCGCACTTTTGACGTAACTGTGAGTCGGCCAGTTTCGGTCCGTTAGATGTTGAGCAAGCTGGAGGAGAAGCTAAGCACTGCTAATAGCTCATATCCAGAGCCAGGGCCGCAACTAAGATCAAAATTTTAGCGAGGTCCATTTTACAGAAATCTTTGCTTGTTTCTCTTGCATCTCTGTCCTCACTGATTAGTGAAAAAGCACATTTTGAACATACGCTAAGCAGTTATTGGAGGTTTAAGAAAATACGGCAGAGCCTGGCAGATTTCGACCACAATACAGTGACCGCAGCATAACAAATGTCATTATCATAAAAAATTAGACGTAAATATACCGTCCCCATTTGGGTGGGCCTGTGATACGGTGGCTGGGCCCCTGAGTAGACTATATTATCACAACAGCGCTGTTTCTACATTTAGTCTCAAGGATGGAGAAAAGTGGAATATATATATATATATATATATATATATTCTGAAACTACTGAGGACTGGGCCTCCGTGTCCTCATAGCTAGTTACGGCAGAGCTATACAATATACAGTATATGTAATGTCAACACACAAAAAGTCCCGTCTGTTTTGCTTTCATCAGTGAAGACCAGAAACCACCAGCAGTTTTAGCTCACGAGCATTCATATTTGAACAAGCTTCCATGCTGTCATGCTCATAACAGATCAATGCCTGTAAACAAACAATTCAGCAACATGAATCAATTTGTTTGTACAGATCCCAAAAACAAAGACATACAGTTTGCACGAAGCTAATCGAAAGGATATGCTTCCATTCATGTTTACTCGCCTCAGTTCAACCAGGGCACATTTGGTGTCTGAAGTTTGCTCCTTTTGTTTTTTTAGAGCTACCAGGCTAACGCAGCTAACAAGCAATAGTAGCTTGTATCCTACCAATTAGCACTGTGCAAACTGTTTACGTAAATCATCACACACTGCTTCAAACTGCACTGAGATGGTAAATCGTCTCAACTAAACTTGTTCGTGTGGTTTGATGGACTGATAATGATAATGACATCCATTAAAATGGACCAAGCTTTCATTACTTGATGGCTACGGTAGTCGTAACACCTAAAGAAGCAAAATTTAGACACCAAACATGTCTTGGCTGATCAACTACGTTCAAAGTAAAGGGAAAGTTTTTAACTTTTTAACCCTCTACTGCACGGTGTTGCCATATGGCAACAATTACTTTATCTCAATTTGACTAAAAAGCAGTAATATAAAATCTGTGTTATCCTATTTAATCGTGGAAAAAGGGTCTTTTAACTTCAAAGGACAAATACTTCATGACATCACATGACCAGAAATTCTTATTATGGTGTTGTTATTGCCACACATTCCAATTACCAGTTGAAAATATATGAATTTACAATATTTGCGAATATTAGGTCATACGTTTTTTACTGAGTATAAGATGGATTTGTTTGGTCTTGTTGTAACGTGGAGCGAGGAGGCGGACGCACGTGCTGAGATAAGCGAGATTTATTAAGGGCAAATCCAAAATCAGGGTCGAGACAGTCCAGGGTCAATGAGCCAACAACACAGACAGCGATTGAAACAAAGCAAACATCAAACAAAGACAAACTCAGGGCTTAAATATGACACCGGGGAGACGAGGGACAGGTGAAAACAATCAGGGGCGGAGTCACAAAACAAGGGGCAGGACTACGGATACCAAAACAAATGCACATGGAAGATCAAAACAAAGGAGCACATGGACACTTGTTTTCTAACAAAAAGCTGTTTTTAGAGAAAAAATTGATTGTATGGTGCTTTTTCTTTAATATTTTATGGTGCTATGGTATGAAGAAATTGAAGAAATGGCCCAAAATGACATGGAAAAAAGTTCCATTGACTTACATTAAAAATCAAGAAGGTTTTATGTGTATATGTGTGCAAATATATATATATATATATATATTTACACAATTTCCATTATTTAAGCAATTTAACTAGCAAACACGTTTAAGTAACGTCATGTTTAAGTAATAATTCATACAATAGTGGGTTAAGCTACTTAGGCTAAGCTATTTAGGCAGTTAGCAACATTTAGCTATAGCCTTTCAGAAGGCCGTGGAAATACCCCACAAAGATGGGAATACAGACTTGCGTGTGCTTCCAAAAAACATGATGAAAAATGCATTTGCAGGGTAGAGTCCCTAGGTGACTTCGTTTCTGTGTGTGGTGACTGAGCACGCAGGAGATGAGAAAAACATCCTTCAGCTCAGTGACTGCAAAATGGCCGCTGACCTGCTCGACTTTAGGCTAATTGAGCACCACAGGAATTGGGCTTTGACCTTGCTATATCTGGAGCAAAATGAAGCCACAGCCGCTCTCGGAGGCTCTTGTTTGGAGTGCATAGACAATAGCAGGCCCAATCTCCAGAGAGCCCTGCCACTGCTGAGGAATGCAGCCTAGCGCGCAGCTATAGCAAAAACACACAGCGCTTTTACATGCAATAAAGTCACCGTGACCAAGACAAAAAGCTGCAGGACTATTTCCAGCCTGTGTGTGCATGTGTGTCTCGGCGCGCCGACAGAAAAGAGCAGCAGAGCATCTGGCAGATGCTGTTGGAGATCCTCACTGAAGCAGGTTTGTCAGAGTTAGCTTGTGCTTCTCTCAGGGTTAAAAGTGCCAAATTTGTTCCCGCAGGAAAGCATGAAAGAGGCTTTTCCTTCTGTTACTGCAAAAGAGTGAACTACACAAACTTTCAGAGAGTAAAGAAACAAAAACACCAGGCAAGGTTTCACAGCAAGGACAAACGCAATGGCACCTTTTCTTCTTTTCCTCTTTCCTTGAAACTAAGGGTCACAGCTCGAGGTCTGCTGGTCAGCTTTAATTACAGCCAGTGAAAAAGCACCACTCAAAACAGAAAGAATAACTTTTCAAAGTGGCTAATAAATACTTTTTTTACCTGATGAACCGGACAGCTGTTGTACAGTAATGCTTCATCCATTGCATCTACATAACATAGCAGCTATATTTCACTGCGTTTAGGATGCAGTTTTCACTTTCGGGGTATCAGAGTTGAGATTGCGAGTTCGATCCCTGTCGATGCCACAGCGATCCGTGGCTGGAAGGCCTAGACAGCACAATTGCCCTCAGCCTTTCTAGGTAGGCAGGACGGGCCCCTTTCTCCCCCCATCACTCGACGCTAGCCAGTGTGGGCGTATGTTAGCTAATGTAACAGAATTAGAAGTTAGCATTCCCCTCCGAGCGTGTTGAGCCATCTAATGACATTACTTTAGGGGCAGTTTGACACTTCATCTGACTCGAAGGAAGCTTGTTCTAGGCTTCGCCCTCCTAGCCCTGGTAGTATTGTGTGATAGGGAGATCCAGCTAGCAGGCTGATGGAAACAGATGTGACTAAACATTGGGAAAAGTACCAAAAAAAGTATTAGAATTACTGCAATGTCTCTTAATATTAAAGTTTGCTGCATTTGTATTGCTTTAAAAGTGCTTTCTGTAAATATACTCCACAATGTGATATTATTAACGCTATCAACGTTTCACCAATTGGCTTTAAACTTCAAAGTCAAATATCCACATTTACGATAAATACATAGTCAGTTCCATAGTTATTGGCACCCTTGGTAAAGTTAGGTAAAAACAGAAACAACAAATAAAAGCCCTTACCAATTTTTTTACAAAACCACATCTCACAATTAGTGACACCAGAGGCAATTTTTTAGCCATTTAGCAAAATGAGTAAGATTATAGAATATATAAATGAAAAGAGATAAAATCTTGCTGACCTTCATAAATCAGCCATTAGCTATAACTACACTTCTGCAGATGCCTGTATCCACCCTTAGGCTAATAGTTAAGAAGTTTAAAACAACTGGACCTGAAGAGAACACAGGCCTATTTTTTTCCCCACACACAGTGAGCAGGATGGATAGTAGGTGAAAACTTTCTCCAAGGATTGCAGTTGAAGATTCGGAGATGATGGTAACATTTTGGGGTCACAAAGTCTACAAAGCTACAATTACTACCGCCACGCCAACTATTCAGAAGGCGTGCCAGAAGAAAGCTTTTTATTTCATCGAACCACAATATAAGCGCCTGGCGTTCACTAGACACCTACAAGACTTTGCCTGGAACTGGGTTCTATGGTCAGATGAGACAAAATAAAGGCTTTTTTTGCTAACAAACAGTGGTTTTGGCATAAAAGTAAATGGTAAAACAGTGAAAGAATCTGATCCCTATTGTGAAGCGTAGTGGAGGATCTGTGACGTTTTAGGGCTGGTTTTCCTCCAAAGGCCCTGGGAACTTGGCATCATGGACTCCATGAATTATCAGGAGATATTAACCCCTTAAATGGTCAGGGACCACAGGCAGGCAAAAGGTTTTACTATACGCTTCTGTAACCTAAGAGTAACTCAGCTAGTTTGAATTGCAGTCCATTGCTGGACAATATGCCATAGTATGTCATAAACCTGGGATTATAAGGGGTTAAATGAAAATCTGGCTGCCACTACTAAAAGCCTAAACTGGATCGTGGTTGGATCATCAATCAGGACAATGATCCAAAACAGACATCTAAATCCACACAAAAATGGTTGAAATGACCATATAATCAAGCTCCTGATGGCTATCCCAGTCCTCTGATCTAAACCTCCCTGAAAACCTGTGGAGTGTGCTAAAGCAGAGAGTCCAAAAGAAAGAACCAAGGGTCCTGGAAGATGTGGAGAGATCTAGAGGAGGGGTCTCGGATTTATTGCTCTGTTTTCTCCAGTCTCATCACAAATTATAGCAGAAGACTTACATGTTATGTTATGTCAGCAAAGCGAGGTTTTATATATATATATATATATGCATGTGTGTACAACATGTTCTCCATCAAACTGAAGAACCATGTCACCATGTAAAGAACCCAATAAGCATATTTAAACTCCCTTATAAGAACAGTTCTTCTACTCTGTTTACTATGTATTGAGCACTTGTAAGGGGGAAAAAGGATTTTCCTGTGGGATTAATAATGTTTGATCTCATCACAAATGCTGTTATTTCCAAATCCTTTTCTGCTTTGCCAGCAGAGCGTTTGTGATGTTAAGCGTGCACTGACCTCTAGTGTCTTCTCATTGTTTTGGCTGTGGGTTCAGCAGTCTGACCGCTGCCCACTTTCAGTATTCTGGAAAGCAGAGAGATGTCCATATAAGGAGAGGTTGGTGGAGATGTAAGACCGCTTGAAGAGAAGTGGGAGATGGGCTGCATAGCTGTTGTAAAAGAGTCGTCTCGCTCTTTGATCTGAAAGGGAGCTCTAACAGTCGTGTTGTTGAAGTTAAGACTGATTCACTCTCCGGGCTGTAATTACTTAATGAACTTCTTTCATGATGACGCAGTTCATGCGTTAACATAGAACTAGAAAGTGGTGGTGTTTAAAGGCCTTAAAGGTAAACTTCAAACCGTATGAAAATGTGCTGTATGAAGATGTGAGATTTGCAGTGAGACTAATTAGACACTCACTTTAATTATAGTGAGAGAACAATCTGACTGAGGTTAGCCTGGAATAGGAACAAACACATGAAACACTCTTTTACTCCGGTTTGTTGACGCATAGTTTGGGTCATTATAGTTCAAATGAACAGAACTTTTTTCTCTTGAGTAACAAATGTGGGAACAATCTGTGAAAGGTTTGGTTCCTCAAAAAATAATAAAGCTCTAAACAAATGCATTTCCATGTGAAATTTGGCTCATTAACTGTGGAGAAGAGATCTTTGCTTCACTTTAGTGGAATATTACACAATTACATTTAAACATACAGATATATGGTGCATTTTACAGAATTAATTCAAGTCATGTTTTGAATTTTTAACCGACTTGGACGTAGCTTTGAGCGACCCTATACCCTATTTATGTTTATTTTACTAAAATAAACATTTTGCCACAACCAAAACAATCAAAACACCACCCAAACCTTATCAAATTGTCATCAGATACAATGACTTTCATTTTGCCGCTGATTTTCTGGCTTTGGGACACATTTACTTTCAAAGCAATGGGATCCAACTGCTCACCATGTGGTCACGAGGGACAGGGATGCAGTCTCACTTTCTGCTCTAAAATGCAGGGGTGTGGCTGAAATAAGGCTCCGCTTACCGACTGAAACTCACGTTGTCTTGGTAGTGACAATTTTTTTGTTTAGCTTATAATAACTCCCAATATTTCAACTTAATTTCAAAATAAATAATAAAATAAAATCAATGTAAAAACACAAGCAAAACTTTCGCAAGCATAAATTTAGGGGTTAGGATTTGGGATTATTATTTTGAAAATATTAACTTATTACTATCTCTACTACTGCCTTGGGTTTGCCTAGAGCAGCATAACATAATCAATGCAAATATGTGAGGTCTATTTATTTATTTAGGAGACAGCAGTTTGAAATTATTTGGTAGAATGATCCATATAAAGCATTACTGGTATAGCCATTATGGTATTTACTTATCCAAAGCATTTTATCATTTGTATCCATATATTCAACAACAACAACAATAATTAGCTTAGTCTAATTAGCCTAAATGTTTATTTGCCTGTTTTGCCTGGAGTGTCGGAGAAGGAAAAAAGTCCCAGTGCCTGAAGCACAACAATAGTAAGATAACAATGGGCAGTTCACTTCAGTTGCTGAACCAGCTCTTGTGAGATTTGTCTATTTGTACTCAGAACCATTTGCCAACTGTGTTTGTACATAGTTTAACCCATTTGTGCAGTGATTCACCCACATACATGCACAATAGCAAACAAACACACACTAGGGGGCAGTGAGCACACTTGGCAGCCCTATCCACGGGGAGCAGTTGGGGGTTAGGTGCCTTGCTCAAGGGCATCGAACTGGCGACCTTCCGGTCACAAGGCTGGCTCCCTAACCTCCAGCCCACGACGGCCCCAGAGTGGTTTAAGTGAATCAAGAAGTCAGAAGGTGGTGTGACCTCAGAACTGTATAAATGGTGTATAAATGGTAAAACTAGCCAAATATCAAGATACACGTAGTTCAGACAATGAGGAAAACGAATCATCAAGGCTGTGTTTGATTTTGTGGATACATAAAAAGCCTTCTGATTCATTCATGCTTGCTAATTGATTTACTTAACTCACTTAAAAGTTGTTCAATAAAAACAATTTTGCTTGCAAGTGGCTCATCGTTACTGAAAAAAGACATTATTTCTAATTGATGGCCATCAAGAGGACTTGCACTGTATCTCCATCTAGCTTTGTCTAGCTTGTGTAATCTCCAAAGAAAAGCACTGCCAGCAGAACGGGATGTTCTGGAGCAGCTGCACTTGAGTCTAAGGTCACCATGCCCACTGACGAGCATCGGCTTGAGGGCCCTCTGGTATGATTTTGGTCATTCAGTATGGCCATGCTGGTTGTCCAGCATACCAGCATCCAAAACACAGCATATGCTGGTTGTGCCTGTGACCGTGGGTATAAAGCCCCCCAGCATTGGGCTGTGGAGCAATGGAAATGCTTTCTCTGGCGTGATGGAGTACCATGTAGTATATGTGGGATGAGCTGGAGCAGCATTTGTGATCCAGAGCCAGTCGTTCAACATCAGTACCTGCCTCACTAAAGTTCTTGTGGCTGAATGCAGTCAAAGCGATGTTCCAACATTTATTGTAGAGTGGAGGCTGTCACTGCAGCAAAAAGGGAGGACACACTCCCTCTTAATATCCTTGGACGTATAGTGTAGTTACTCAATGAATCCATTTTCTATGCTGAGGTAGATGCATTTATATCCATGGAGAAATTCCAATGTGGACGGTTGGCACGGCTGTGAATTTAGAGCAAAAATGACACCTGACCCCCTTCTTTGCCCTTAATGAGACATCAGCGTTGAAGTGTTTTTCCTCCAAGTTTAGCCATTGGAAACTCACAGGTCGGTGAGGTCACTGCGCCCTTGCCCGCGTCTCTGAATGATCTCAGCGCTTGCGTTCACAGCGCTCCAGTTTTGAAGGGCTGGCTCTGATTGATGGCTGCTGAGACAGGTCCCTGAGCAGCCGTGAAATAATTGAGATAACGGCACAATGAGCTGATAGCGTGGAGCTGCTGCAGTGAAGAGTTTGATAAGATTTGCATAGTGCGAGGGGAACGGGCGGCTAAAGCAGCTCCCATAAATCACAGGCTTTAGTAAGTCAATCTGAATAGCTGCTATCTGCATGAAAATTATCCCCAATTGCAAAATTGTCTGTGGTTTGTTTTATAGTGTGTCAGGACTGAATTAGCTTTGACTTGAGAGAAATCACTTCAACATCAGCTTTGTCTTCAGGGTGAAAGAGTGAAAATGCATTCGCTTGTCAGACAGACGTCAAGGCTTGTGGTGTAAAGGTCAAAAGGGTGCTGCTATTCCTGGTCACAGTGAAGCTAATGCTTTTCCAACATATAATATCACTGTCACATCACACAACTTGTGAATTCCTACAGTCACCACACTAGGAGCACTTTTGAAGACTGTTATTAGTGCCATGTAGGCCAGACATGTCAAACTGGGGACCTTCCAGGCCAAAGTACAGTGGAGATTAGCATTTACCCTCATTTAACATGCTGAATTCAATTCACGAAGGCCTTGCTAATGAGCTGATGAGCTGATCTGCACTGTTTTGGCCTGTGAGGACTGGAGCCTGACACATGTGAAAAAAATCCAACCTCCCCCCAAAAAATGTATGTTGTGTGTACGTGGAGGGGCAGTCGTGGGCTGGAGCTTAGGGATCTGCCCCTGTAACCAGAAGGTTGCTGGTTTGATCCCCAGGACCGACAGTCCATGACTGAGGTGTCCTTGAGCAAGACACCTAACCCCCAACTGCTCCCCGGGCACCGTGGATAGGGCTGCCCACCACTCCGGGCAAGTGTGCTCACTGCTCCCTAGTGTGTGTGTTCACTAGTGTGTATGTGGTCTTTCACTTCATGGATGGGTTAAATGCGGAGGTGGAATTTCCCCGGTTGTGGGATCAAAAAAGTATCACTTATCACTGTTATTATTAAGTGCCGTCAAGTCAGTTCTCACTCCTGAAGACCATATGGATAGTGTTTCTCCTGCATGCCATGTCTTCTGTTTGGGTATTCACGCTTCCTAATGGCTTGTTCATGATATCTCTGATTTCATCCACAATTGTTCCAAGCATAACTGTAATAATAAACCAATAAGCTGGTTGTTCCAATAATATGACACAAGATTTGACATCAGTTTGGTTATCTGGGCTTCGAGCGAGAGGTGAGGCCAGATTCGGTCAAGAATCCTTCCCTTTGTTTTCTTTCCCATCCAAGTTCAAAGCCAAGTTCAAGGCTTTGTAGAGACAGATAATTACGCTTCCGGATCTTTTCAAGCCTCTTCATCCTTGCCCTGCCGAGTGCCAATCGGTGCTGTATTTCCTGACATGTGGTGAAAATAAACAATGCTTCACAGGAACATTGTTCAGTTAAACCAGACTACACTTTAGCTTCAGATGACAAAAATGGACAGGTGGTAACAGTTGATGATGGGTTGCCAGCAGCAGAATGTGACCTCATAGTTAAGACAATACAGCTGGAGTCAATATGATTGGGAAAGAATTGGCTTTTGAGCTAAATTATCTGTAAACAAGTACTAAGTACTGAGTTATTGCCTTCCAACAATGTATCTGAAGTGGTTGCATGGAATCGATTTTGGGCATTAAACACATTTCTGGCAAAACTAAACTGAACAGTGTTCCAGAAACATTCTATTTAAAAGCTGAATCTTAGCTAACAACACTGTCTCACAAGCAAGCCATGTTATTTTGCTTGTGTTATTGAAAACACTCAATGTTAAAAATACACAGACACATTCTGGCAGGAGTTTTGCAGTTTTACTGCAATCCAGCACCAAACAGTTGAGTCAACAACTCAATCATAAATCAGCACAAGAGTGAAAAATGAAAAGCTCATTTTTTATCTATCTATTTTCATTTTTACATTTCGATAAACACAAGTTAAACAATTAATTATAAAGGTATTCTTTACAAGCAAAAATAAGCAAAGCGTTGGCCCCATTGTCCGGAGATAATCAGTACTATCGCCAGTGATCATACAATCATCTGCAAGTCTGAGACAATTATTGTCCTGGCTGTCTCTGGGTGGGTAGGATGGTCTTTCCTCTCTCCACATCACTCAGGACAATGCAAGCCAAAGCAGAAGTCTGTTAGCTGATGTAACAGGACTGGCAGTTAGTGTTCTCCTCCAAGCATGTTAAGTTGTCCAATGACTTTGCATTAGCATTAGTTTGAAAAGATGTGGTGGTGCCTCCCAGCCTAGAAGCACCATGTGATTGGGGGAGTCTTAATGAACGATTCAAAACATACATACTCATGGCTATTTTGTGGCCCAGGGGCACTACGTGACCACTTATGGGTAGAAATGACCCTGCATAACACAATTTATCATGCTGCTCTGAAAAAAAGAAAGAAAAAAAAAAAACGAAATTAAGAAACTTTTTAAACTGTCAAAACTGCGCATCCATAATATCCTCTTAAGTGTGGAAAAGGTGTAAATCCCTGCACTTTGCTATGATATGTGAGAAAAATGGATGGATAATTTGGATATTAGAGTCTCTATATCTACAATAATGTCCTACTCAGG
This sequence comes from Pygocentrus nattereri, assembly GCF_015220715.1. NCBI lineage: Eukaryota > Metazoa > Chordata > Actinopteri > Characiformes > Serrasalmidae > Pygocentrus > Pygocentrus nattereri. The sequence continues at coordinate 11,951,580 of NC_051212.1, forward strand.
AATTTGAGAAATAGTGTCCTTGCTGCTCCAGCGCTCGCTGGCAGTGGGCTAATTAGAGCGCAGTAAATTACCTTATTTTTATGGTTTAATGGGAATGATGTCTAGCAGTAGTAAGTCAAGCCAGCTGTACTTGTGCTTGGAATATTACACTGCAAATCCAGTCGCCTTGGCTTACCGCTACTCGGTAGTCCAGTGACCTGGATGACTAAAACTTTGGGCTACAGGGTGCATCTTTATCTGACAACATAGAGCAAAAGTGTCTAAATGTCTGCAGCTGTAGTGACAAACTGCATCTTTATTAGGTTATCTTTAGGTTATCTAATAATCAGATTGACCAGTTTCCCCTTTTCAGATCAGTAATAACTGTGATCGAATGTTGTGCATTACTCTGATTTCATTGTGTGTAAGAGGTGTTCATGACAAAAAGTAAAGTAAAATCCCCTTAATTTTGGTAAAATTACTGTAATGTTTGGTCTCAAGTGGCTTACTGCCTTTACAGTAGCATGCAAATGCAACAGCATGAAATATGAAATTCCATCCATCCATCCATCCATCCATCCATCCATCATCTTCCGCTTCTCCGGGGTTCGGGTCGCGGGGGCAGCATCCTGAGCAATGAAGCCCAGACCTCCCTTTCCCCAGCCACTTCCATTAGCTCCCTGGGAGGGATTCCGAGGCGCTCCCAGGCCAGCTGGGCGATATAGTCGTGCCAGCGTGTCCTGGGTCTTCCCCGGGGTCTCCTCCCCGGTGGACTTGCCTGTGACGCCTCCCTTGGGGCCAGGAGGCATCCTAACAAGATGCCCGAACCACCTCAACTGGCTCCTCTCGACGTGAAGAAGCAGCAGCTCTACTCCGAGTCCCTCCCGGATGACCGAACTTCTCACCCTATCTCTAAGGGAGAGTCCAGCCACCCTGCGGAGGAAACTCATTTCGGCCGCTTGTATTCGCGATCTCATTCTTTCGGTCATTACCCAAACCTCATGACCATAGGTGAGGGTGGGAGCGTAGATCGACCAGTAAATCGAGAGCCTTGCCTTATGGCTCAGCTCTTTCTTTACCACAACAGACCGGTAAAGAGCCTGCATCACTGCTGACCCAGCACCAATCCGCCTGTCAATCTCCCGCTCCCTTGTACCATCACTCGTGAACAAGACCCCGAGATACTTAAACTCCTCCACTTGAGGCAAGAGCTCATCCCCGACCCAGAGAGGGCTCTCCACCCTTTCCCGTGTGAGAACCATTTGGAGGTTTTCAGGATCCCGTAGGACTCCTTCTTCAGCTTGACGGCATCTCTCACCTGGGGTGTCCACCACCGGGTTCGAGGATTACCGCCCCGACAGGCACCAACTACCTTGCGACCACAGCTACAGTCAGCCGCTTCAACAATGGAGGAACGGAACATGGCCCATTCTGAGTCAATGTCCCCCACCTCCCCCGATATCTGGTCAAAGTTCTGACGGAGGTGTGAGTTGAAGATCAATCTGACAGGTTCTTCTGCTAGACGTTCCCAGCATACCCTCACTATACGTTTGGGTTTGCCTGGTCTGACTGGCATCTTCCCCCACCACCTGATCCAACTCACCACCAGGTGGTGATCAGTTGACAGCTCAGCTCCTCTCTTTACCCGAGTGTCCAGTACACATGGCCGCAAGTCAGATGACACGACTACAAAGTCAATCATTGAACTGCGGCCTAGGGTGTCCTGGTGCCATGTGCACTTATGGACATCCTTGTGTTCAAACATGGTGTTCGTTATGGACAAACTGTGGTTTGCACAGAAGTCCAAAAACTGAACACCACTCGGGTTCAGATCAGAGAGGCCATTCCTCCCAATCACACCCCTCCAGGTCTTACTGTCATTGCCCACGTGAGTGTTGAAGTCCCCCAGTAGGACAATAGCATCTCCAGGAGGAGCACTTTCAAGCACCCCTTCCAAGGGCTCTATGAAGGCTGGGTACTCTGAACTGCTGTTCGGTGCATAAGCACAGACAACAGTCAGGACCCGTTCCCCAACCCGAAGGCGTAGGGAAGCTACCCTCTCGTCCACCGGGGAAAACCCCAACATACAGGCGCCGAGTCGAGGGGCTATGAGAAAGCCCACACCTGCCCGCCGCCTCTCACCATGGGCAACTCCAGAAAAGAATGAAGTCCAGCCCCTCTCAAGGAGATTGGACCCAGAGCCCAAGCTGTGTGTTGAGGTGAGCCCGACTATATCTACCCGGTACCTCGCGCACCAACTCAGGCTCCTTCCCCGCCAGTGAGGTAATGTTCCAAGTTCCAAAAGCCAGTTTCAGCAACCAAGGATCAGAACGCCAAGGCCCACGCCTTCGACACTGCCCGATCCACAATGCACCGCACCCCTACTACTGCCCTCCCCATCGGTGGTGGGTCGATGGGAGGGGGGACTCATGTAGCTCCTTCGGGCTGGGCCCGGCCGGGCACCATGAGTGAATGCCCGGCCACCAGACGCTCGCTGGCGAGCCCCTCCCCCAGGCCTGGCTCCAGGGTAGGGTACACAAGTCCTGCTTTGTTGTCCTCATAGGGGTGGTTATGGATCACACTTTGTCTGGCCTGTCACTTAGGACCAGTTTGCCATGGGAGACCCTACCAGGAGCTTTTGCTCCAGACAACATAGCTCCTAGGGTCCTTCAAGCACACAAACCTCTCCACCACGATAAGGTGGTGATCCATGGAGAGGCTTACGGCCATACCACCCTGAGAACGCCCAAATATGAAATTGCACATCTTTATAGTTAATTTAAGTTCTAAGTATTATTATAATAAAAAATAGATAATAATAATATAGCAAATATTTATAAAACATATGTCAAAATATGTAAACTGTCCAGGTAAGACCACGAGACTAGAACATCTGGAGACAACCATCAGAAATGCTGGGCTAACTGTGGGTGGGACTGATTAGAGTGGGAACAAAGTGTAAAACTTCTAAACTCAGAGTAGAAGGTGTGGTGATGCGCTTGTTAGCAGGATGAGTTAGTATGGCAGTCATAAGTGTGAATATTTTTGAGCATTATTGACCAAGTCAGAAAGTATGCAAACATAAAGGGTGGCCCTACTTCCAGTCATCCAGCCAATGTGGAAGCAGCTAAATTTACAGCACAATTTACAATAATTTCAAAATGACAGACAAAATATTAGCAATAACAGTAAAATATTGTTGTTTGAGGCTTAATGTCAAATATTCCCAATTATGTACTTACATTTTTGAAAATGAACCAAAACCATAAGTTCAGTTGGTTCTTGTGTGGGTCAGTCGTTGTTTTTGAAGGTAAAGTGGCAAAACACCGTTATAAAGCAAATGCTTCTTTATTAAACCCTGCAATGCAACGTCCTGTTGTATCAGTGTATTACTACCCGCATTATCCACCCTGAAGTTCTTTGTGACTTAACACTGGTTTGTCCTATATAATGGCCTAGAATATGGGTCAGAAACCAGGTTTTAGGACCACTATGTATTTAAGAGTAGTCTGTAAATGAATAAAAACACTACAATAAGAGTCTAGCACCGCAAAACGAGGGAATGCTCAGGAAAAGTCTCCACCGGTGTACTGATAGCTGGTAAAGGGACTTCAAGGCCATGATTGGTCATTAAGTGCTGCATGTAGTGTTGGTCACTTAGTTCTGCAAGTCCAGGACAAAGTGTCATCCTACTGTAAAAATAAAGCAGAACTACACAAGGGTCTGTGTGATGATAGTGCTCAAGTCTTTCATTTCCATGGTTCACAAACATAAAAGCTCTCTTTGACTGCGCAGATTGCTGCATTAAATTGATCCAGAGAGCTGAGAATGCAATCGCGGGAGATGAAGGGCATTTTCTTGTCAAGGGACTAGAAAATTGAATCGGAGAGTCTTGCACACAGGGACTTTCATCCATAATTGTGTACCGGTTCATTGCTGTGGCAATCGAGTGTGGCTTTTATGCTTCCAAACAAGGTCACGTCCAGTATCTGAGTTAATTAACAACCTGGAATACACTGATTCAGCCTGTGGAATGAGCACTTAATCATACTTGGGTTGCATCTAGTTTGGGTGAGCAGAAAATGCTGGCACAAAAAAGATAAGCAAGCAATTGCACCAGCAAACACAAGCGTTTCCCTATAGAGGCACACACGGAAACCTGGCCTCAATAAACCAAATTTCAAGTCTAATGAAAGTAACTGTGAAATGTCCTTCTTGCATTTAATATTATAATCTCTTTCCAAGCAGCTGTGAAGTGTTTCATGCTGAAACCCACTGAAGGAATTTTATTGGTGGGAAATAATTACCAAAACTCACCCATAGAGGGCATAAAATTGACAACGTTCCAGTGCACATTGATGCATTTGAGGGCAACTGTGTACAAACACTCAAACATGTAATTTTGTTATCCATTTTCAAGTAGTAATGGAATTTATTTAACGATTTTATACAGCACTGTGCAAAAGACCTTAATTCATCCTATTTCCAGTACAAATGGACATAAAGCACTTTCTGAGATGAGAAGATTACATCTAAAATAATCCATTTACATAAGAAAAGTGAAAGGGAAAAAACAAAAGAGTTTTCAAAACTAGAGTTCAAAAAATGGTTAAAAGAGAGTAAAAACTGAACTCCTAACAACCGTGCAAGACCTAGCAGACCTCCAAAACTGTCACCATCAGATAAAGTCCCCATCACTTAAGGTCATCTTTGAGATTTGAACAAATCCACTGATGTTTGGTTCAAAAGATCCAGCACACCACACAGGTGGTAAAGACCACAGAAGGCTGAAGAGGTTTGGTATGAACCCCCAACATCCTCAGAACATTTTACACATGAACTGAGGAGAGCATTCTAACAGGCTCCATCACCAGCTGGTTTAACTGGAACGGTGTTGAGCATAAAGGAGCATAAAGTCCAGAACCAGCTGGTTTCTTCCCCCAGTACTGGTCTCTTTTATCTACCTCAGATCACCAAACTGCATATATAGAAATGTGTGCATCTGTATATATTGTAGCTTTTTATTGAATAATTTACTATAAAAACTGTTTACTTAAACGGTGCAATTCTAGTGTCTATTAATGTCTGTGGATTTTGTTTAGATTCCCGCTCCTCTGCACAACTGTGTACATGTTGATGTGACGATAAACGTGATTTGATCCTACCACTGTATAAAAACAACTCAACACTATGAGTCTGAAAGGATTTGTAGCTGTTTAATTTGCTGCCGGAACGATGGACTGTCCACCCAGAGTCCAGACCCCAACATCACTGAATGTGTTTGCGATTACTCGGATCATGAGAGGTAACCAACTTCTAAGACTGAACTTTGGAGGTGTGGAGAAACATCCCTGCATATTTCTTTGAAAAACGGTCTCCTCAAATGAACAGAAGCAGTAATTGAAGCAAAAAGTGGACACTCTGTTGATGTTTCCTCGTGTAATTTTCTCTTTTATTTTTTTTTCCTGGCACTGAAAAATGAATTACTTGCAGTTGATGGTCAGCAATACAAAGTTCTTCTCTGCACAAACAAGACAGTTAACACAACAATATTTTTTTTCATCAAATTCAGATCATAATGAAATCTCTTCTTACAAACAAAAACTGCCGGGATTGATGGAAAACTCCAAATCTGCACTTTCAACGTAATTTCTTGACAACATCAACATAATTTCAGTGAGTTATGATTGGGAAATATTTCCCACAATATTAAATTGTGCTTCAGTTGTCGTCAGTGATAAATGCATCCTCCAAGGGTTAACTTCAGTACATTGCCTTGATTTAACTTAGAGACCCTGAAGACTGAGAGATTTTTCCCATCACAGACATTGTCAGCAAAAAGCAGAAGAATGAATCAGCTTAACAAAGCACGAGGCATGCACTTCCTCTTTGGGTATCTCTTGGCTTTTAGCACTGCAATTTAACCAGAGACAAATTCCAAGATGCACATTGTTGACACATTGTTAAAACCCCAAACTAGCTCATTTCTAATTGTAGTTCCTGAGGTTTGGTGTTAAATGATTGCATTATCTCTGCATTATCTTTACACAATCTATTTGAAAGAGCATCAGAAGGATTCGGAATGGTGACCAAGCATGACCTGAGATCTGGAAATTTGCGGAAACAGATAGCTTGCTTCTGTCTGTTAACACTAAAGAAATAAGGAGATGACAGTTGGGCCTTCAGAGGTCAGCGACCTTAGTTTCTAGGCAGCAGCTATTCTGGGGAAATGAGGGTTTTTATCTATGAAAAAAAGTCATTTGTTGGTCATTCAGACTGATGATGAACCACATTGATCTCATTTACAGCGACGTTAGACATCTTGCCAGAAAGCTGGAATTAAGACTGAATGGCATCTAAACCCCATTTGTTCACACTGGCATTTCTAATCATATACAAAAATAAATTACAGCTGCAAGCAACCTCTCAGCATGACAGACATATGAGCCTATCTCAGCTTTTACAGAGTCTTGAATAATGGATAAAGCAGCTCACAGCTGCTGAGGGATGGATTTGAATTTGGCGCCATCATGAGGAGAGAGCATAGAGAAGCTACTGCAGGCAATGGCTGAGGAGAGAAAGACAGAGAGAGAGAGAGAGAGAGAGAGAGAGAGCAACAAAGAGAGAGAGATATGTTTTACACATTTCAGGTGGCTGGGTTCATTTTATGGCCCTTTAATACTCTTAGAGTAACAATGTACCACAATATTCAGCGTAGCGCTTGGTTGGGATAGTGTAGTGGTTAACACCTCTGCCTTCTTCACTGTAGACTGGGGTTCAATCCCCACCTGGGTAAACACCCTACACTATACCAATAAGAGTCCTTGGGCAAGACTCCCAACACTGCCTTGGCCTACCTGTGTAAAATGATCAAATCGTAAGTTGCTCTGGATAAGAGCGTCAGCCAAATGGCGTAAATGTAGAGCTTCAGCTGGGCCTGAAATTTTGGTGCAAGCTCAAATGCAGCCCGACGTCCTGTCCAGCTTGTTGAGATTAGACCTGACTAGAGCCCAACAAAATTTTGCTCAAACCTTCCCTGAATCACAATGTCAAGTTGTGAGTCTGAAGAAAATTCTGTCCTGAAATTGATCTGAAACCAAGCCATCATCACCCAATGTGCTGAATAAAACCTGCGCCAGTCAAACTACCACACAGCATCAAGATGATAGAGAAATAAAATAGAAAATATTGATATGATAAAAAAATCAGCTGTCTAAAATTAAGTTCAAATTCCGCTTATTCCATTTATCCATCCAGCATTTGAAAAATATTTTTTTAGTCTGGATACCTGGATATATATTCTTTTGGCTGCACTAAAGCTGTGATCTCCTGTAACGATCTGCGTTTTATTTCCCCCGCATCTGTTTTCTATCAAGTGTGGGCCTAATGGGTGCTAAATTCTGTTACCAATATAAATGAGTCCAGTGTGGCAGATTAGAAAACGTTTTAAGGTAATGAAAATATGAAAGCAGAATAAAGTTAGGGATAAAAACCAAAGCAGGAGGGAAATGCAGATTAAATCTGTCAAAAGGGATGCGAGCTGGACAGAGCCCAATGTGAAATTTGAACCGGACCTGAATCCAATCCAAACCTGAGAAATGATGTAAATAAACCTGATCGAATCGACATGAGCAGCCAGGTCCCATCGGGCTTGGACAGATGTTTCAAGCTCTAATTTAACATTATTTAAATCCTGCAAGTGTTCATGTTGTTTGATCCATGTACTCGTACAAACACAAAATTGAGACCATGTCATCATTTTCCACTTCACCTTCAGCATCCAGACAAACCTTCTCTACAGGAAGGCTGGAGATTTTAAAAATCACCCCACCAGACTGTGGTTTACCGACAAGTACTAAGGCCAGTATGTTTGGTAGAATGTACTTTCTCAATGTGTCATTTGAATTAAGAAGTTGTTAAGTAGATAAAGTAAGAACTTTCTCACATACATGCTATAAGCTAGTACAGTTTAGAATTGAGAACCATTTGTCTCTGTGTTTGCACACTGTGAAATTAGACCTCTGCATTTAACCCACCCGTGCAGTGAAACACCCACATACATGCACACTAGGGGGCAGTGAGCAGCCCTATCCACGACACCCAGGGAGCAACTGGGGGTCAGGTGCCTTGCTCAAAGGCACTTCAGTCATGGACTGTCAGCCAAGGGGATCAAATCTTCAACCTTCCGGTCACAGGGCTGGTTCCCTAACCTCCAGCCCATGATTTGACATGTTGGTATGAATGGATTTTGGTATTGGGCTGATATCAGTAGAAAAAGTTAGAAAAGAGGATGAATGCAATCCAATCCTGCAACAAATCTATGCTGAAATTGCACTCTATACACTGTGATGTGGTTGGGGGCTCTGTAATTATTCATGTGGCTCTGTATTGAGTATTTTCAGCATGATAGACTATTTTAGAAGCGCTTCAATTAAAAATAGCTAATTTTAAAGCTTAGTAGATTTCAAGATGAAGAGACCCTTGTTAGTCCCTCAATGGGGAAATCTCACTTCTGCTTTTAACCCATCCATGCAGTGAAACACCACATACACTCTAGTGGGCAGTGAGCATACTCCCCCAGAGCAGTTGAGGGTTAGGTGCCTTGCTCAAGGGCACTTCGCCTCTGGGGATAGAGCCGACGACCTTCCGGTTACAGGGCCGGTTCCCTAACCTCCAGCCCACGCCTGCCCCAAAGATCAACCAGCAACGATCACGCCTCAGATTAACCTCACAGGCTATGATATTGCCTCGGTGAAAGTAATAATGAAGAAATAATTTCATTAAGAAATATCAAATTGACAAGGCTTCGGTATCAGTATGGGGAAAGAAAAAGTCATATTGCATCACCTCTGAATTGTAGCTAACACATTTAATTAACTTCATAAGATTGGCAAACTCATCAAAGTACCCCACCCAAACCAGCAAGGTAAGGCTGATATATAATTATGCTTCAGTCCTGAAGGGCCAGAGTACTGCAGACTTCAGCCTTCTGCCTCATTAAACTCGCCAACTTATCAATTAATTAGCAAGGCTTTTATGAGTTGAATTCAGAGCGTCAGATGAGGGAAAATCCTGGAGAGTTGGTCCAGAAAGAACCAAACTCGAGACCTGATGTAGTTACGGACGCGAGGGAAATAAAACCTAGATTGTTCCAGGACAGTACAGGAATAGTGCAGCCAAAAGAACATATTTAGGATATATTTAATGTGTTTATTCACAAATATATGATAGTAGTAGGGTGGCACGGTGGTGTGGTGGCTAGCGCTGTCGCCTCACAGCAAGGAGGGCCTGGGTTCGATTCCCCTGCCGGGAGACCGGGGTCCTCTCTGTGTGGAGTTTGGATGTTCTCCCTGTGTCTGCGTGGGTTTCCTCTGGGTTCTCCAGTTTCCTCCCACAGTCCAAAGACATGCAGTCAGGCCGATTGGACATGCTACATTGCCCCTGTGTGTGAGTGACTGTCTGTGTCTGTCTGTCTGCCCTGCGATGGACTGGCGACCTGTCCAGGGTGTATCCTGCCTTCTGCCCAAAGACTGCTGGGATAGGCTCCCGCAACCCTGACGGAGAAGCGGCTTAGGAAATGGATGGATGGATGGATGATAGTAGTAGCTTTATGTTCATGTAAGCAGATGTGATTAAATGTGCAGCAGAACCAGCTTGTTTATAGCATGTATGTGGCACTTTTTCTATTTTGACCTTATTACGGCCTTGGAATTCCAAGGATCCAGAGACACAAGCAGGAAAAATGTGCAAAATGCATTGACTTTGGACCATTTTTTTTACCCCAAGTAAAACTAGCATACATCTAAATTTTTTAGATTCTTTATTTTGGCCAGGGATGGGGGAGTGGCTAAGGAGTGCACTACTTTTTGCAGTTAACTACAATTTTTTGTAGCTAGTAGCTGTAGCTGCTGCAGTTTTATGAAATGTAGCTAAAAGCTGTGGCGCCTACAGTATTTTAGTGATCAATTTTGCCACATGCTTCATGCGATGAGTGCAAAATGTGAACCATAGAACGCGGTCGTAATGGCTGGCGGCAAGAATGCGATCGAATACACACTAAATGCAAATAACTCCGTTCATCTCCAAATGATCAACGTTTGTCTCAAATCTTTCTCTTTGTCTTTTCACTGTCTGCACTGCTGTGTGTCCAGCAGTCTGTGTGTCACTCTTCAACGTTAAAGGTTGGTGAATTAGCAGTTCTACATTAAGATAGATAGATAGAACTTTATTGATCCCGGAGGGAAGCTAACTCCAGCATTTAAGAGCATTTATTGTGAAAACTGTATTAGAACTGTGTGTTATAATGATTTTACAGCAAAGAAGGGTTATTTACCTAAAAATCTAGTTCTGCTGTGGAGCCGCAGCAACAGTGGAGAGATTATTCAGGCCTGATTCTCACCCCAAACAGAGCCAGAGCCAATGATGACGATTTAGAGGCTAAAGTGTTGCTGAAGATTAAAGGACTCTGAATGTCATGTCTGTCTATCTTGCTGAAAAGTTTTATTTCAGTTGGCAATGCTTTGCATAAAGTTGTTTAGTTTGTATTCAGTTAAATTTGTTGATTTTTGTCAACCTGGAATGATTGACTTTGCCTTTAATCAGTTTTTCTGTTGGATATCACACAAGTTTGTTAGTTAATTTTTTTTGTGGGTTTTGTATATTTTGTAAATTTTAATATGTATATTTGCAATTTTTCCGTTGTATGTTTCTTTCTGGCGGAGGATTAAATGCAGTGTCCTGTTCACACTTTCAGTTGGGCCTGTTTGGTGTGTCAAGTGGAGATTCACAAACATTCTGACAACCGCACTTTAAAAGTAACTAAAAAGTAGTGCACTACTTTTCAGAAAGTAGCTAAAAATGTAGGTATTCATACTTTGACTGCTATGTGACCTAATATTGAGGATCCATCAGCATTTTGGTAGGGAAAATGTACATAGGGCTGTCGGGTCTGGGACATTTTTGTTTACCACAGATGGATTTTTCACAAAGGGAAATATACTTTTACCCAAAATTACTAATAGGGGCATGATGCCAACTACAGAATGGCTCACTACATCAGAGGCCTATACTTTGTTTACCCTCCTCCCCAGTTGTTTTTTGTCTTTCCTGTAAGTGGCCATCATGTTTCAGTTTGCCTTGTCTTTTCCTTAAGTGCATATGCTCGTTTGCCTCGGTTTTCTTGTGTTTGTTTTTCATTATAATCAATGTTTTGCTTCACGCCTACATAATGCCTTAACTCCTCTACTTTGTGACACACAACCCCATCAATCTATATTAGGATTGTAGAACGTGCTCAACACTTTCTTTCAGTTTAAGAAAACCACTGGCAAAGCTCTGACTGTGGCTTTATAAGCCTTATGAGGCAGACGTGCGAATCTTGGAGTGCACCTTTAAATTCCCTGGAGCTGGGGCTAATGAGGCTGTGTAGAATTAGATTTGCACTCTGTCTACTTCTGCAACCTGCCGATCCGGGCATGGGTCTACTGTTTTCCACCTACAGCTCAACAAGGTGTGCTTGACTGACAGATAATGTGTGTTTGCCGTGCTCTGCGCTCTGAAAATGATCCAATCCGACAATCTACACCCTGCTGTTTTAGTCTGAGGGCCTGCTCCTGTAAAGGAAGGGCACTATGGTGCAACTGGGTAAGAGGACAGTCAGATCTCCTTCGTTTTCTTCAATAAGACTCAAGCCTGGATCTCTCTTTCATGTGCTGTATTTGGCAGGGGCCAGATACTTTTGGCTGAACGTCAGGTAGGCAGCTAATGCGGGCGAGTCAGAGTTCATCTCTCTGCGTGATGCTGGAGATGAGGCTTTAACAAGGAGGATAGCTGAACTCCAATCAAGCATGAACAAAATAGCCTCTCTACAAGGCCTGCTGATTATACTCGCTCACCTCTGTCTCTCCCATGGGTCAGTTTCAGTGTCTGTGGAACAGCAGGGCTCTGTCCGAAACAGGGCCACTATTTGGTGCAGTATATCAGCCCATCATATATCAACATTCACATGCAGTCAAGCACTCATGTGTATTGTATATATAATGCATTTGTGCAGAGTTTCTCACAATACTCTTGTTTTCCATTTATCTGGCTGTGCTATCCATCCAAAGGTTTGTAGACATCTGCTTAACCAGTGTTTCCTCTGAAATCCACCTTTCCTGCCGTGACAAGAAGGCTTTCCACTAGATCTTGGTACATCGTTGTGAGGATCAGATTGAGTGATGTTGGATGATTAGTTCTGGATCACAAACTGCACTCCAACTCATCCCGAAGGTATTGGAGGGAGTTCCATCACTCCAGAGAATACAATTCCACTGCTCCACAGTTCAATGCTGTGTGGCTTTATGCCCCTATAGTCGTGTCTCATTCCACTGGTCAGTGCTTTTCTATGGAGGTTATAGAAGCTGTGTGTGCACAGCCTGTGTCACCAGTGAGCTCACCTTACAATAGAAGTACGCAATATTCCTAAAACAAGCCAAATTATCTGCCAGTATAGTGAGCTTGACTTTGATTAAAATCACTTAAAACAAGGAAGAAGTTTTAGGAGATAAAGTAACCCGTGTACTGTCGCCCCATTTTTGCCTGAAAAGGCATACCCAAAGTAAAAGAAGTGCTGTTCCCACTGTAGCCCTAATTTGGGCTACCGTCATGATCTTGATCTCATTTGAAAGATAAAATTCAAGTCTTTTTTTCACCATCGTCAGATTAATGGTATGAATTACTGACACAGAGTAACAGAGGCTAGAATGGAGGGGTTATTTCCACCTGATTCATAGATCTCTAAACTGATCTCTGACTCTTGCCGTGTTACCAAGACCACGCTTTGAATTATGGCATCTCTGTGGATATCGGCAAGGCTCAGAAGGTAAGGTCCCACAGATTTGCTTATAATGCTCATGTTGCAAACGAAACACTCGCAGCTGCTGTAAATAACGGATCATAAAATGGTTTGTGGAAGTTGAATCCTGAGATTTCAAGCTAACGGTATATTGCAACACTGTATTGCTGGATTTGATGCAGAACAAAGATGGATGAAAAAAACGGACATGAACATTTCAATAGAAGTGTGCCGGTACTGGTACAGTGATCTAGAAGACGTTAAATAATCTTATAATAAGCTTATGAAATCCTCAAAATCTGAGCTTAACGCTCTTCCATTGTTGCTACCACTGCTGGCATTTACTGTTACCAGCATACAACCTCCAAGGTAAAACTGCCCAGTGGAAAAACACCTTTAGTGTGCCGTCAGGTGCTTACCATACTGCTGTACACCATAACTTCAGTTCCTGTAGTTGTTAAATGACATTTTACCAGCATTTATGTAACATAAGCATACACAATCATTTACAAGAATTCCTATAACAGTGATCTTTAAAGTGCCCCGAATTTTCCAACGTAGGTACTACTGATTAAGTCACCATTGCAAAAACAGCTTGTGACAGTTTGTGGCTTCATATTTAAATGTGCTTGCGAATTGCAATCTCCTACTGAGGAGATCGGGGCATGATGAATAAAGGAAAAAAAACATTTAGAAGCTAAGGTTGCTTGTGGCTCTTCCAATATCATATTCAAATATGGATAATATGATTTATTATATATATCTATGTCTGCACAGATGATTTTCTAACAGCGTATTTCCCTTTCTGCATTGAGCTGTTACTGAAAGACTCTCAAAGTCATTTCCACTATTGATTTGATTGAATCTTCTTGCCAACTGGGAATATTTTATAACATTTAACTAAATTCATTACAAAGGACCCGCCACAATATCTGCCACCAAGCATGCTGTCAGACACATTTGGCATCACATAGCTGGGAGAAGAATGCATGGCAACAGCAGTTACTTTGCGGTTTCATGTATTTGATGGAATTGCAAATCAAATTCAAGTTATAGCTCTGCTGCTTTGGACTTACTGTGCCTTACTGTGCCTGAAAGACAGGCTTTTCAACACGTACTTCTTAGTTAGGACTAATTTACAGTTCTAATTTAGCACCGAGTTCATATAAAAAGTATGTTTGTGCCAAGGGGAAATATGTGTAAATCTGATTCCTGGTGAACCAAATTTTATGATTTCCATGAACCACAATGTGGACATTTACAGTTCTTACACTTTGATTCATAACTTAGATTTACGTTTTGTAGTACTTATTGAATAATTCATACTAGTTACCAGTGGTGACGGATAACTATTAGAGGCTTTCAGTTGGGCCCTAAATGTGGGCACTTAAGCTAAAAGTTGTGTGCATGAAGGTTTTGGGGCAGTTTTAGACTAAACACAGACAATATGAAGAAATGTCCATGTCTCTGAAGGCCTTTAAGGCCCTTAACATTCCCCTCTGATAGTTACTGAATAATGAGACAAAGGTTAATAGCCAAATAATCAGGCTTATATGTCCCCAAGTGACTGCATCTGTCATAGAGACTACTACTTAGACTACTATCCACATTAATATCTCTTACTAACCACAATAAAATACATGACCAGACTGAGCGTGACTCAAAATATGTGGCTACTTTCACTTTTCTAGTCTATTATTATACATAAGTTGTACCATGATGTTGTTTCACTGTCCTTTTTCAAAGACTGTAGGAGATGCACTGATGTCACAAAACAGCAGCATGAACTCTTTATTTAAAAGCACTTTAAAAGTTCTAAGTGGGTACAGTAAAGTACAGGTCACAGGGAAGCTTGAATGTGAATGTCCGCACGTGAATAATCCCAAGATAGCGGCAATGTTTAAGGCAACTTATCTCTATTGCCATCAAAGTCAATCACGTGCTGGTTTCCTCTGTTGCTTGTGCACTTCTATTTATATTAATATATTGGCATGAAGTATAAATAACTTCTTTTCATCAAAAGGAAGTTTACTTTAGCAAGCAATTCAGGATTCCTCAGGGCAAAGAACTAGGCCTGAAATGAAGGCTTCTAATTCCTCGGCATAAGGCACAATTCAAACACAGTCCTCATATTTGATTCATGAAGACTTTGCCAATAGACTATGATGTAGAAAAATGCAAATAGGCAAATTGATTTGAAGTTAGCTTAATTGGTGAATGGAGAATGAAGCCTGGATCTTCATTGTGCCGAAGGGTTTTATGCAAATTTAATACAATAAAAAGGCAAACAAAGGCAGCAATTAAAGGCTGAATTTAAATACAGCCTGGTTCAAAAGTAACGGAACAGTAGCACTTTTTGTGCTGCTTTGGCTCGGTACTCCAGCTCATTGGATTTAAAATGAAACAGTGAAGTTAAACACTGTAAAAATGGGCTTTTAACTTAAAATTGTTAGTGTTCAGGCTAACTTAACATTGTGATCCATGCAAACTTGATTTATTCAAATAATAAGCTGACACGGCATAAAACACAGATTCGTCATCTGTTAACTTACTATTAGAAGTTCAGTTCATTCAAAAATTTAAGGCAGGCCAAATGCTATTTTTTTTTTACTGAAAACCCTATTATGTATTCATTTTATTTACAATAAAGCTGAGGTTTAATTCAAGGGAATTTTTATCCATAGTGTGTGAATCATGTGCATAATAGTTCCGGTGCATTTATACATAGTCTTGATTTCAGCATACAGTATGTAATTGGACAAATTAGCATATTCTTATATGAGGTTTTCTCATTTAGTACTAGGTTGCAGAGACTGCATGAAGATTGTAACCCACAGACTTTACCAGCTGCTTGGCTTCTGTGTCTTTATGTTTTTACAGATTTTTGTCTCCAATTTTGACTCTGGGAGGTAAAATGCATGCTCTATTTTTGGTAGTGGTGGACAGTATCTTACGTTTTACTACACTACATTTTGCGAAATCTGTTTATTTATTTTTTTGGTTTATGTGTGCATAAAAATGTAACATGTCAAAACAAAAGAAGTGTGAAGTGTGAACACCAATCAGGGTACAGTGTGCACTTTGTATCAAGCTTGTTTTGACCCGTTGGACACACCGACCCAGTGCACGCACACGGTTCAACGTCAGTGTAACAGCATAACATTTTGGGAGAGTCTATTCCAACATAAATGAAGGAAGAAACTCCTGGCTCTAACCATAAATAGTGAGCCATGAGCCACAATGAATCTTTAATACTTTCATTTTTGATACTTAAGTACATTTGAAGGCAAAAACCTTTGTACTTTAACTCAAGTGGAGGTCCAAAGGGAGGAACTTCTACTTTTACTGGAGTAATATTTTACCTTGGGCATCTTTACTTTAACCCAAGTATGTGGTTTGTATACTTCGTCCACCCCTTCATACAACCTCCCACTTGTTTTCAATTTGTCCTTAAACCTTGCCTGCAAACCTGATGGGTAGATTTGCTTCATCTACCAGACACTTTGGCTGGTTACTTAATATAAAACCAGCTCAGGCTGATACTTACAATGTTAAAGTTAAGCCATAACTCACAAGAGGTCATGCTTTACAGTGATTTTATCATGAGTAAGGGTGTAATTAAGACTAATGAAAAGTGGAGTGCCTAAATCCCTCATACCCGTGATAAAATCACTGTAACACACCACCTCATGTGTAAACCCTTATTGTTTTAATGAAATGGTGCACAGCATAAAATGTGATAAACAAATTTTCAGTAAACAGTTTAATATTAACAGTAACCAAACCAATGATGTAGTGAGTACTTTAATTCAAAGCCTGAGATTAATGGAGGAGTTGTTTAGTCTGTTAGTTATCGTACCATCAGTGCACTCAGTGGTCCATGTGAGCAGCATTACAGTCAAAGATTATTCTGTTAACAACCCTGTGGTTTATAGTGACTTGCTGCAGTAATACAACATTGAATGGCTGTGAGGCATTTTACCACTGTGCGTACATCAACTAGAACTTTGACGCAGCTCAGCCGATCAGATTTTAGACCCAGAACCCACTGTTTTAGAGTAATACATGAGAGTGGAACCATTCAAATAAAAGCTTGGCACAGAATGAATTCAGCACACTGTAATTTAGTTATAACAGACATTATAACAGACATTATATTTAATTCTAATTAAGTTAGACTGATCTGGTTTGTGGATTCGTCGGTGATGTACGGTAGAAATGTAATTACCAAAAGAATCTGATTAACCTCCCTCATTTGCATTTCATTCAATAGCACCACTCACGTTTTGTAATGTAAGTTGCTTTGTTTAATGTGTAACATGGAATAGTTGATTCTCCATTGGATGAGTGGACTTTCCTCTCTGATGGCTTTATATTAAAAACAGTTGGAATCAAATGAAAGAGGGGCGAGTTAGCAGCATGTTAAACGTTGGGGGATCTACTCTGGTTCTGGTCTTGGGTCAGTTACCGAAGCACTATCCACACCTGCTCTACGTTTCATACTGAAGTTGTACTGATATTTTTATACTTTGACATGCAAGTGACATTTTTTTTGGCTTAATACTAGATCATTAAAATGACGGATGGAGGGTCTGTGTTTTTTCGGGGTTATCAATTTCTTTCCGAGGTTATTTGATCCTCATCCGAATGCTTGTTGAATGGCCATTAAGTCAAGGCCTGGGATCGACCTGCTCATATTAGATGAATCAAATGAAACGAGGAACATAAACTGAGAAATGCTCGAATGTGTTTAGCCATTCTTGCAAGGTTATTGCCCAACAAAGAAAGCACAGCTGTTTAACAGCATTTACTTAATCAGCCAAGACAAACACATGTGACCGCTGCTGGAAAATGGGGGGGAGGGGGGTTTGGGGGCTGAAGTGTAAGAAAAATATTTGAATAGGTTTTGATTTCCTTTCTTAATTATCCCAGTTTCCTGTTTTGTCTACAGACAAGTGCGCTGCTCTAAAGCAAATACTTTGGCAAAGCTTTGTCTTTCACCATCAATCAAATTTTAGCATTCTTCGTCTTCTTTTTGCTGCTCATTTAGATTCAGCAATAATGACTGACCTTGTAGGAATGGCAGTATATGCAGCAAAATGAGGTTGGTTGGACATTTGGATGAAAAATACAGTACTGTCCAAAAACCAAACACATAAAATGATCTGAAAGCTATTTATCAGCAGTTATTTGTTTATATAATCTAAAATTAGAATAAATACAAATAAATAAACAGTGCATTGTGACTTGATGTGTGAAGAAGCCCAGTATTTACAGTTACCACCCAATACTTAGTTTATCTAATAAATCCTTCATTAAATTAAAGGACATGGGCTGCTGATGGAATTTAATAAATGCATGCAGTGACTGGAGTGTAGAGAGACATCAGGAGCCAAACGTGTGTTATACTCATTAGTTACTGTACTTACTGGTATTTTTTTCATTTATCTGTACTTTACTGAAGTTTTTCCATTTTTAGTGACTTTTAACTTTCACTCCACTACATTTTGAAGTCAGATATCTTCCTTTTACTCCACTACATTATGTGAAATCTGTCGTGTCTATAAAAATGTAACATGTCAAACGAAAGAAGCGCAAAGCCAGAGCACCAATCAGGGCCCAGCGGTCACTTTGTTTAGAGCTGGTTTTGACCTGTTGGTCATACCGACCCAGTGCAGCACGCGGTTCAACGTCAGCGCAGCAGCGTAAAACTTTGGGAGAGTCTGTTCAACATAAATGATGAACTAACTTAACTTTGTGTAAATAGAGCTCAATATAGAAATATGTCCACATATGCAGTCGAGACTGACGCGGCTTTTTTCTGAATTTCTACAAACACCATTTCATTTTATAGTAAATGAGTTTGGGCTGGTTTATGTTTATGAACAGACGCCTACAGATCAACATAGTAAAGGAGCTCATCTGTGATCCTGAGTTTAAAGCCAGTTTTTATTCAACTTAAACTTGGAACTAAGTTGTAAACAAATCTGAAACTGAAACTTTGCTTGTGTGTAAAAAGTGATTTCAGAGCCGCTCGGTTCTCCCTGATGGAAACTGTTTACCTTCAGTGTTTTGTGCTTCTGATCATATTAATAGACGTCAGCGTCACTAATTAATGACGTTCTATTAAAAGACTGGTTTACCAAGAGAGACGCTGGAGGACTTTCACCTAAAATGAGTTCATGAAGCCAGTCTGGTTATAAAAATGATAACAGGACCAGATCAGAGTCAGAATTACTCTTTTAGTACTTTTAATTTTAATACTTAAGTACATTTGAAGGTAAATACTTTTGTACTTTTACTCAAGTGGAGGTCTAAAGGAAGGAGCTTCTACTTTTAATGGAGTAATATTTTATCTTGAGCATCTCTACTTTAACTCAAGTACATGGTTTGTGTGTTTCGTCCACCACTGATTTTATCAACTGCATTCTTCCAAAATATTAAAAATATCAATAGATTTTAAAAACAAAACAAACATTTTACTGTGTTTATGTTTATTGGTGTTGATTCTGTGTTATATTGTGTTTGGCTGGCAAAAATACTCACACCAAGACAAATAATAACAAACAGTTTACCTGGCTGCCTAAGACTTTTGCCCAGTACTGTATTATTTCTTACCTTATAGAAAAGGAGATATAGCTTTGGAAATTAAGTAATTCGTCCCAAATAACACCCGCTGCACTGAACTGAACTTGAATGCAGTGTACAGTGTTTTGCTGAAAGGTCTAACATACAAAAAACATTTTCCTGTCCTTTGTTTTTCCCTGTTTTTGAGTGTTCTCTGTGTTTTGCTGTATCTTTGAATGTCTCTGCTTCAGACACCCAACAAATGTGTCTGTTATCAGAAAGTTAAACAGAACAAATTCACCTTCTGTCCTTGTCAGGACTGAATTTAAGGAAGGTCAAAGCAGCAGCGAGATGGTAGCTACATTTCATGCAGCTTTCCACTAATGCAGAAAATCCAGCCCCTCCTAGAGTTCTTTTCATTAATCGTGGGGTTCATATTATAACTATTTTAAGAGCGGCATAGCACCCTTGTCATGGAAATCCGACACCCTGCTGCCACGGTGTCACTCTGCCGGGTCTTATAAGACCTCCTCATTAGCAGTGGAGGAGAGAGATGAGGGAGACCCCAACATCAGGACGACGTGGGTGAGTAGAGAGAGTCACTTCAGCTACTTCCAGAATTACAATGATAGATAAATGGAAAACCATTGTCAGTTAGCTGTCATACTCAAAGATCTGGGCAAATTACTTTTCACCGTATTGCTTTTCACACCAAAGGTGGTTGTTTCACTCCATCCTCTCTATTTATTTAAGTAGAACTTGTATTTCATATACTTTATTATACTAAGTGTGTTTGTTAGGACATAAATGTTTTCCTCAGCTCCTGTTTTCTTTCTTGAGTTCAAACCGTGAATCCACTGATTTTTCTGCAGCTTCTGTGATCCCTGAGATTGTTGTTTCAGAGTGATCTGCTGTGAAACGTTGCATTTTGTAATGTACAGACTTTGATGCCATTACAGTGGTGGTAATGGGAACCAGGGATCATAATGTCTACAACACTTTCATAGCCATTTAATTCACTGAACAAAATGACCAGTGAAGCTAAGTGTCTTTGAGTTTTCATATGCAATGTCGATAGTGGTAAAATAGTGTGAAACCCAGAAAAATGACTTTTCTTTGGGGGGTATTTTGCCTTGTATGTAACTGTCCATCATGATTGAATAATAAAAAAAAAGTTTTAGTCCAAACTCATATCTCAAAATGATCATAAAACCATTCAGAACCATTTCGTGTATTAACTTTCTGTGAGGGAGATTTTAGGGGCATTAAACGATTCAGACATCTGGTTCCTATCACCACCGCTGTGAACATTTCCTAATCTTAGTCTAAAGTGTCTCTACAACAGAGCATTTCATATCAAACCACTCTGAATGACTTTGTTTACATCCATATGGCAATCTAATGTATGGCCATATATGCAAATATATCATAAAGGATCAAGCTTACATTTTAAAACATATGGTCATATTTGTAGTGTGCATATACACTCACCAGCCACTTTATTAGGTACTGTTCAGTTGCTTGTTAACAGAAATAGCTAATCAGCCAATCACACGGCCGCAACTCAATGTATTTAGGCATGTAGAGGTGGTCAAGACAACTTGCTGAAGTGCAGACCGAGCATCAGAACGGGGAAGAAAGGGGATTTAAGGGGCTTTGAACGTGGCGTGGTTGTTGGTGCCAGACGGGCTGGTCTGAGTATTTCAGAAACTGCTGATCTACTGGGATTTTCACTCAACCATCTCTAGGGTTTACAGAGAACGGTCAGAAAAAGAGGAAATATCCAGTGAGCGGTCAGTTGTGTGGATGAAAATGCCTTGTTGATGTGAGAGGTCAGAGGAGAATGGGCAGACGAGATGATAGCAAGGAAACAGGAACTCAAATAACCACTTGTTACAACCAAGGAATGCAGAACATCATCTCTGAACGCACAACACGTCGAACCCTGAAGAAGATGGGCTACAGCAGCAGAAGACCACACCGGGTGCCACTCCTGTCAGTTAAGAACAGGAAACTGAGACTACAATTCCCATGGGTTCACTGAAATTGGACAATAGAAGACTGGAAAAATGTTGCCTGGTCTGACGAGTCTCGATTTCAGCTGAGACACTCAGATGGTCGGGTCAGAATTTGACGTAAACAGCATGAAAGCTTGGCTCCATCCTGCGTTGTATCAATGGTTCAGGCTGATGGTGGTGGTGTGATGGTGTGGGGGATATTTTCTTGGGCCCCTTACTTAAACAATTGAGCATTGTTTAAATGCTGCGGCCTACCTGAGTATTGTTGCTGACCTTGTCCATCCCTTCATGACCACAGTGTACCCATCTTCTGATGGCTACTTCCAGCAGGATAATGCACCATGTCACAAAGCTCATATCATCTCAAACTGGTTTCTTGAACATGACAATGAGTTCACTGTACTCCAGTGGCCTCCACAGTCACCAGATCTCAATCCCATGCAGCACCTTCGGGATGTGGTGGAACGGGAGATTCACATCATAGATGTGCAGCCGACAAATCTGCAGCAACTGCGTGATGCTATTATGTCAATATGGACCAAAATCTCTGAGGAACGTTTCCAACACATTGTTGAAAGTCTGCCATGAAGAATTAAGGCAGTTCTGAAGGCAAAAGGGGGTCCAACCTTTTAAGAGCAAGGTGTACCTAATAAAGTGGCTGGTGAGTGTATGTAAGTATCACACAATGGACATATACAGATCTGACAGGTGGGTATATAGATCACAGATCTGATTGGGTGAATACATATACATAGAAATATGGATCATACATATATGTGAAAACAACCCATTTTAAATAAGTTGGCATATGTCACATACACTGTATTTCAAAAAGTACTCAGTCGTCTGCGTTCAGACCCATATGAACTTGAGTGACACCCCATTCTTAATCCATAGGTTATAATATGATGTCAGCCCACCCTTTGCAGCTATAACAGCTTTAATTCTTCAGGGAAGGCTTTCCAGAAGGGTTAGGAGTGTGTTTATGGGAATTTTTGACCGTCCTTCCAGAAGCACATTTGTTCTAATTCGTCCCAAAGGTGTTCTATCAGGTTGAGGTCAGGACTCTGTGCAGACCAGTCAAGTTCTTCCACACCAAACTCGTTCATCTACATCTTTATGGACCTGCTTTGTGCACTCGTGTGCAGTAATGTTGGAACAGGAAGGGGCCGTCCCCAAACTATTCCCACAAAGTTGGGAGCATGAAATCGTCCAAAATCTCTTGGTCTGCTGAAGCATTAAGAGCTCCTTTCACTGGAACTAAGGGGCCGAGCCCAACTCCTGAAAAACAACCCCACACCATAATCCTCCTTCACCTTACACCAGAGACATTTTTAATAAAAAATGCATTTTACAAAACGGCTGCTACAGAGCATCAAACCACATGTTGTCGATCATGGAATGTCCACTAAATATGTGATTTAATCCATTTATATTCTATTTTTTAGAATTACCTAAGAACAAAGTCGGTCACATGAGTAACGTCAACTAAATCATATGAAATATGATTCATATGAAATCAAGAGCTAAATGTGAACATTTCTGATAACTGAAAAGACACAGTGGACGCACCATGTGCTTTTCTTTACACACGGATGGAAATAAAGGTACCATGCAGGTACTTGACTCGTTCATCAAGGTACAAACAGTGCAAACGTTCCCTCAAAGGTACGACAGCAGTTTTAAGTATTTCCCAGTGGAAAAGTAGGTATTTGTATCTTTTTAAACATTAGTTTATATAAACAGAACCATTTAATAAAAAGGTTAGAGGTTAGAAAATATCATTTCAGTGGATTATGGTACAGTTATGTTCTCTGACTAAAGGTACTGGGATGTACCCCTGAGGGTCCCACCACAGCGACAGCGTCCGACCTTTTTTTCTGAGAGTGTAGACACTCGGAAAATAGGTAAAAGTCAGCCGATTGATGTCATCAGTGTGATTTTTATTTTAAAGTAAGAGATTTTTTGTTATGCGGTAACACCAGGTTACACGACTCCTGGGGACAAAAACTTTCATTATACATGTTTTATAATATTGACATGCCATTTGTTTTCTTTGTGTCATTTAATTTATATAGTCCATAGTCATGTATAGATTGTTTTAGTTAAAATTGCAGAAAAACGTTTTTTTCTTCAAAATTTGACCTCAGCCTTCACACATGACTGTAGAGAGGAGCACTCCTGTGGTTCTTGGCATTCTAGATAATTGATTTAATAACCAATATTGCTGAGTTGAGGCTCAAGAAGGTGTAACTGTTAAAATGACTTATTGCTTTATTTTAAAATATAAATAAATTGCAACCCAACATTTTTATTTTTTTTTGTAATACAAACGCGAGGGACACAAAAACGCACGTTTCTGTAGAAAGACCCTAAAGAAAGACTTTTACCTGAGGATGGTTTCAGTCTCCTCCACTCACCTCCACCACTCTGAGGTAAACTGTGCTAAGCTAACTTGCGCGCCTCGATGGGCGTGGCCTCGCGTTTGGCTCGGCTGTACTTCTCGGGGGTGTTGATAATGATGATGATGATGATGGTGGTGGTGGTGGTGAAGCCTCGTTACCCCTGTAATAAATCCCCAGGCGCGAACTGCTCGGCACAATGAGCTGTTCCTCCTGCCTCGCACACGCACCTGCTGCTCTCTCACCGCTTGCTGCTCATCTGTAAGTCCAACTTCCATATTAGTGCTGTATTTTATCCAGCATCCTCCAGCATAGGCACTAAAGATTATATATATATATATATATATATATATATATATAGCGCTGTCTGAACGTCTTTTGGCGAGGTTTTGGTCTAAAATAACGTGCTCCAGTTTAAAATGTAACCAGCAGCAAAGCTGCCAGATCAGTGTTTCTCTTCAGAAGAGGCCGTGCTGTCGTTCTGTGTTGTCATCCCTGCTGAAAAAAACCCTAGAAACCGTTGAAACCATTGTTTCTCTTGGTTCCTGAAGGTTTTATGAGGTGTTTTGTCTTCTTTAAATGGTTGGTATCACAATGTAAATGATCCTAATGGTTGAACAAGTGACCATTGGCTAGTTTTAAATGCGTTCAATGGGATCTAAAGGTGTTCGACAGGAAACTAGTAGCCTCTGTTGGAAACCATTGGGCCAGGTCCTATTAGAGAGCCAAGCTTTGAGGTTTTACCTCTAATAGGTTCTAATGGTCCCTTTTCAGCAGGGGAAACCAAGAAAGGTGGCATAGACATTGGACTGTCTTGTTTTGTCTGACCTGCAGCTTTCTGCATTGACTAATCTGCTGTACCGGAGGGTCACAGAAGGGTCAGTCTAATATAACTATGCTTTTGTGGTCTTCAATTATGCTTATAGGTCTCTGGCCGTTAAAACGGAGTTTTTAAATGCTACTCTTTCATGAAATGACTGGGAAAAAAGCAGAAATGACTGGCATTTAACTAGCGTTCCTCACAGAAATGTCTTCATTATGTTAACTGCCCAGGTCAAGAATGCTGAATTTCCACTGGAAGTACGTTGGCAGTATTTGTGTATTCCTTGTACATGTGACAGTCTCTGTGTGGTCGTTTAGGGGTAAAGGGGATGTGAGTTATCATCTACCGGATCATACTTTTCTTCTCAGTTAATCAGGCTAGTTGCGGTCTCTACTGAGCCCATCTGGCGGGACTGTGTTGTCTTATCCCTATGATTTCATGTACCTTATCACTTTGGCCAAATATTTGTGATTGAGACTGTGACTCTTGTGCAGGCTCCAAGGATTTTGAGCGTGGTTATGTAAGGAGCAAAAACAAACCAGACAGGATTTTGTAGGAACATGATTTTATCTGTCTTTGCCAAAGGTAAGTAAACAGTGTCGAAATGGACGTTAAAAGAAAACACACATGAATGGACAATTGTAGAGATAGCTGGGCTGACTGTGAGCTCACAAGGTTGGCACACTTGGGCGTATTTACTCTGTGTAATGCCATGAAGTAGATACCAGAGGGTGTTTATAGATGCTTTATCTAATATTTCAAGTTTATCTATTATTTCAAGAAGTTGCTAAGTGAAAAATCCTGTCTGGAAGATCAAAAATATACATGACAAAACTCCTACCGATTATTTGAAACTAGCTATATAGCAACTTTTGACTAAACATGTCTTCATTTTGAAGGTGCCTACCATTGTGCAGCTGTGAGAGCATCATGGCGGCTTTTAAAGGCATTTGGACGAAGCCCTTCTGGCGTGCCGTCTCTGGCGAATTCTTGGCCACGCTGATCTTTGTTCTTCTGAGCCTGGGCTCCACCATCAACTGGGCGTCAGGTACAGAAAACCCACCCCCTGCAGATCTGGTGCTCATCTCCCTGTGTTTCGGTCTGAGCATCGCCACCATGGTGCAATGCTTCAGTCACATCAGCGGAGGCCACATCAACCCAGCTGTCACCGCTGCCATGGTGGTCACCCAGAAGCTGAGTCTTGCTAAAGGCCTGTTCTACATAGTTGCTCAGTGTCTGGGAGCCATCGTAGGGGCAGGGGTCCTACTCCTGGTTACTCCAAGCGCTGTCAGAGGCGGGCTGGGCATCACAGCGGTGAGATGCTTTGTCAGCATGTTTTGTATGTATTTGGATGAACTTATTGATGATTACATTGTTACCATTGACCCTGTGGTTTAAGGAAGGAGTGGGCAAAAGAAATTACATCACGTTAATCTTCTAATCGTATCATAGACACCGTCAGTACTGAAAGAACCCTGAGCAACTACATGTTGTGTTACAAAGAGAGAATAACTGGATTTAGTGCAGGACAGTTTGTGAAAGCCTGAATAAAATCATTGTAAAACAATATCCAGTTAAACAGAACTAATAATGATCTCTTTGTAAGATCAGTGCTCTTTAAAAATGTACAATGTCCATAATATACTAAAAATATATTGTGGTGTAATTTATCATGATACCGATAAATGTCATTTTGCCCACCATTACCATAGCTGTATCATTCCTATGACAGGGGGCAGTCGTGGGCTGGAGGTTAGGGAACTGGCCCTGTGACCGGAAGGTTGATGGTTCGATCCCCAGCACCGACAGTCCATGACTGAGGTGTCCTTGAGCAAGACACCTAACCCCCAATTGCTCCCCGGGCGCTGTGGATAGGGCTGCCCGCTGCTCTGGGCAAGTGTGCTCACTGCCCCCTAGTGTGTATGTTTTCACTAGAGTGTATGTGGTGTTTCACTTCACAGATGGGTTAAATGTGGAGGTGGAATTTCCCCATTTGTGGGATTAAAAAAGTATCACTTAACTTAATGACCACTGTTTGCTAAGTAACATCAAAGTATTGCTGTTATCGAAACACAACCTCTCCAAATCTCCAAAATGGTAACTTTGCAGGAGAAGGAATAATATATTTTACTTTTGATGTAAATCAATGGAACCAGACGTTTTTCCAAGTCATTTTGGGACATTTATTTTGGTCAATTCATCATAAAATTTACATACAATGTAAAGGAAAACAGGCATTTTCAAATTGTCAAAAACTGAAAAATGACAAAAATGGTAATATGAGGTTTTGATCCGACAGCAGCAATTTACTACTTTTTTGGGCAAACCAATTTGCCAGTGTTCAGCCTTAGAACACTTTTATTTGCGATAAAACACGTTATTTGCGATAATACACTACCCATCATGTTCTATCTCTTAAGTAATTCAGACTAGCTTTGTTTTGAGGTGAGTCAATGTTAGTGATTTCAGTGTGTTGATTCGAGGAGTTTGTTACATTGATGGAATAATATAAACAGAGATAACCTTGTAAACTCGTGGTTTCTTTTGAGCAGGTTAATTCCCGTATCTCAGTGGGCCACGCTCTGGTTGTGGAACTTCTGATCACATTCGAGCTGATCTTCACTATCTTTGCCACATGTGACCCCAAACGCAGCGACCTCAAAGGATCAGCTGGCCTGGCAATCGGCATTGCTGTAGTCATCGGGCATCTGTTTGCGGTTAGTGAACCTAACGCGTTAGAACAGTAGTTCCCAGTTCCAGCCATGGGTCCCCATGCACTGCTGTGTTTTCCCTGCTCTAGCACACCTGATCCATCTCATCAGCTAATTATACAGCCCTTCATGGTTTGTTAGATCAGGGAAATGAAAATCCGCAGCATATAGAGGCCGTGAGATTGAGAATGGGGGCAGTACCCAGCTCCTATAGTTTAAACCTCCAATAGAATTGGGTTCTTAGCCTAAACCAACACATCTTAGCAGAACATTCTCATGCTTTTGAGGCCCCTTTATTTCCTGGCGCTCATAAGTGTGTTATATTGGGATTTGAACTAATCTCTGAAGGATATATGAGAAGGGTTCCCCCTGTTATAGAGTACGACACCTGAAAAATGTGTCAATAAATAAGTGCAAGCAAATAAAGTAACCTGCTTTACTTTGTAGCTGATCAGAAAAGTTACTGTTCAGGAAATTATTTAGACAGAAATCTTTGAAAACATTTTCTCACTGGGAGGTCTCCCTGTTACCTAAGGAGCTGGCACAGCCATAACAACTGTCTCCCAAAGTAAATCCTCAAGTGAATTTGCTCAGAGCCATGCCTAGATACAGCAATATTAAACACACCTGACTGTGTTCTTTTTCCTTTTTTTCCTTGCCTATTATTTATTATGGTTATACCTGCCTTAATAAATGCGCATAGGCATTTTTTGGAGCAAACATATAATATGACTTTAAAAACTCCTTCTCAATTATGGTGCAGCTAAAATGTAGAGACACTGTTTGTAAGAATGACTAACTGCAAGCCTAAACGCAGAATTTCAATATCACACTGTATGATACAGTTCAGACATTAGGCTTTCAGAGGCAGTGTTTGCTGGGGATGTAGTTAGCTTGCTCATTTGATTTTGTAAATGAGATAATTTAACTCTAGAGCCTCATCAGGGATTTTAGAACAACAAAGTTGCAGCCCTGGCACTGAGAAAGAGGCATTACAATCGTATTCGCATTTGAAAAGTCATAAGCCAGACGCTAAAGACTTTGGAATATAGTATCTGAATGGTCTGACTTGTTTAGCCTCATAATTGGGTATTTTAGTTGTATTTCAGGAAAGGCATACTAAAAAGCCTAAGCGCATCAGTGGATATTTCATGAAGCTTTTACTGCTTTCTCTCAGGAGTTCAAGCCTCAGTAGTCAATATTAGAGACCTTCCTTTTTTCTATTACCGACGGTGGTATCGAAACTTTGAGGATCGGTCAATATCAGTTCCAGTCTGATCTGACTACTATGCCTTAGAAGTATGATCATCTGAAAACAGTCATTCATACTGAAACAAATCAATCACTCTTAATTACACAGCTACAGACGTCATATCACACAGTGTGACTGAGTGCTGTTTCAGGATAGATTTTACAGGACCGGATTAAATGTATTATTATTATTATAATATTAAAAGTATATTAAAATTAAAATATTAGCATTTATACCTCAGCTCAATCTTTGATGCCGCAGAAGAGTTCCTTGGGGTGATTTGATGAATTAAGACATCAATGTGATCCATCGACAATTTTGGTCAAAATAGCTCATCAGTTGTATGTGTTGTGTAGCCCTACACAGTGTCCTCTAGCAACCTTTCCACTGCTCGACTGATCATTTTATCTTATTTTTCAAATGTATTGCATACCTTTAAAACAATATAACAGTTTTTCTAATATTGTTTAACCCCAAGTAAAATCCAAAGCTATGCCAGTGATGTGCTTCATGAAGCACCATATTTTCTGGTGTTTTGTGCTGTTGCAGATCCCTTACACTGGAGCCAGCATGAACCCAGCTCGCTCTTTTGGACCTGCAGTTGTCACATGGAGCTGGGAGAGCCACTGGGTAAGAGCATCGTTCGTCTTATGTAAACAGAAGAAAAGCATGTCATATGTCATAGCTCAGCTTGCACTGGGCTTCATCTATGCTAAGGCTGAACCCACCTGCTGCACCAGAGGTTAGCCATGAGGCTAATTATGTCATCAATGCTAGGACGCTATTACAAACTGTAATTCAAGAAGGTCACATATCCATGTCCTCCTGCCAGGAACAAATGCACACCTGATCGTGCGCTCCTCAAGGGCATTTCTACTTCTCCAAAAGGATAAAGGTTGATACTATGTTTACAAAGCAGTCAATATGTCAATAATGCCACTGGGTTATATGACAGATGAAATGTTGACAGAGCGCAAGCAGCCATAGTGAGAG
The DNA here is from genome assembly GCF_015220715.1 of Pygocentrus nattereri. NCBI lineage: Eukaryota > Metazoa > Chordata > Actinopteri > Characiformes > Serrasalmidae > Pygocentrus > Pygocentrus nattereri. The sequence goes on from NC_051212.1 coordinate 11,981,160, forward strand.
TCTTGTTCACTTTAGCCACTCTAGGGCCACAAATCTGAGGTACAGTGGGACCATATATCGTATTTACCAGGATACCTGAATTGATAGTATACATTGTTTATACTGGTATACTCGCATTGGTGGTGTATATGTGGTGCATATCGTCTTTAAAGTTATACTTTAAAGTATTGGTGATATATAACACCTCTGGCAATATGCTTGTATCTGCAGTGTATATCATCCATACCGATATACCTGATATCATTTATACCAGCATACCTGTATTGATGCTATATACCGATATACCTGTGTTGGTAATATATCATCTTTACTGGTATACCTGTACTGGGCTTATATATCTCATCTGTACTGGTGTACCTGTATTGGTGCTGTATATTGTTTATAGCTATACACCCGTGTTAATGATATATCATTTGTACCAGTATAGCTGTATTGGTGCTATGTATCGTCTATATTGGTGTACCTGTAAAGGCACTATTTATCATATATGCTGGTATAGCTGTATTGGTACTGTGTTTTGTCTGTACTAGTTACCTGTATTGGTAGTATATATCATCTTTACTAGTATATCTGTATTGACGCTATATTTTGTCTAGTCTGATAAATCTGTATTGGTGGTATGTATCATTAATACCAGTTTACCTGTATTTGTTATATGTATCATCTACACCAGAATACCAGTATTGGTGTTATATATCGTTAATACCAGTTTACCTGTATTTGTATAATACAGGTATATATATCAAATACAGGTAAACTGGTATTATATATATATATATATATATATATATATATATATATATATATATATATATATACACTGCTCAAAAAAAATAAAGGGAACACTCAAATAACACATCCTAGATCTGAATGAATGAAATATTCTCATTGAATACTTTGTTCTGTACAAAGTTGAATGTGCTGACAACAAAATCACACAAAATCATCATCAATGGAAATCAAATTTATTGACCAATGGAGGTCTGGATTTGGAGTCACACACAAAATTAAAGTGGAAAAACACACGACAGGCTGATCCAACTTTGATGTAATGTCCTTAAAACAAGTCAAAATGAGGCTCAGTATTGTGTGTGGCCTCCACGTGCCTGTATGACCTCCCTATAATGCCTGGGCATGCTCCTGATGAGGTGGCGGATGGTCTCCTGAGGGATCTCCTCCCAGACCTGGACTAAAGCATCCGCCAACTCCTGGACAGTCTGTGGTGCAATGTGGCGTTGGTGGATGGAGCGACACATGATGTCCCAGATGTGCTCAATCGGATTCAGGTCTGGGGAACGGGCGGGCCAGTCCATAGCTTCAATGCCTTCATCTTGCAGGAACTGCTGACACACTCCAGCCACATGAGGTCTAGCATTGTCCTGCATTAGGAGGAACCCAGGGCCAACCGCACGAGCATATGGTCTCACAAGGGGTCTGAGGATCTCATCTCGGTACCTAATGGCAGTCAGGCTACCTCTGGCGAGCACATGGAGGGCTGTGTGGCCCTCCAAAGAAATGCCACCCCACACCATTACTGACCCACTGCCTAACCGGTCATGCTGAAGGATGTCGCAGGCAGCAGATCGCTCTCCACGGCGTCTCCAGACTCTGTCACATCTGTCACATGTGCTCAGTGTGAACCTGCTTTCATCTGTGAAGATCACAGGGCGCCAGTGGTGAATTTGCCAATCCTGGTGTTCTCTGGCAAATGCCAAGCGTCCTGCACGGTGTTGGGCTGTGAGCACAACCCCCATCTGTGGACGTCGGGCCCTCATACCATCCTTATGGAGTCAGTTTCTAACCGTTTGTGCAGACACATGCACATTTGTGGCCTGCTGGAGGTCATTTTGCAGGGCTCTGGCAGTGCTCCTCCTGTTCCTCCTTGCACAAAGGAGGAGGTAGCGGTCCTGCTGCTGGGTTGTTGCCCTCCTACGGCCTCCTCCACGTCTCCTGGTGTACTGGCCTGTCTCCTGGTAGCGCCTCCAGGCTCTGGACACTACGCTGACAGACACAGCAAACCTTCTTGCCACAGCTCGCATTGATGTGCCATCCTGGATGAGCTGCACTACCTGAGCCACTTGTGTGGGTTGTAGAGTCCGTCTCATGCTACCACGAGTGTGAAAGCACCACAAACATTCAAAAGTGACCAAAACATCAGCCAGAAAGCAGAAAGGTACTGAGAAGTGGTCTGTGGTCCCCACCTGCAGAACCACTCCTTTATTGAGTGTGTCTTGCTAATTGCCAATAATTTCCACCTGTTGTCTGTTCCATTTGCACAACAGCTGTGAAATTGATTGTCAATCAGTGTTGTTTCCTAAGTGGACAGTTTGATTTCACAGAAGTTTGATTTACTTGGAGTTATATTGTGTTGTTTAAGTGTTCCCTTTATTTTATTATATATATATATATATATATATATATATATATATATATATATATAATTTATTATTTATATCATCTACACCAGAATACCAGTATTGGTGGTATATATACCATCTATCATCTATATTAGTATATGTGTATTGGTGCTATGTGTTGTCTGTACCGGTAAACTTGTATTGCTGTTGTATATCGTCCCTACCAGTATATCTGTATTTGTGTCTATACCTGTATTGGTGTTACATATTGTCTATACTGGCATTTGTGTCATGCTGTAATATAGAGTTTGTTTTTTTTTGTTCTACCTGTATGGATAGATAATAGAAAATCAGTTAAGAAACACTGTCAGTCATTTGCAGGGTGCTTCAGAAGGTTTTGACAGTTTAAATACAAAAACCTTTACTTATGAACATTCACAAAACTGTGCCTATGCTGCAATTTTAAGAAGAGAATCACAGGACAATGGGCTCATTAGCCTTATGTTTAACTACAAACTACACTAGTGGAATTAAGGAGAGCCAAATACCATTCAAGTATGAACAGTAAATTCTGAGTCATCACCTCGCTGACAGTAGCTCTAAAAAAGTAGGTCTAAAAAACTACTTTTGTGTATTTGAAACAGGCTATGGTCCTGTTTCTCCAGGTAGCATGTTTACCTGAAAACTGCCCAGTTGTCCCTACACTATTGCACCTGGTTCAACTCATCAAGCAGTGATAATTAGATGATGATTAACTAAAGCTGTTGTGGAGTGGAGTGAAGACTTAATAGTGCAGTACTGTGGTCTTTCAGGAATTTAACTGCACACTCCTGCGACAGGTCATGACCCGTAGGCCTAAGGTCTGCCATTTGAGGTCTTACATAATCCTGAATTCTTGAATATGAAACTGACAGCTGGACTCACTCTCTTCCAAAATTCCAAGTGAAGCACCGAGATAACCGAATCGCAAAAAAGACGTTATATATTTCACAGCCATTTACTATCTGACCTGAGACTCCACCTGCACCTGGTTAAAAGATCTGTTTCGTATACAGAAATATAGAATATTTATATAGAAGAAAGAAAAAATGACTTTGTGTTTGTGCAGCTATATTTAGGATGGGTGTCACATTATCTGAAGTGTCTCTTCTCAGAGGCAGATGTTGTGACTTGGCAGTATGGCTGGGTTTCCAGCCCTGCTACACGATCCTATGTCCTGCTGACAGCTTCTGCTTAGGCGCGAAGAATCCATTCTTAGAATAGCATCAATTTTCATGTTCACATTTCAAAACAGCAGGATTCTGTCTCCACCACGCAACTTATCACAATACCATCACCAGGGCCACATCAGATCCTGTAGGGAACGGACAAGCATGCTGTCACCATTTCCCTGCCCAGGCTCTGCCCTCTCCGGTCTCCTTCACTGTCATGTCTCTGATTTACCTTCTCTCAACCCAAGTCTCTTCTGTGGCTTGTGTATATCCAAACTAGGGGCCTGCAGTCTTTTTCCAGTGTGGCTGCAAGTTTTCTAAGCAGAAGCACACCTGATTCCACATGTTGAGGCAATTGGTCTCAATCTTCAATCGTTTGATTAATTATGTGAGGTGTCCTCCTGCTTGGTTGGAATGTAAACCTGCCACCAGCCGTTTGTGGATACGCTTGGTGTTCCCCGGTCTTACCCCACATGTTTTCTTCTTTATTATATATCTTGTGTATATTTATGTGTCTGTTCACTACATTCGCTTCTGGCTGAACAATTAACAAGCATTTTCAACCTAACTTATCTGCTGCATCTGTATGATTAGGTCAGTTTTACACTGGACTGACACATTTCCATGTAGTTGGAACACACTTAAATCAAGGCAGTGACAAGTTGATTATTGAGTGCAGCATCATTCATCTCCTATATCATGTCAGTAACTGCTCCGATGGCAGCTTTTCACAGTAGAGTGTAACCATTCACACAGAGTAGGTAGGAGGACATTTCCCTGGTGACTGCCTAATTCATGTTAGCTCAGAAGATGGTCCAGAAAGGTGGGCCATACTACATACTAGAGTTACACTGGCCAGCTCTGGCCAGCCCTTTGTAGGAATGGACTGTACAATAGGGATGCAACAGAAAGAGATGTAAGTGCTCAACATACCGGTTTCACTGTGCAGATGGATTAAATGCAGAAGAAACTTCCCCGTTGTGGGACTAATAAGGAGCACTTAACTAATATAACTTACCAACTAATGCAAGTCTTCCCTTTCCTCTAGGTGTATTGGGTAGGGCCCATTTTGGGTGGGATCCTGGCAGCTGCACTATACGAGTACCTGTATTGCCCAGACCCTGAACTTAAGAGACGTTGCAAGGAAATGTTCATCAAAGATGCTTCTGGAAAGTACAAAGAGGTGGAGTGCGCCGGCAACCATCATGTTGGAGAAGCCGACGACATTGTGATCAAGCCTGGTTCCTCCTCTGATGCTGAGAAAGATGAAAAGAAGGAATCGTTCCAGGATTCGTCTGGGGATGGCCTGTCCTCCGTATGACTTCTGCGCAAACTGGAGATGGAGACAGATCTTTCACAACAGGCCTTCACCACCAGCAGCCCAAGCCTGCTGCAAGGGAAGGGATACTTCCACAGAAGAATATGGAAAATGCTAATGTGGTTAACAATGGAGAAGATTAGTTAGCTAGCTTTCTTTAATAATTAGCCACATCAGCATTTTTCAGTGAAGTTTTCTCGTAAGACCCAAACCTCCAGCCTCGTCTCAGGAAGAAGAGTTTCTTTCAGGGCATCCGCAAAAGTGTATTTCAGCCGATGGATGCGCTCTCTGCTTTGTGTTCACCGCAGCCATATCCAAATGGAATTACTCCTTTCGCTTGACTTCCTTTTACAACCGAAGCCATTCTCACATTTGTCGTCCAGTGATGTGAAAAACTATGTGAAATGAAGATCAACGAACAACCCAGGCAGCCACTATTACCCTGACATGAATGGATTAGTGTCCTGTGTTATATATGAAGATGTTATGACATCAGAGATTCTACGATCATTAAGAAAATTACTGAACTCTTGTTTTGATGGATTGAGGCTGGGATTAAAGACGGTCTAAAGCAGGTTGGTAGGGCCCTCACCATCTCCACTCAAAGCAAAGGCTGTTTTACCTTCAGGCCTTTAGATTTTTCAGTCATGCCAAGCTTTTAATTATATTCTTTTGTGGTTCGTTTATGTTAATATAATTCTCTTAATAATCTCAATCTTAACTTTGTTTTAATGTTTTTCTTGGCTTATTTACGCCTTTAAGTCTTTTCATACAACTAGTTGTCTTACTTCACAACTGAGAGCAATTAAGAGTTTTAAAAGAGCGAATGCAACAACAAAACCTGGAATATTCCTCAATAATCACTGGCCCAAGCCCTTTATGGGAATTGAGGGAATATTGTATTTTATCCCAGAACTGTGAATGGAATCTTGCTCAAATCACTAACAGGAACCCACTTATTCATTTTTAGGAAAGTTAGCTTTTTTAAATGAACTATTCCATTAATTCCCAAGAGTCTAACCTACCAATTTGCAAGACTCTTACACTGGGGTGACAAAGAGAAAACATTAACATACAGTAGGGTGTTGGGACAACATGAGCTGGGTCATTCTATGGAAACGTCCATTTTTGTGTTCCTAGCGTTTACAAATATATCACACTTATGAAAACTTGTTAGGGTTACAATTTATTTATATTTTACAATAAAACAATACGTTATTTTGACATTTACATCTTCTGAAGCCTCAATTCAGCAATATATATATTTTTAAATCAATTATCTAGAATTCCAAGTGCTTGTCCCCACAGTCTTATGTAAAGGCTGAGGCCATATTTTGAAGAAAAAAACACGTTTTTTCTGCTATTTTAACTGCAATAATCTATACATGACTATGAGATATATACATTAAATGACAAAGAAAAAAAAGCCAAATAAATGTTATAAAATATATATAATGAAAGTTGTTGTCCCCAGGAGGTGTCACTGGTGTTACCGCATGACAAAAAGCTCTTGAAATAAAAATCTCACTGATGACATCACTTGACTTACTTTTACCTGCTTTCTGGGGATCTATGAAAAAAGCACATGGTGCCTCCACTGCGTGTTTTCAGTTTCATTTCATTTATCTCATGATTTCATACGAAGCTTTTAGTTGAAGTCACTGGTGTGACCTACTTTATTCTTAAGTAATTGTGGAGGAACAGAATACAATTGGATTGAAATACATTTTTTGTTGGATTTTACATGATTGACAACATGTAGTTTGACGCTCTGTAGCAGTCCTTTTGTAAAATGCGTTTTTCATTTAAAATGTCACTGGTGTTACCTTTCTTATGTGTAACACCAATGACGATCGGTAACACCTGTGGGCGTTTCTGTAGAATGACCCAGCTACAGACTCTACAAGTCTTTGCAACTGTACTGGAGGGATGGACTAGTTCATCCAAAAGATATTCCCTATTGAATAGCTGGTGTTTTGGTGATGGTGGTGGAGAGCGCTGTCTAACAGGTTTGATCCAAAATCTCCCATAGGTGTTCACCTGGGTTGAGATCTGGTGACTGTGAAGGCCCCTCATATCTTGTGGATAGAGCATTCTGACCCTGCAGGAGACCACTCCCATGAGAATTGGCATGTTTCATTATAGGATGAGTGGAGTCAGAATAATGTACTGATTTGCAGTGACCTCTCCCTTTGGATCCGAACCATGTCAGGCAAATGCCCCCAACAGTATAACAGAGCTACCTTCCTTGTAGGCGTCCAGCATTCAGGTCTGTACTGATCTGTATGCTGCACGTGCACTCGCCCACTTGTGGAGGATGACTCATCTGACCAAATCACTTTCTTCCACATCTCTGTAGACCAGTGTTGATGGTCAGATGGTCAAATGGCTTTGTGATGAAGGATTTAAGTACAGTAACTCTCCCATAATATTCCTCTCTATTATGCAGTTGTGAATGGACTGTTCTTGATGACACAGTCTGATTGCATACCGAGTTGACATTCTCTGTCCCCTGAGGAACAGTTGCCCTTTTGCTTTTCCTTCCATATCACACTTATTCATGAGCATCATGTTGAATTGACTGTGTGATTTTAACCACAATTTTCGACTTTCTTTAATAATGTCTTTCTCTCGGATCTAAAGGCAGATCACTTTAGATCTATCGAGTCACAGTTCCTGCAGAAGTAAGCCTTTGTGACCCACTGTGCTCCAAAAATGGACTATTTTTGAGGTCATTGAACTTAACTGGGCCTGATTATAACCGTATTATACAGTGCTCCTGTCTGAAAGCATCTCAGTAGGTTTCTCGAGCCATTTACTCAGATTGTTTGGGTAACACTTTCTATGGATGTTGTGTTTGTAAGCATCTATAAACACATTCATTGCATGTTATAATACATTCATAAGGCGTCATAACCATGGCTATAAATATTTATAAAAATGCATTACACATTATAGGCATGCCTATTATACTTTATAAATTGTTAACATAATGCATTATAAAAACTGTTCATAACAAATTATAAGAGATCGTAAGTTGTATTAGTCCGCTCTAAGTAAAGTGAAGTGTACTGTGCTAAAGCCTCATCCAGTGTTAAGAGTGAGGCTTCCAGTTAAAGGATTTACTGAAACACTAAAACACACAATAAAGCTCATTGCAGGCCTCAAATGTCAGAGTTTAAACTAGTGATGCCATCAGTGTTTCACCCAATGTGGGAAAGTCAATGTACACCACTGTTAATGTACACCACTGTAAATGTACACCACCGTTAGCTTGACACTAACGTAACGCTGCAGCCCTAAGAGCACCAGCGCTGAAAAAAATACTGAAAATCATGTAAATAAACTCTGTATTTGTCTTTACACTCTCCAGGCTGGGACTGACTTCTTTGGCACTGACAGTATAACATGTTATTAACACCACTTATAATGCATTATATGAACAATTCATAATGCATAATAAGCATAGCTATAAAGTGTAATGCAGTCTAATTCGTTTGTATAAAGATTTATAACCATGTTTATAATGCCTTATGAATGCATGATAGCATGTTATAAATGTGTTTATAGATGCTTGCAAACGTGTTACCATTGTTGTTTTCATGTGTCACCCGTCTGTATGTGTGGATACTGACCAGTGGGTCAGTAAGGCAGTTTGAATGGGAGTGAGAGGAAAGTTACATTTTGTGTAAGAAGGTAAACAGGAATAACGAGACATCTTTGAAATTTATCGGATTTAAAACATTCCTGAAAGTCTCACATAGACACAAAACATCTGAAAAACAGTGGCAGTGCAATGAAATGTAAACTAGTGTCGCCACTAGACAGTAACACTAGCTTTCATTCAGTTAGAGAAGATTTGACTGAATGGGCCCCTTAAAACTCCAATTGCAAATTGCCAAAGCACTTTAGCAGAAATCATGTTGTTCCTTTTATATGGGCGCCGTATTTTAGCTTTGTTGGTTAAAATCGGGTCACACAATTTAAAAGGGCTTTGCATTGGATTTTCAAAGTGATGTTATGCCCAAGATGTGGGTTTATAAAGAACACCGTATAGCAGACACTGATCCAGCATCCAAATCCAACATCAGCCCACCCCAACTGTGAGGCTGAAATCTTCACAGTGGAGTATTCTGGATACCACTTTATTTGGATAGTCCACTATAATCCCCTATAGATTATCTACAGATGTTCAAATTGCTAAACTACTGTATCTGTTGAAACTCAGTTGATTCTAAATAGTGATGGGGTTAGGATTTGGACCAGGGTGAGGGCTGGGTTTAGGTTTTGGGTTGAGGTTAGGATTAGGATCAGAGCCAGGCTTAGAGCTAAAGAAAGTAGTCAATTTAGTAGATATTTAGTTGTATTTAATTTGACAGTAAATTAAGTATCTACGAAGCATCTAAAGTGGACTCTCCAAATAAAGTGTTACCATATTCTGAGTTGCAATAGAGCATGGATAATATTTCTCAGTGCTTTATCATTAATAACTCATTCAAAACATTTATTTTGATCATCTTAATATGAGTTCATAAAATATGAAATGACCTGATACAGTGCGATTTAATATAATACTATATAATATGATAAGGCTCCAGAAAATACAGCATGCCATGATACAACACAATATGATACGAGTCTAAAAATACATGCTATGATGCAAGTCTGTCCAATATGATATGATATGATACAGTTCAATGTGATGCTGTATGATACGATGTGAAACAATATATGATATGATACGGTTTCATACAACATAGTACAGTAAAATTGGATCACAATAGAATGTGATATGATTCAATTTGATTCAGTGTGATCCAATATGATATGAAATGCCTCAGTGCAATACAATACAGAACAATTCTATTTGATACAGTGCAAGGAAATAAAATATGACATGATACAATACGATTTAATACAATATTATACAAGTCCATAAAATATGACATGATACCAGTCCAAAAAATATGAAGTGATACAAACCAGTTCCATCTAATATTGACACCATGCAATATGATATGCTATCGTATGATTCAATACGATTCTATATGATATAATGCAATACAATACAATATGATACGATACAGTTTCATACAACATAATAAAATGCGATTCAGTGCAATACAGCGTGATATGGCACGATTCAGTTTGATTCAATGTGATAAAAAACGATACGACACGATTCAATTCAGTACGAAACAATCCTACTTGATACATTGCAAAGAGATATATGATCGAACGTTATAGTCAGATTCTAGTCTATAGTCTAGATTATAGTCAAATTTTTGGCATGATTTAAAACAATATGCTATGATGCAACACGATTGGATCAAATATTATACAATCTGATACATTTCCATACAGCTTGACTTGACACAACACAATATACATTCAACACTATATGATATCATATGTCCATACAATGTATGATATGATACAATACGACATGATACGATACGACATGGTACATCATCATACTGTACTTGCCATGTTATAGTTGTACTATATTTACACAGCACATTAACCCATTATAATCACAGGCTTATTACACACCAAATCTCCACCTTTCTGGAATGCAGGACCAAACATAGTCAAAGAAATATAGTGTTATAGTGTTAACTCATGCTGTAATCACAACTACAGCCCCCTGTAAGCTAATGAACTACATTTCTGGAATGATCAGGTTTTCTTATTAATATAATTATTTTTATTCTTGTTATTATTGTCTTAAAACCTCTTTTAACGTTATTAAAATGTTTGTGTTTGTGTTTATACCAAGACCGTATGTCTTTATTTTACCCAGAATATTCTAGCTAGTCTTTTTGCAATTCCTTCATGAACTTCTGAATCTCTTAAATGCAGCTGAAGAATCCCATCGAGATGCAGATGAGTGTTAAGACCACCTGATGGCACTGCAGACCATTCTGCTGCTAAGACTGGCTGGACAGGTGCTTCTTTATTGCTGTCCAGCAGAGGGCAGTGAGTGATTCTGATTTACTGACATTCAATTTTATGATTTTCATTTAATCTGGTATTCAGGCATAGTACCAGTCATTGACTGAAAACAAATCAAACTCAGAACGAAACTTCAAAATCTAATCTTTGAAGTGATTATAATTACAGCTCATTACCTGCTTCTAATTGGAACAGGTCTAAAATTTTATACAGCAATCAGTGTTCAGTAATGAAAGGGGAAAAAAACATACACGACCCCCAGCTACAAACCATGAAGTCAAACTTCTCGAGAAACTTCTAGAGCTCTCGGAGGAACGCTTCAGATTAGGGCTTTAGGCAAATATCACAGTGTATGCTGTCCAGCCAAAAAAGCCCAAGTTGTTTATTATTTTCTCCACTTCTGTAAATATATGTCAAAAGCACACCAGAGGGGACGGGATAAGTGGCATAATCAGCCAGCTGCAGTTTGTTTTATTCACTCATTGATCCTTTTAGTCAATGGACGATATGAGATGCATTTCTCAACCAACGAAACATGGAAATGCCATCTTAGATTCCACCGCCTGAAATGCTAAACTGACAGACAGGACTCTACGGTTAGGAGTTTAGGGACACATTTCCCAGGCTGGTCCAAACTTAGTACTGAAAAAAAAACGTAGTGCTGACTTCATACTAACAGCAGGGTTTGATGAAAGACATACGAGCTCCAAATTTACTCACACACACGAAGAAAATGAACCTATCCTTCTTCTTTGGTTTAGATATAAACAAAGGGCCATTATATCATCTGTATATGCCATATATGACATGATTTACTCTCTTAATGAACACATACGTTTCTAACATACTGGTTTTAATAACACTGTTTGCTGAAACAAGTAGCCAAACCCCCAGGCAGAGTGTTGGGAAAGCTGTCATACAAGTGATACAAGTCCATGAAATATGACATGCTGTGATACAATGTGGTACCATACAATATGATTGGATACAGTGTCATATGATACGATGAGATTCTATGATGTGATACGTGAGAAGATACAATATGATACAATACAATTCCACATCATAAGGTATTGTTCTCTATAATACTACACAATACAGTACAGTCGGAAATAATACGACACAGTTCAATACAATATGATGTGGTGCAGTATGATTGGCTACAATACAATACTGGGTACAATATGATACAATACAATATGTCATGATATGGCACAATTTGGTATAGTATGCTATGATATGATTCAATAGAATACTATATGATACTGTTCTATACACTGATATGATGACTTGAGTCCATATGCTATGACAACACAAAATGATATGATTCAATACTTTACAGTAAAATATGGTATGATTCTATAGAATACAATATGATAGTAGTCCATATGATATGATACAATTTAACATGATACTATATCATTTGAAACGAGTTCATAACACATGACATGATCCAATATTATTTAATACAATATTAAATAATATGAGTTCATAAAATATGAAATGACCTGATACAGTGCGATTTAATATAATACTATATAATATGATAAGGCTCCAGAAAATACAGCATGCCATGATACAACACAATATGATACGAGTCTAAAAATACATGCTATGATGCAAGTCTGTCCAATATGATATGATATGATACAGTTCAATGTGATGCTGTATGATACGATGTGAAACAATATATGATATGATACGGTTTCATACAACATAGTACAGTAAAATTGGATCACAATAGAATGTGATATGATTCAATTTGATTCAGTGTGATCCAATATGATATGACATGCCTCAGTGCAATACAATACAGAACAATTCTATTTGATACAGTGCAAGGAAATAAAATATGACATGATACAATACGATTTAATACAATATTATACAAGTCCATAAAATATGACATGACATGATACCAGTCCAAAAAATATGAAGTGATACAAACCAGTTCCATCTAATATTGACACCATGCAATATGATATGCTATCGTATGATTCAATACGATTCTATATGATATAATGCAATACAATACAATATGATACGATACAGTTTCATACAACATAATAAAATGCGATTCAGTGCAATACAGCGTGATATGGCACGATTCAGTTTGATTCAATGTGATAAAAAACGATACGACACGATTCAATTCAGTACGAAACAATCCTACTTGATACATTGCAAAGAGATATATGATCGAACGTTATAGTCAGATTCTAGTCTATAGTCTAGATTATAGTCAAATTTTTGGCATGATTTAAAACAATATGCTATGATGCAACACGATTGGATCAAATATTATACAATCTGATACATTTCCATACAGCTTGACTTGACACAACACAATATACATTCAACACTATATGATATCATATGTCCATACAATGTATGATATGATACAATACGACATGATACGATACGACATGGTACATCATCATACTGTACTTGCCATGTTATAGTTGTACTATATTTACACAGCACATTAACCCATTATAATCACAGGCTTATTACACACTAAAGCTTATTATCCAGTATCTACAGGGACTTCAATGCAAACGGGCTGAGCTATACTTAGTTTGTAGGAAGTGTGTAATAAAACATTGGGCCTGTGGTGGACCCTGGCCATTTAAGGAGTTAAACTGAGCTGTTCCCCTGCAATGCGCAGCTGTTCTCACTCATGGCACGAGTGCTGAAGTTGTCTAAATAGACAGCTGCTGCCTTGGTTGAAAAGAACAATTGACTGAGAAATATAAGAATTCTTAAACCTATTAAGTCTAGACCCAAAACCCATGGCTGGCCTCCAAAGTCTAAACCCTAACTCCCTGAAGCCCATCTCCTGCCCGGCTTCAAGTCCATCATCTTCATGAGTCCAGTAAATGAGGGCATAAATCTGAGAAGGTGTCAATATTCCTCATTGTGTATACAAGGCCAGGCAGGGGGCTTTAACCTTAAAGCACATTTATCAAGCACAGATGAAGCAGACTCCTCACTGTGCCAAGCATTTCAGCATAAGCCACTAATCATACAATCTCCCATTAGTACCACTAATAGCTAAATAAATGAAGCATGGAGCCCACGAGTTAAGGTTCCATATCTCATTTTAAGCAGCCTAAAAGGAAGTAAGAAATGTTTTAGCAGTGTCGTAAAGGCGCATTGAGCAAGAGGGTCTTGCAATATTAATGACTCATTTCAGATTTTCAGTATTTACTATTACCAAAGATAATATTTTCTTTTCAGTCATGAACATTAATTATAGATTGGATTCGTGCAAAACAAACACTTGCAGATGTTTTTGTTTTCTTTCTTTCTTTCTTTCTTTCTTTTTCTTTTCTCTTTTTTCAGTTGCAACATTGCATCAGAGATCAGGGCGCGTAGGATGCCTGACAACTAGACAGTCAAAGAGAATTCAGAATGCTAACACACACAATATCAAGCATGTCAACTCCCTACCAGCGATGATGTAGGGCATCAGAGAGAGTTGAAGAAGAAACAGAGCCAAAGGAATAGACCAGACCAGACCAGACCAGACTAGAATAGAATAGAATAGAATAGAATAGAATAGAATAGAATAGAATAGAATAGAATAGGAGTTAATGGAATAGATTTAATAGAATGGTAAAGAATAGAGTAGAATAAAATGCTAATGGTTTAGTAAAGAGGTCGTGCTTTACAGTGACTTTATCAGGGTTAAGGATGTCATTATAAACCCCCTTTCCCATGATAAAATCACTGGAATGCACGGCCTCTTGTTCCTCATTACTTTGGTAAAGCGGCAAACAACACAAAATACAATACACAATGTTTCATTAAACAACTTATTATTAACAATAATTGAGATAATTGAGACAAATGTTTGACTAACATAGTTCCTTTAACGTATGTTATTTTTGCCAAGCAACCTCGGACTGCAAAAAGAGGGCAAGAACGTCATGTAGTGCACTGTACATTAATTAAAATTCTGCCTCCTGCACCCAAACAGTGCAAAATAAGTCTAACAGACTCGTTCCAGTTAAGCAGATAAGTTGACCCAGTTGCCTCAGTTTAAACAAAACCAGGTTCTTACTTCATCAGTACACTCAGTGATCCAGACCAGCAGCTTTACAGTCAAAGATTATTCCACGAACACCACAAGGAGTTTTTGTAGCACAGTATTACAGAATTCAGTTGTGGTGAGGCGGTCATAGGTATGCATATATGTATATTGAGCATTATACAAAAGATCCAAAGGCAGCTCAGCCAATCAAGTTTTAGGACTGGAACTCCATTTAAAACAGTTATCAGAGTAGATATACCATAGCAACCACATAGCAACATCATAGCAACTGTCTGGAACTACATATATCAGTGGTCACCAACCCTGCTCCTGGAGATCTACCTTCCTGCTAACAGAGCTTCCTAGTCGACCCCACCTGGTCCAGAGCTTGATTAGCTTGATGAGTTGTGCTAGATTTGGCTTTGAGGTGAAACCTATAGGAAAGTGGGTCTCCAAGAGGGGGGTTGGTGACAACTGACCTAAACTCAAGAAAGGTAGCATACAGCAATCAACAGTGTTCTGCAAGTACTTCAGCCTCTGAATAATAGAATTGAAATGAATTTGCTGGATATGTCAGTCACGGTGCTCAACGGTGAAGGACAAAGACGTCTTGGTCTCTTTGGCCATCTACAGCGGGTCTCTCTGCGCTATAAAATGAAAATCAGAAAAATCCCATTCACAGACCTTCACCTTGCTGCGTTCCTGTACATTTCACTCATGCAGTATGCACCATTAAACTAAACAGCAGTGCCAAAACACTGCCGCAGCCAGCTTGTGTTTAGGAGCCTTTTAGGAGCCGCCATGAGGGAGAGCCTTGCGACGTCTCTGCAAACGAAAACGGCAAACAGATAAAACACACACCTTAGAAATCATTAGCAATTAATATTTGAGGGAATGGCGGAGAAATAGTGCCGTTAAACGGCGGTTTAATAATTCATACTATAAACAAGAAAGTCTCACACTTCCTTAATAATTTAGACGTAAGCTAATGTTGATTTATTCAGGAAGGTCTGTGCCACCAGGGCTGCCTGGAGTACCCACATTTGAATTAAAGTAGGACAGTAGCAGGCAAGGCTGTAATAACATTTGTATAATTTTATTATTGCTCTGGGCTCAGTTCATTTCCTCCTCCAGTAGCAGCGTGAAATTGTTTGATTCTCCAAACCGCCTTGAGTCGCTGCTCTGGGGTCGCCTGATGCTGCAGGAACAGGAAAGACTGCGACATTCTCGCACACATACACAACGCATCCTCGTGCAGGCAGTGCAACGAGACACATCCTGAAAGATTGATACGCACAAACAAGAAAGCTCGCTAATGAAAGGTTGCACACTCGCATCCATACACATAAAGCCTTTATTATTCGGGGACCTGGCGATGCTGTTCCGCTCACTCACTTAATAACTCACCCACAGAAATGACAATTCAATGTGAAGAGAATGACACTGACATCCTCTCATCCTGCTGGGCTAGTAAATATTTCAGCGTAGCCTATGAGAATGTGGCAACCAGGAAAAAAAAAAATTCATCACACAGAAGAGTCTGGAGTGTCAACAGATTCTAAAATAGCACTGAACTAACCTCAGCTCAGAGATATAACGATGTTCCCAACTTCCAGAACACATTTTTGGGGCAATTTCCCAAAATCAGATGAAGCTTCTGCATAGACTAAACCAGGATTTTCAGTAGGTGGTGATTCTCCATTGAAATTTATTCCATTTAAATTTCGGCAATTTAGTCGATTGGCATTGTCAACTGTTCATTTTGTCTAGGCTTAATCTGGAACTGGTAAACTAGGCCTCGTGTAAACATCTAATAAAATGTGTATTCAGTGAGTAATTTATGCAATTTAGAGACTTCAGTTCTAAAAATGTTGAGACAGTATGTGAAATGAAAAACAAAAATCTTTCCTATGTTAAGTTGAAACTTATGAACTTACCTTATGAACTTTGTTTTTATGAAGATATGCTCATTCCAGCACCTGCACTCTCTGATTACACAGCCATGCTGTTGTAACACATGCAGAAAGTGTGTTCAGTGTTAATGGTTCTTTCAGAGATGACAGACCGGAATTTGAAATTTACATTGGATGCGGATGGTCCTTCTTATCTTTGGCCCAAAGAACACAACACTCATTATTTCCACCAACAACCTGAAAAGCTGACTCTACAATATGCAACCGTAGGTCAGGCCACAGTGCTTGCTTCCGCTGTTCAGCGGTTCATTTCAGACGAGCTTGAGCCCAGAGAAGTTGGCAGCGTTTCTGGATGCTGCTGATATTTGGCTTCCACTGTGCGTGGTACAGTCTTAACCTGCATTTGTGGATGCAGTGATGGACTGTGTTTAATGTTAGTTTCAGTGCAGTGCTGTCTGAGAGGATGAAGGTCATGAGCATTCAGTTGTGGTTTTTGGCCTTTTCCTTTATGCACAATTCTCCAGATTCCCTGAATCTTTTAATGATAACATGCACTTTTTGCTGATGCATTTTTGACAAAGTGGCTTCAACCATCCTTGCTTAGAAATGGCTCCCTCTTTCCAATGCCCAAGAATAATTGCATCACCTGTTTAAGAAGCTTTTTTGAACATTTCCCAATGTTCCTAGTCTTAAACTGACCCTGTTTCAACTCGTTTGGAATGTGTTGCAGACATCAATACAGTTTTTGTCTAAATACCAGTCAAAGCAGATTTTTAAATCACTGCTTTTTTTTATTTGCATCTTAACTACTGTCATGTTTTTTGGAATTGGGTTTGCACATACATACAGTAACGCAGCACTTATTGAAATGACTTGTACTGCACATTTGCAAGTATCAGCACAGATTCCTATTTCTGGCTTAAGGGTCGTTTGTGTTCTAACTTACTAGTTAGGATACATTTCACACAAAAGCACTTTTGTTAATCACCAGGTATAAGATCATGTAAATACAATAATGGAAGGCTTTCAATCGTGAAACTTACATCCAAAATGGCCATTAAATACAAGCTATTCATCTTCAGGAGATGTTTCTGAGTAGGCTAGATATAATCGACTTGCATTTGACAGGGGAAAGTCATTTTTCATTTTTAATCATACTATTTTGCAGGATGTTGCTCTCAAAAATTCCAAAATGGTTCATTGGCGTCCGGTTCTAGGAAAACATTTAACTGTTATGGAATCTACACGTTCTCTAGAGGCTCTCTGAACTTTGAAAAGTTCCTCACACTCTTAAAGAACCCTCTGCTTAACGTTTCTTTGCAAATCCAACATGGCTCTGCTACGGCATCGCTCCAAAGAACCCTTTCTGGTTTCATTTAGCACCTTTGAGATAACGTTAGCAGTCCTTCCAGAAACAAAACGACAAGAACCAAGAAAGAACGCTGCGTGCTGCTGAGAACGGAGCACTTTCTTTTCTTTAATGGTTTCTTTGTTTTCCTCTTTGCTTTGTCTAGAAGTGTAATTCTTTTCTTTCCTTCATTCTCTGGAGTTGCACATGTAAACAAACAAGTTTAGGCATTATTAACGTGCGTACGGTGCACCTGAGTCCACCCTGG
This sequence comes from Pygocentrus nattereri, assembly GCF_015220715.1. Lineage (NCBI taxonomy): Eukaryota > Metazoa > Chordata > Actinopteri > Characiformes > Serrasalmidae > Pygocentrus > Pygocentrus nattereri. The sequence continues at coordinate 11,999,566 of NC_051212.1, forward strand.
GCGCTGTGGCAGGATGAGGGCGGAGCCTTCCTGATTGGCCTCCTCCTGGGACCTGCCACCACCCACTGCTTTCTCCGACTCGACCTCCGCTCCCCCTCCTCCTTCGCGCCCTCCCTCTATCCCTCGCTCCCTCCGCCCGGCAGCCCCCGAGACATATTGCTGGAGAAACAATGCAGATTAGCTCCAACTGAAGTTTGATGAAAGACATTTGTTTTGTTTAACTATTCCTCCCCTGCCGCCGGAGCCTGCAGCTGGAGGTCAGGCGCAAACGACTAGCCACCTATTCAATCAAATCTCTTTAAGAGAGTGGCATAGCATAATTGAATGATTGTGGTGACAGATCGAGTCAATTTCGCTTACTTTGCCTGTTCGTCCGTTCTTCGCTTGGGTCGTTTCTGCTTGGGTCTTTCGGGTTTCCAAATTAGAGGGAATTAGAGAGGCCTTTGTCTGTTATGGCTCATGTAATATTTGATTGCACCCAACCCTCAGACATGCAAAGTGGCCCACTGTGGAGCAGGCAATAAGTGGCTACAGGAGGTAACCGGAGAAGCTCCCCATTTGGGGAATGGCCTTGTCGTGTTATTAGGGAAACGTTTATTATCACTGCCCTCTAGGGGGGACCACATAATAGGATTACATTTTATTAGAGCCTTTAAGCTTCACATAGCCCCCCCACACTACCTCCAAAATTTCCCCTCTTCGTCTTTGATTGTAGTGTCACTACATCTTATACCGGGGGATGGGTTGAGTGGGGAGGGTGTATTGGAAAGTAATGGTATTTGAACATCTCTTCTTTAATACAGTGCACATCTGCAGGGAATGCGTTGATACTCCACTTTAGTAAAGGCATTTATAATAAACAGTGCGGTGGTACGAAGCATTGAGGTAGAAGAACCACTATTCAAAGGCCCATATCATAGATGAGGTGGATTCTGCTTGGATCAAGGTTATGTTACACTTAAGTATACAGAGATCAGCCATAACATAATGAACAGTGAACGGGGGTCAGGACCCCCATGGACCCTCACAGAGCAGGTACTATTTGGGTGGTGGATCATTCTCAGCGCTGCAGTAACACTGACATAGTGGTGGTGTGTTAGTGTGTGTTGTGCTGGTCTGAGTGGATCAGACACAGCAGTGCTGCTGGAGTTTTAAACACCTCAGTGCCACTGCTGGACTTAGAATAGTCCACCAACCAAAAATATCCAGCCCACAGCGTCCTGTGACCACTGATGGAGGACCAGAGGACGACCAACACAAACTGTGCAGCAGCAGATGAGCTGTCGTCTCTGACTTTACATCTACAGGGTGGACTGACAAGGTAGGAGTGTCTAATAGAGTGGACAGAGAGTGGACATGGTGTGTAAAAACTCCAGCAGCACTGCAGTTTCTGATCCACTCGTACCAGCGCAACACAAACTAACACACCACCACCACGTCAGTGTTACTGCAGTGCTGAGAATGATCCACCACAGAAATAGTACCTGCTCTGTGAGGGTCCAGGGGGTCCTGACCACTGAAGAACAGGGTAAAAGGGGGTAACAAAGTATCAGAGAAACAGATGGATTACAGTCTGTAACTGTAGAACTACAAAGTGCAGCTATACAGTAAGTGGAGCTGATCAAATGGACAATGAGCATAGAAACATGATGTTATGCCTGATCTGCGTAAATGTGAATGGTAGAACAATTATCATAATGTCATATTTTCTTCGGTAGTCTGAGAATTTACAGTATAATAACATGGTGGAGCATTTTCAGTAATTGATCAATAAAACACCAGTGGGGTTTGTATATCCACTGAGTATGCTGAGTTTGTTTATGGAGAGATTACAGTGATCTGATGACTTTGCCCAAAAGGCATTGTAAAGGCTTTGGAATTAGGAGCTGCAGGATTGGCACAAAAATGAAATTAATTATTCAGAGCACAATTTCAGTGATAAATCAAGATAGCAGTGGCTCAGCAGGTTCATGCCCCACACCAGAAGCCTATCAGTTTGGGCACCGCGTAAGAACACCAGAACTTTTCATATTGCTTCAGGGGCGCTGCAGTTCATTACTGTAAATAAAGGGCATCTGTCTAGACAGACAGTGGGGGTGCTGAGCAGGCCCCTATTTTCAATACAGTTTAAGAGTTCTGCAACAACTTAAACTTGGTAAAAAAATAGATCAGATTAGATTCTATTATTTGAGCTGTTTGTAGGCTTATGTGTGCTTATTGTTGGGGGAGTTTATTTATTTTTCAAATCTGCTAACTTCAGCTAACTTAGGGTTGGTGACTTAGCTGTGCATGTTAGAGCAATGACATTATCAGTGACAACCTACATGCAGACAATAGCCCAACTAAATAAAAGACTAATCCAGTCATATGCAGAAGGACCCCAGGAGGAGCTTGAGCCCCGGGCCTTTTACCTGCCCTAAAGCACTTGCTTGGTGTGTCTAATATGTATTCGTGTCTTAAGTAGCCATTGGTCAATATATATATATATATATCATATATATCGCTGCTGTCGGAACAAAACTTCATATCTCCATTTTTGTCGTTTTTCAGTTTTTGACATAATTTGAAAGTACTCATGGTCCTATATATTATGCGTAAATTCCATGATGAATGGGCCAACAGAAATGACCTAAAATGACTTGGAAAAACATTAAAGGTGTTTATGTTTTTACCTTTTCCACCAACAACAACCAAACATATCAACTGTCTGTCGTGAAACAAGCGGTTGTAATGTGTTGTAAATTACAGTCGTGTGCAGAAGTTTAAACACCCCCAATCAAATGGCATGTTTTATTGATTTTCTAAGTGAAAATACGTGAACACATTATATACAGAGAACACACATCTTCCCATTTTAGCACACAATTTCAAACCTTCTGTGGGTTTTACCATATTGGAGGAAAAATAAAACTATAAAACACAAATGTGCCATAACTTCTGCACAGGCCACATTTTATACTTTTTAAAAGTATTTAATAATATTTTTTTCTAATATGTTAATTTCAGCAAATGAATAGTAACTGTGCCTTAACATGTCTTTTCACCACCTGCACCCAAACTTTGCATATGACTGCATATGTAGTTTGATTCATGTTCAGATTGCTCTACGTCTATGTGTTTTTAATTTACCTTGTGCACCCCCCACACACACACCCCCCACCCCACCCCCACCCGAAACGTCTGCGCACAGGACTGGACTAATCCATTTATAGCCCCATTTACATGCCTGCCAGTATGGTCTGACTTTCTAATGTGAAACGCCGCCTTCAAAACGCATGTTAGGTTATCCATGTTTGAGTTTCCTGCTGTTTAAAAATATCTCTGTTCTTTTTAGTCTCTTTCAGTCTGAATGCCTGCTGATGTCTATTTCTGATAAAGGGTTTAGAATGAGGGACGTGATTGTTTTGGTGTCGTAAAGCCGTCATCACACGTGTGGTATTTAACCCTTTTGTTGCCATAAGCACACAAAAGCTCAATGTGCAGGTCAGTGGAGCAAAGTGACCATTTGTGTGTTCAAATCTATCTTGAACAGTCAAAGTTTTGGCCTGGACTATGTTTTGACCATGACCACTGAATAGTGTTATTTACCTAATCAGGGCTGATTAAGACTAGCAGTTTGCTGTAGTCGTTTGCTGTAGTCTGAATTGCTTCACTATTATTTTATTGCTTGTCTGTCATAGTTAGCATGGTTATTTGATGTAAATATAATATTACTATTTAGTAAAATGATTTGACATATTTATTTAGCATGATACACGTTTTACATTACATACCAGGTCGGGTCAAGTGGGGAAAGAGCCCTGAACGTCTCCAAAGACGGTGGCTCAGCAACCTCTTATACTGCCAGGCGCCCCCAAGTGGCCAATTATGCATCTGCACACAAAATAACAATGCTAAAAGCACACAAAATGTCCACAAACAGGCGCAAAGAAGGGCAGTTATGACTGGGGGTCGTAACAATATCCATTGAATTTGAGGTTGAGATTTAAACAAAGTCATTCAGAGTGTTTTAATGTGAAACTGTAGAGAATCATACTGACTCCGACTTCTTAAGTTAAGTGATACTTTTTTAATCCCACAACTGGGGAAATTCCACCTCCGCATTTAACCCATCCCTGAAGTGAAACACCACATACACACTAGTGAATACACACACACTAGGGGGCAGTGAGCACACTTGCCCAGAGCAGTGGGAAGCCTGGGGAGCATTTGGGGGTTAGATGTCTTGTTCAAGGACACCTCAGTGAGGACTGTCGGCTTTGGGGATCAAACCAGCAACATTCCGGTCACAGGGCCAGTTCCCTAACCTCCAGCCTGCGGCTGCCTGGAGGTACTGCAATACCAGGTCAATGCGTAAGGTGGAAGGAGTAAGCCCCTCTTCCGTCTCCCTGTTCTAAAAATCTATTTAATATGTAGTCCTTGTATAGAGGACGTATCAGATATTAAACTGATGAGAACAGATACTACACTTGATCTTAGCCAAAAGGCAGAGAAGCGATGTGGTGTTGATAGGAATATTTTGAGTTTCATATGTAATGTTGATGATGGTAAAATAGAGGTAAAAGCTGAAGAAATGAAAAACCATGAATGGACCTAAAATATGTTTCAGGCTAAACCTTTTCAAAGCTATCATAAAACAATGCCTTAGGCGTCAGAGAGGTTTTTCCTAACTACGTAATGTAAAAGTTCCTGTGAGGTAACTTTTAGAAGCATTCAACTTTTTCGGACGTCTGGTTCCTATCACCTCCAGTGTATCACCATTCTGACTGCAAGTTTTTCGAGAAGGGTGCAGTATGCATCAAACCACTCTGAATGATGTTGTTTACATTTTAAAGATGTAATCATACGGAAGTTTTGAAAACTTCATCCTGTAAAATGAACACAAATCTTTTTAACAGCACAGCACAGGTCTACAATCATTTACCAAAATACATATTTACAGCTAGTCATACATATAAACTCTAGAATCTCTCAAAGGCAGTCAACATTGCATACAAAAGGAGGTTGGAATAACATCACAAAAGCCAAGAAAAGCCACACTGATTCCACAGCTGTCTGCATGACTTCATCTACCTTTGAAACCACAGCCCTGCTGTTCAGGGCAATCCACATCTGCAAGCCATTTGACCCATTCGTCCACCAAAACATTTTTCTGATGGAGTTCTCTCTTGGCTGTTGCCACAACAATGCAGCGCCAATCCAAGGAAAACAGGCCTTGCTGTCCAAGACAAAAGAACACACCGCATCTCTAAAAACAAGACACTCAAGATCGGAGGCAGTACAGCCTGATCCTAAGATAGTTATCCCTTCTTTTTTCGCGGCTTAATTAGAGTGGGAAAAATGTGGTGTTGGACAGATAGAGACAAATAGCTGCAACAAAGCTTTACAGATGCCAAGAATGTGGTTTAGAAAGCCAGGCTGAAGAATGTAAGACCATGTTCCTTTCATACCATCTATTTACTAAGAATAACCACCAGAAAGTCACCAAGGTCGCACATTTGGCCAACTGGAACTTCTGAAACCATACATTATATCCAATAAAATGTTCTCAAATATCTAAAACCAAACAACACAGCCAATAGAACATTCTCAAAGATATAAAACCAGAACTCAACTGGTGTGACATGCCTATAGCCAGTAAAACATGCTCAAACCTCTACAATCAAGACTTATAGCCAATATAATATGTTCAAACATCGAAACCCATGACCCACAGGCAATATAATATGGTGAAACATCTCAAACCAAGACTCACTCTCATATAACATGATCAAAACATTGAAAACTGAGACTCATAGACAATAATACATGCTCAAACATCTAAAATCATGACTCATAGCCAATATAACATGCTAAAACATCTAACGATTCAAGAGTCATATTCAATGTAACAAGTCCAACCATCTAAAACCAAGACTCTCCAAACATCTAAAACCAGGACTCATAGCCAATATAATATGCTGAAACATCTAAGTCAAGACTCACTCCAATATAGCGTGCTCAAAACATCTACAGCCAAGACTCACAGCAGATATAATATGCTGAAACATCTAAAACCAATCCCCATAGCCAATATAATATGCTGAAACATCTGGGCAAGGACAGGTTTGTATAGCACCTTCCATACACTGCTGTCAAAATGCTTTACAAATGAGAAAATACTGAATCATTTAAAAAGTAAAGGAGAATAAAAAAATATGAAGTGAAGGAAAATAAAAATTAAAAACCCGTTTAAAACAAGATTAAAACAGATTTTAAAAGAGAACATTATTAAATTAAAAATCAGATAAAAAATAAATAAAAGATAATAGGATAAGGATAATAATACAGAGGAGAAGGGCTACCAGTGTTTTAATCTGAGCTGAAAGCTTCCCAAACAGGAACGTTTTGAGCCTGGATTTAAGTGTCCAGTGTTGGGGTTTCTCTAATACTCCAGGTGCATAGTAGCTAAACGCTGCTTCTCCATGTTTAGTCTTCACCTTCGGCAGGGCTACCTAACCAGTTCCTAATGATCTGAGAGTTCTGCTCGGATCATATCTCTGCAACATATGAAATAAATGTGCTGGTCCTGCACCGCTGAGCGATTTATAGACTAGCAATAGTATCTTAAAGTCTATTCAGTAACAGACCGGCAGACAGTGTAAGGATTTAAGGACGGGGTGATGTGTTCCCTTCTTTTACCCCTAGTGAGACTCTGGCAACTGCATTTTGAGTCATATGAAGCTGTTTAATTGTCTTTTTTTAGAAGTCCATCTAGGAGAGCATTACATTAATCAGTCCTGCCAGAAATAAAGGCCCATAGCCAATATAACATGCTCAAAACATCTACCACTAGGACTTACAGCCAATATAACATACAGAAACATCTAAAATCAAGACTTGCTCCAATACAACGTAATCAAAGCATCTGAAATCAAGTCACGTAGCCAATATAACAAGCCAGTTCAAACATCTAATACCAAGATTCATTCCAATATAACATGTTCAGACATCTAATACCAAGATTCATTCCAATATAACATGTTCAGACATCTACAACTAAAACCCATGACCAATAAAACAAGTAAAAACTTCTGAAACCTTCACACATAGCACATGTAATATGCTGGAACATCTAAAACTAAGACTTGTATCCAATACATGCTCAAAACACCTAAGATCAAGATCAATTGGCAATATAATACTAATAAAATCTAATAAAATAATACTTGTTTTATGATCTATGTCATATTTATGTACTGCAGCACATCACAAGAAACAGAAAAATTAATGCTTCACAGATGAAAACCATGATACCACGGAAGGAGCAAAAGGAACAGAAGACTTGAAGACTTTGTTGAACTGATTCCCACTAGGAATCTGTCACAGGCATGCTAGGTTTAGGTTCTACAACAACAAAGGTTTTCAAGCAGCAGCAATTAAAATGCTCAGTGCGTAGCCTACTGCATGTTTACTGCCTTCTCTGTTATCAAGCTCAGAGCAAGCCCTGAGGCGGCTGTGGCGCTGATTGGAAAGTCCTGATTGGGGGTATTTAAGGGGAAATTACAGACTGCACAGATCTCCGGGTTTAACTCTTGTAATACCAGCTCAGCTTTGCTTTCAGACAAAACCCCCCCAGTTTGTAAACCGCTGCAGTGGTTCAGTTTATCACAGCACCTGGAAAAGAGTATTCCCAGAGTGGACTACAGGAATGTGTTTATTTTCATATGTTAAAAATGGTCATTTTATTATGATTTTCTGTTGTTCTTATAAACTTTCCTCAAAAAGAGAGAACAAGACACATTTGTTATTGGTTTAAACCCTTTTTAGGTCTAGTAAACACAGGCTGGTATGTTGCCTTGAGGCGAAATTCTGCAAAACAGTATTCAAGGTGCAGGGGGGGGGCAGTTGTGGCTTTTTGTTAGGAAAGCATTAAGAGGTCATACTCAAATCAGGAGGGCTGCATAATATGGACAAATACCATATTGCATTTATATTGCTATATATATATATATATATACTGAGATTGCAATATGCCTCATAGCAAGCCCATGAGACATAATTGAAGTTTGGCTTGCATTTGTCGAATCACATAAATGTCTTGATACGTGACAGCACCCACATCCAGAACCTCTGAGGTTGGTCAAAATGCTCAGCACACAAACAAAAAGGAATGTTTTGGAGGATGTTTTGTATTTCGAATTTGCAGCCTTCTATAATATCAGTATGGCCTTCATAAATATGTTACAGTAATAATTCACATGATATATCATGCAACCCTACGAATCAGTTGGAATCACTGGCTAATATTTATCACCCGTTTTGTTATTTACAAAGCAGCTTTTCAAAGCTTCTTCCCATGACCCTTCAAATTCATAAAAATGCTATGAAAATAAATAGGCTAATTGGGATTGTAATAAAGCCCATGCACCTGTTTGCAGGAGAGGGGAAGAAATGCCAACGCATGGTATTAGACTTTCTGTCCGCCTGCAGAAGATTCATGACACACCCGCTGAACCTACACAGCCAGTGGCACGTTATTAAACTCGCTCACATGCTGCTCCCAACATAGCCTCGATTCCAACCATATGCCTTCCACCAAGATGTCTGGATCCAGTACAGCTTCCCTGGATACAGCAGAGTCTGACCAGCATGGTTGTTAAAAATATCCTTAAACATTTTGGGGACAGAACTAAAACCCCACATCATGTTTACAGCAATAGTTTGGCAAAAATAAATAAGTGCCAAAACATGTTTGGTGAAGTTTGCTTCTTTAGTTTTGCACTGGACCCACGAGGTTAATGTAGCTAACAAGTATTGGATGCTTAGCATCCTGAAAACTGCATGCATGAATCATCCCACACATCAAGACGTGGGGTAAGCTCAGACTTTCATAGCTGGTTTCTTGTTACTATTACCTATAAAATTGGACAGATTCACAGGCAAAATTCAGGCTTCAGGCTGCTACTACGGTTTTAGCTATGCAACATACACTCACCAGCCACTTTATTAGGTACACCTTGCTAGTAAAAGGTTGGACCCCCTTTTGCCTCCAGGAGTGACTTAATTCTTCGTGGCACTTTCAACAAGGTGTTGGAAACGTTCCTCAGAGATGTTGGTTGGTTATTTGAGTTCCTGTTGCCTTTCTATCATCTGGAACCAGTCTGCCCATTCTCCTCTGACCTCTCACATCAACAAGGCATTTTCGTCCACACAACTGACCGCTCACTGGATATTTCCTCTTTTTCAGACCGTTCTCTGTAAACCCTAGAGATGGCTGTGCATGAAAATCCCAGTAGATCAGCAAGTTGTCTTGACCGCCTCTACATGCCTAAATGCATTGAGTTGCAGCCACGTGATTGGCTGATTAGCTATTTGTGTTAACAAGCAACTGAACAAACAATTGTACCTAGTGGCCGGTGAGTGTGTGTGTGTGTATATATATATATATTCTATATTAATCAATATTCTATACATTTTGTTTATTCAATTATTAACACTTTTCTCAGCAAATAAACGCAATAACACACAAATAAATTGATTTTGAAAATGTGTCTTGGGTGCCCAAGACTTTCTCACAGTACTGTATGTCGGATGCTGATCACCCTGCACGGTTTAACAAAGCTACATGAAAGCTTACACTGCTGTGCATTGAACTGTATAACACTCATAACACCACCAAAATACCCAAAGCAAACCAACAAGATTCGTGGTAGTCAAGTTGCTTTGGCATTAGTAGCCGACATTTTGTAGGAGTAGCAGATTTACTTTTATTAGATGTGGTTTCAATGCACAGAAGGGTTAGCTTAATTATAGCAATATTCATATTTCAACTCCTTAACGTGAAGAATTTAGTGGCATTCAGGGGAAAAATGTATCAGGTTTCGAACATTTTACCAAAGGATGGCAAAGTGGTGGTACAAAAATTGTTTTCCCATAGAGAAAACTGCCAAGACCCAAAGTTCCTAATATGGGTGTGACGCCGACTACAGAATGGCCTACAGCTTTAGAAGCCTGTTGGTTTATTAAAGCTGCCTTTACATGTTTAGCTACATTAGCCTTGTAGCTCTAGTGCAAACCTGAAGAAGTGAACTTTGGACACTAAACTTGTCTTGGCCGATCGTCTACATTTGGGGGAAGGAGGATACTGTGTACATTGGATTTTTTTTGGCTGAACTATCACTTACCCTCTAGCAGTGATAAGAGTAGAGCTATTGGCGAAACCATTAAGCAAAGCAAAATGGATATTGAAGAAGATCCATTAAGTTGTTGCTGAGCTAAGCTATTTGCAGCCAGATTTCCAATAAAAAGGATTCAACTTGCAACAGATCCAGACCACATTGCTGGGTGAACGTTGAGGATATGCACACAGGACTCAATCACACACCAGCTATTTTATAGGAGACAATGGGCCTATCCCAAAAGGGATAAACCTGGCACCCCAAGTCCGCACTTTGGTATTGTCAACAATGAACCTAGAGGCTAAACAGAGGTCTTTTCTTTTAAAAGAGGGTGCAAGGTTTAACATTTGAATGTCTTCTCTACCCTCAGCCGTGTTGGTCAGACAGCTGTAAAGAAACACCTCCACTCTGATTGGTCAGCGCCTGTATGTCAAGGAATTTTTGAGTAAGGCCGGATGCAGAGCCTACATCTAGGCGATCTTCACCAAAGCCTGGACTAAGGGTGCATAGTGGGCACTCACTACTCCCAACAGCCTGGTGGTCCTTGCAGAACAGCAAGTGCACCAGTAAGGCTAGTGCATACCTGTCTAGTTGGAAGCGAAGCCTTGACTTGAGTACAGGTTTAGATAGGTTTATGATACACATACACATGTGATTTACACATTAGACATATTGTCTAATGTGATTCATACCATGTATTTCATTTTTTTCCATTTCATTCTAATATGTTAGCTGTAGTGCAGAATTTCACCCAACGGCCTCATCGGTTTGGCAAAATTCACAATTTTCTATCATTTTCATGTTCTTGGAGGGGTCCCTAAAAATGAACTTACTGTGAAGCTATTCATTCAGAACTCTTGAATACGAATTCAGGAAAATGTCATTGTTCAGCCTGCTTCACCCACAAAACAGCGAGCTTCTAACTTTGGTATTCTTAACTATCTACAGATGCAGCGGTTCACCCAGTTGGTCCTTCACAGTCTAGCAATGTCATCCATGCCTGGGACACCTCAAAACTTCACAACATTCTACAGTGTATTAGTAAACCTGAAAACTTTCCCAATTTTGCAAGAGTTTAGTGGAAAGAGGGAATGTTCACTCATTTCTCAAACCAAAGGAGATGTGTAAGAGTTCGGTTAATGTGTGGCAGAGCACATTAGCACACTTGAAAAGAGCATTTGTGAAAGAAGACCAAACATGTTGTTGCCACTGGAGCATCAGAAGCCAGCTAATGCTGGAGTAGTCAGCTAACATGGGACCCAGGAGGGTATATCAGGAGATATTTCGCACAATGCATACAACCATTAGGAATCCCAGCAGTGTCAGCCAATCCTGACTGCTAACCTAACCACTGAGCTATAGGCTAATAAATTCAAAAGCTGTCGAACATCCACTGGCTGTGATTGAAGTAGCCCACCGTGTACTGTATACTGCCTCCTTATATAGTGTATACTGCATATTGCATCAGTATATACTGTATACTGCCTGATACTCCTCATCAGTAGTCCACTGAACAGTGTCCAGCATACTACAAAAGTGTGTGCTGTACTACAGGACAGGGGAGCGCCCAGACTGCCAACATCTGGGACTGAGCCAATCAGAACTATCTTCAAAGCCACAAATAAACTCAGGAGGAGCTGGATCTCCGTAAACATTAAAAGTGTTTCTTGGGCTCCCGAGTGGCGCAACCGTCTAAGCGTTGGCCCGGTCATCAGGAGATCACAAGTTGGAACCCTGGTGATGCTACAGCCATCCGTAGCCAGGAGTCCAAGAGAGCACACCTGGCCTTGCTCTCTCTGGGTGGGTAGGATGGTCCCCCTTCTCCCCCCATCACTCAACACAATGCGAGTCAGGGCAGGCGTCTGTTAGCTGACGTAGCGGATCTGGTGGTTAGCGCTTTCATCCAAGCGGGTTCATCTGTCCTGTGACGTTGCATGAGCAGCAGTTCGAAAAGAAGCAGTGGTTGGTTTTGCAGGTCTCAGAGGAAGCCTGAGCCTTCACCCTCCTAGCATTGATAGTATCATCTGATTGAGGGAGTCGTGACTAGCAGGTGGAATTGGAGACGACTAAATTTTAATGTACAGAAACGCTGAATCCAGGGCTATTAAACATATCCAGGCGGTTACGTCAGCATTTACATCCTCCTGGAATGACTGTGTTGTATTTTGGAATGCTAGAAAGATTAAGGCAGCTCTGGCTGCATAGAGGAACGTTTGTCCAGAGCTGCACGTCATCCGGGCATCTTTGGTGTCCAGAGGAAATTCATGTTGTATTTACTAATTTTGGGCACAATTACTACAAGAGCAGTACGTAGTCGTCTACTTCAAACACAGCTCATGTGAAGAAAAGTAGGGGTTCGATCTTTATTGGGCACAAAATGGGCACCAGACATGTTTTTCATCCTTTCAGTCAGAGAAAAGGAGCTAAACTGAAGATGTCCAGACTGCCAGGTAGCTTACCTTGCTAAAACCTTAGCTTTCAGCTTGCTATCATGTGTATCTGGCGACACATTTCTGTCATTTGAGTAACACATGCTCTCCACTGTAAGGATGATTTGAAGTATGACTGCAACAATGAGTGTATTAACATGCACTCAGTAACCAAATCCTAATCAGATTTCTGCAGTTATCCGATTATTCAAATGGTCATGTAAACAGCACACTCTGATTTCTTAGATCGGAGTATCCGATTAAGAAAGCGGATAACGAGAGCGGGATTTTAGCTCGGTAATCAGATTTCTCAGTGCATGTGAACTCTTACCCTGATTTCTTTTGGATTTCTCTGTCTGCACATGTGTGAAAACAGACTGCGGTACCAGAAATAAGCACGGAGCGTCTAACACAGCAAGAAGAAGGCAGCAAAACACTTGTGGAGAGATGCTGAAACCAACTACACGCTTGATGAAATGAAGGATTTAAATATTCTCCATCTTCTAGATGATTTAGGTTCATATTTTCAGGTAAAGTGATGCTACTTTTTTTTTTTTAAAAAAAAGCTGCGGCATGAAGTTTGAGTTTACATTTATGACTTCTGTGAGTTTATTGGCTGGCAGCAAATCAGAAATCTGATTGCTGTCTGACTCACATAGACCTGGAGTTTCCTCATTATCTGATTACTCAAGTGCATGTAAACACGTTGATCGTATTACTGACAAAATCTGATTTTCTGCATTAAAGGCACTCAGTGTATTTGGCTTCCTAGCAGTGACATTGGCCTTCTGCTTTCCTTAACATGCACTCACTTCAGACCAGCATCCTCCCAAAAATCCACCCCCAAGTAGTTGTAGTCTTTCAGAAGCTCCTCCCACCTTCACGATGCATCATCAGAAAGGGGTTTTCTTACTCTTTAAACTCTAATATCTCACTCTAGAGACTGCTGCGCACTGCCGTAGAAGGAAAGCACACATGTTTACAACAGATGTAGCGACTGTTCCATTTTTCCTTGTGCCCGGAGAGTCACTTCAACATCTGTGGGAGACTTAAGACATCAATAAGCAATGATGAGCCAGGATATAATATTTGTTTAAACCTATTGGCAACAATAGTAAAAAAAAAACCCTGTTAGTTCAGAGTGTAAATCAGTTCAACAGCTCCTTCTTGACTAATGCCATTGACCAGCAGGGGGCAAAAGAGAGGGCTCAGATGCTAAATCACGGGAGGGTGGGGTAAATCTATTGAAAAGGGTCTGATGGACTGAAAGCGAGATCATGAACTCCTTATCATTCTGTCACTCCTCATTCATCTGCGCTTTTCTCCATAAACACTAATAATGAACACAATTCAACACCTGCAAATATGGCACATTATCTTACCACATGTGTGCATATTCGAAACAAACCTTTACTGTTGTGGTGCCGGGCCGTTTCATGAAGCTGAAGTTGGCTTTTTGAATTTCCCGTTCCACCTTAAAATGGGCGCCGGAATGTAACGGCTGCGGCGTTTTAAGGTGGAACTGGAAATTGGAAGAAGAAAGCCAGTTTCAGGCTGGTCTCAGTTCGAGACTGAAAGCTTGAAGAGCCTCAGTGTTTGAGTAATTCTGCATGGGTGAACATGTGAAATGAGCTGCTCTGGTGCCCCGGGGCGCTGATCCACACTTGATTGGGGCAAAGCAGGCAGAGAGGAGCTTATTTTACACACTCACGTCATTGCTGGAGGTTGGCCATACGGGGGAGAGAGAGAGAGAGAGAGAGGGGAAAAAATCTAAAAGAAAAGAAACGAAAAAAAGAAGACCAACTGCACATGTCCTTTAAGCATTCCTTATTTTATGGGAGAAAAAAAAAAAAAAAGACAAATATACTCATCATTTGCAACAAGTCGCGCGACCTGCCTGGGTGCTCGTGGCGCTCGTACACATTAAAAGACTCCCAGGTTCTGGAAAGAAAGAGAGAGAATAATCACAAACTGACTTACAATCTATATAATTACCATCATCTGCTGCCCCCCACCCCCTCTTTTCCTCTCTGGCAGCGGAGCACTCCATCCTTTCTCTTTTTTTTTGCAGCCATGGCCTGGGGGAATGTTACATCAAAACTAATCATAACGATTAAAATCAGCTTTCTCTTTTCTTCTGAAGGGGGGAGAGAGAGAGAGAGAGAGAGAGAGAGAGAGAGAGAGAGAGAGAGAGAGAGAGGAGGCAAGTTGCAGGCAGGGCTGAGGCAGTTTAGCACAGGGGGAGTGAAAGAAAAGAAGAAGAGGAAAGAAAAGAAAAAGAAAGGGGGACAGAAACGAGGCACGTCCTTAAAGTGTAGTGAGGAATGCGCACATAGCTCTCCTCCATCCTCCGCTGGTTCGCCTTTTCCTCCCCTTCTCTCCTCGGAGGGGGGAGCAGGTTTGGTCTGGGCTAGGCTGGAGACATGAGCTAATTGTATCCTGATCTTTTTTGCCTTGAGGGGTCTCGAAGCCCCGGAGCGAGTCTCCCTCTCGGTTTTGTTCCGTCTACCTCAGCCGAGCTATTGCATTTCTCTCTGGCGTGGCGCGGGAGGCAGATCGAGGGCGAAAAGGGAGGAAAACACGGGGGGAGAGAAGGAGCGGAGCAGGAAGAAGAGAAGAAGACGAGGCAACTTTTCTGTCCATCCATGTTTCAGGTAAGGGCAGAAAGGGGGGATTTTGGTGCGGTTTTGCGCTCCGGCGCTGCGCCGTTTGACTGCTCGCTTTCACGCATGTGCTGCGCTGCGCGCCACAGAGCCGAACCCGAGAAAAGCCCTTATATATTCAAGCACTTCCGCAAACCTCGCGTCTCTGCGGCTTTTAAAAGACTCTTTTAGCGCCTCGGCGCCCGAACCGAGCACTTAAAAGTCGTGGGGTTTGATGTTGAACTGGCCGCTTGGCGTCTCTCTCTCTCTCTCTCTCTCTCTCTCTCTCTCTCTCTCTCTCTCTCTCTCTCTCTCTCTCTCTCTCTCTCTCTCTGTGTTTTAAGTCTCTCTCTCTCTCTCTCTCTGTGTTTTAAGTCTCTCTCTCTCTCTCTCTCTCTGTGTGTTTTAAGTCTCTCTCTCTCTCTCTCTGTGTTTTAAGTCTCTCTCTCTCTCTGTGTGTGTGTTTTAAGTCTCTCTCTCTCTCTCTCTCTCTCTCTCTCTGTGTTTTAAGTCTCTCTCTCGCTCTCTCTCTCTCTCTCTCTCTCTCTCTCTCTCTCTCTCTCTCTCTCTCTCTCTCTCTGTGTTTTAAGTCTCTCTCTCTCTCTCTCTGTGTGTGTGTGTTTTAAGTCTCTCTGCCTCTGTGTGTGTGTGTGTGTTAAGTCTCTCTGTCTCTCTCTCTCTCTGTGTGTTTTAAGTCTCTCTCTCTCTCTCTCTCTCTCTCTCTCTCTCTCTCTCTCTCTGTGTTTTAAGTCTCTCTCTCTCTCTCTGTGTGTGTTTTAAGTCTCTCTCTCTCTCTCTCTCTCTCTCTGTGTTTTAAGTCTCTCTCTCTCTCTCTGTGTGTGTTTTAAGTCTCTCTCTCTCTCTCTCTCTCTCTCTCTCTCTGTGTTTTAAGTCTCTCTCTCTCTGTGTGTGTTTTAAGTCTCTCTCTCTCTCTCTCTCTGTGTGTGTTTTAAGTCTCTCTCTCGCTCTCTCTCTCTCTCTCTCTCTCTCTCTCTCTCTGTGTTTTAAGTCTCTCTCTCTCTCTCTGTGTGTGTGTGTGTTTTAAGTCTCTCTGCCTCTGTGTGTGTGTGTGTGTTAAGTCTCTCTGTCTCTCTCTCTCTCTGTGTGTTTTAAGTCTCTCTGTCTCTCTCTCTCTCTGTGTTTTAAGTCTCTCTGTCTCTCTCTCTCTCTGTGTGTTTTAGGTCTCTCTGTCTCTCTCTCTCTCTCTGTGTTTTAAGTCTCTCTGCCTCTCTCTCTGTGTGTGTGTGTTAAGTCTCTCTGTCTCTCTCTCTCTCTGTGTGTTTTAAGTCTCTGTCTCTCTCTCTCTCTGTGTTTTAAGTCTCTCTGTCTCTCTCTCTCTCTGTGTGTTTTAGGTCTCTCTGTCTCTCTCTCTCTCTGTGTGTTTTAAGTCTCTCTGCCTCTCTCTCTGTGTGTGTGTGTTAAGTCTCTCTGTCTCTCTCTCTCTGTGTTTTAAGTCTCTCTGTCTCTCTCTCTCTGTGTTTTAAGTCTCTCTGTCTCTCTGTGTTTTAAGTCTCTCTGTCTCTCTCTCTCTGTGTTTTAAGTCTCTCTGTCTCTCTCTCTCTGTGTGTGTTTTAAGTCTCTCTCTCGCTCTCTCTCTCTCTCTCTCTCTCTCTCTCTCTGTGTTTTAAGTCTCTCTCTCTCTCTCTGTGTGTGTGTGTGTTTTAAGTCTCTCTGCCTCTGTGTGTGTGTGTGTGTTAAGTCTCTCTGTCTCTCTCTCTCTCTGTGTGTTTTAAGTCTCTCTGTCTCTCTCTCTCTCTGTGTTTTAAGTCTCTCTGTCTCTCTCTCTCTCTGTGTGTTTTAGGTCTCTCTGTCTCTCTCTCTCTCTCTGTGTTTTAAGTCTCTCTGCCTCTCTCTCTGTGTGTGTGTGTTAAGTCTCTCTGTCTCTCTCTCTCTCTGTGTGTTTTAAGTCTCTGTCTCTCTCTCTCTCTGTGTTTTAAGTCTCTCTGTCTCTCTCTCTCTCTGTGTGTTTTAGGTCTCTCTGTCTCTCTCTCTCTCTGTGTGTTTTAAGTCTCTCTGCCTCTCTCTCTGTGTGTGTGTGTTAAGTCTCTCTGTCTCTCTCTCTCTGTGTTTTAAGTCTCTCTGTCTCTCTCTCTCTGTGTTTTAAGTCTCTCTGTCTCTCTGTGTTTTAAGTCTCTCTGTCTCTCTCTCTCTGTGTTTTAAGTCTCTCTGTCTCTCTGTGTGTTTTAAGTCTCTCTGTCTCTCTCTCTCTGTGTTTTAAGTCTCTCTGTCTCTCTCTCTCTGTGTTTTAAGTCTCTCTGTCTCTCTCTCTCTCTCTGTGTGTTTTAAGTCTCTCTGTCTCTCTCTCTCTGTGTTTTAAGTCTCTCTGTCTCTCTCTCTCTGTGTTTTAAGTCTCTCTGTCTCTCTCTCTCTCTCTGTGTGTTTTAGGTCTCTCTGTCTCTCTCTCTCTCTCTGTGTTTTAAGTCTCTCTGTCTCTCTCTCTCTGTGTTTTAAGTCTCTCTGTCTCTCTCTGTGTTTTAAGTCTCTCTGTCTCTCTCTCTCTCTCTGTGTTTTAAGTCTCTCTGTCTCTCTCTCTCTCTCTGTGTTTTAGGTCTCTCTGTCTCTCTCTCTCTCTCTGTGTTTTAAGTCTCTCTGTCTCTCTCTCTCTCTGTGTGTTTTAGGTCTCTCTGTCTCTCTCTCTCTGTGTGTGTTTTAGGTCTCTCTGTCTCTCTCTCTCTCTCTCTCTGTGTTTTAAGTCTCTCTGTCTCTCTCTCTCTCTGTGTGTTTTAGGTCTCTCTGTCTCTCTCTCTCTCTGTGTGTTTTAAGTCTCTCTGCCTCTCTCTCTGTGTGTGTGTTTTAAGTCTCTCTGCCTCTCTCTCTGTGTGTGTGTTTTAAGTCTCTCTGTCTCTCTCTCTCTCTGTGTGTGTGTTTTAAGTCTCTCTGTCTCTCTCTCTCTGTGTTTTAGGTCTCTCTGTCTCTCTCTCTCTGTGTGTGTGTTTTAAGTCTCTCTGTCTCTCTCTCTCTCTCTGTGTGTTTTAAGTCTCTCTGCCTCTATCTCTGTGTGTGTGTTTTAAGTCTCTCTGCCTCTCTCTCTGTGTGTTTTAAGTCTCTCTGTCTCTCTCTCTCTGTGTTTTAGGTCTCTCTGTCTCTCTCTCTCTCTGTGTGTGTGTTTTAAGTCTCTCTGTCTCTCTCTCTCTCTCTGTGTTTTAAGTCTCTCTGCCTCTCTGTGTGTGTGTGTGTTTTAAGTCTCTCTGTCTCTCTCTCTCTCTGTGTTTTAGGTCTCTCTGTCTCTCTCTCTCTCTGTGTGTGTGTTTTAAGTCTCTCTGTCTCTCTCTCTCTGTGTGTGTGTTTTAAGTCTCTCTGCCTCTCTGTGTGTGTGTGTGTTTTAAGTCTCTCTGTCTCTCTCTCTCTGTGTGTTTTAAGTCTCTCTGCCTCTCTCTCTGTGTGTGTGTTTTAAGTCTCTCTGCCTCTCTGTGTGTGTGTGTGTGTGTTGTCTCTCTGTCTCTCTCTCTCTGTGTGTTTTAAGTCTCTCTGTCTCTCTCTCTCTCTCTGTGTGTGTGTGTTTTAAGTCTCTCTCTCTCTCTCTGTGTGTTTTAAGTCTCTCTGTGTGTGTTTTAATTCTCTGTTTTAAGTCTTTGTCTCTCTCTCTCTGTTTTAAGTCTCTCTCTCTGTTTTAAGTCTCTCTGTCTCTCTCTCTGTTTTAAGTCTCTCTGTCTCTCTCTCTGTTTTAAGTCTCTCTCTCTCTCTGTTTTAAGTCTTTGTCTCTCTGTCTCTCTGTGTTTTAAGTCTCTCTCTCTGTTTTAAGTCTCTCTGTCTCTCTCTCTGTTTTAAGTCTCTCTGTCTCTCTCTCTGTTTTAAGTCTCTCTGTCTCTCTCTCTGTTTTAAGTCTCTCTGTCTCTCTCTCTGTTTTAAGTCTCTGTCTCTCTCTGTTTTAAGTCTCTCTCTCTCTGTTTTAAGTCTCTCTGTCTGTCTCTCTCTCTCTCTCTGTTTTAAGTCTCTCTGTCTCTCTCTGTGTTTTCTCTCTCTGTTTTAAGTCTCTCTGTCTCTCTCTCTGTTTTAAGTCTCTCTGTCTCTCTCTCTGTTTTAAGTCTCTGTCTCTCTCTCTGTTTTAAGTCTCTCTCTCTCTCTCTCTCTCTGTGTTTTAAGTCTCTCTGTCTCTCTCTCTCTGTTTTAAGTCTCTCTCTCTCTCTCTGTTTTAAGTCTCTCTCTCTCTCTCTCTCTCTCTCTCTCTCTCTCTCTCTCTGTGTGTGTGTTTTAAGTCTCTCTGTCTCTCTCTCTCTGTTTTAAGTCTCTGTCTCTCTCTCTGTTTTAAGTGTCTCTGTCTCTCTGTGTGTTTTAAGTCTCTCTCTCGTTGTGGTGCTTGTAGCAGCTGCTGCTGCCGCTGCTGTGTGGCTTCCCTGCTTCGGCTCCTAACCGCCACATTTCGGGTCATTTTGACCCACTTCCAGCTTCCCTCGCTCACCCAGACCGGCTCCATGTTCCTGGATGCCCCAGATTTTGCAAATGAAAGGCGCCATTGTGGAGTAAATGTGCCTGAAGGCTTTTTCTGAAGACAGGAGGCACCTTTTTCTCCACACACACACACACAGACACACACACACACACACACACACACGTCAGTGCTGATTCAGTGAATCGGCCCTTTTGTAGCAGCGCTTTGAAACCAGAGCCTGTCCTCTGGCCTGGCCGTGCCCAGGTCTTCGGGTTGCTGACCTTAACTTGATCTAGAGACGTAATGCAGCTACAGTCACACTCGCGGGTCAGGAGACGTCCAAACGAAACGGCTGGTGCGAGTAAAACGCGCTGTGTTCACTCAGCACAGTGAAAAACAGACGAAGGGGGACTTTTAACGTAGAAAAAAAACTTCTACAACACTTGGACTTTCTCTCGCGAGTTCGCTGCTTTTCTCGCGATGAGAACGAGCAGAGAACAAGTTGATATAATAAAGCAATAAGGTGGCAATGCATCGGTCCCACTGGCTCCGTGCCAGGCTGTGGGCGCACTCTCTCATCGCGGTACATTACTTTCAACATCCGCCTCTTTTTCAAATTTTCCGTTCCACCTTAAACGGTGCGGCGGCTACATGGTGGCGCCCGCTCTGACTCCGCGCTGCTGCAGCGTTTAAGGTGGAACGGGAAATTCGAAGAAAGCCAACTTCGGCCTACATGGGGCACAATGACCGTGTCCAGGTCGTTCCAGGGGCGCCTGTTTCTGTCCAGGTCTAAATAAGCACTAGTGGTGGTCCTGATGTGTCCTATAGCAACTCCGTGTTAAAATCACGAGAGTGGGTGCTGACCGTCGAACGTGTGTTGGCAAGTCGTGGCCAAACAAGGCGAATCCGCTAGAGGTCGCTGTTGTTGCTGTACCAGCTGCTGTATTGGGGTGAATGAAAACCCGGTCAAGCTCTCTGGGCATTTAAGGGTCTGTGTTCTCCAAGAAAAGTGGGTGTATTTGCAGAGACTAGCAGAGACTGTGACAGTTTGGTGCACCCCCACCCAAACCACCGCCCCTCCCCAATTTCCATTGCGTTGCATTGCATGACTGGACCACCATCTGCTTCTGCAATATACTACACTCATCATTGTTCTCCAAGTTCCCATTGATTTCTAGTGCTGTAATTAGAGGCCATGCAAATGATTTATGGATTATTTAATTCATCTGTTTTTTTAGGATTAATCAGAAGCAAATAACTGCTGACTATCGAGTGGTCTTGACAACACAAGGGCAGCAGGCCACGCTCCCTCTCTTCCCGGGGTGGTCAGTACTGTGCAGATGTTCTCTTTAATTCGGTGTGTCTGTAATCAATACTGAGCACTTATTGAAGTTCATACTACATGCATAGTAGACTAGTACTAGACTACATACTAGTAGAGGTTGCGCAACTAATTTTAAGTCAAAATAGCAGTCGAGTAGTTGACTAGGTGTCATTACCTTATTAAAAAGTGTTCCGACGCCTGTCAGAAGTATTCTGTTAGTAGCTTGTTAGTAGGGGGCCGGGGTGGGGCGGATGCTGCAGTCTGAGGTGTTAGATGTGCACTCTGAGTAGTTTTTGTTGTATTTCTTTAAGTTTCAGCCTCAGGCACTCTGCCCACACCTTCCCGTTTTTTCTTGAATTTTGTTTGAAGCCGTAGGCCACAAGGAAACAAGATATCCTCGTGGAGTTGATGCCTGGTCCGCCGCCTTATTTAACACAAGTTTGTTTTGTTGCACTTTGTGCTCGATGTTATGTGACCGGTGACTTCGCATGTCAGAGAAAAGGCCCTTTCAGGCAGTTCATAGAACCTGCCCGGTCTTCCTTACGAGCCTGTATTTCTCGCACAGCTTGCCGTGCATTTTGTTTCATTTTCTGTAGTATTTTCACACAAATATGTTTTTTTTGTTTAGTTGGAAAACTCTCCTTCTGCCTGTTCACAGTGTTTGTGCTGTTGCTGTACTTCAGACGCTGTCCTCAACTAGCAGCTTATTAAATCAAATCAAATCACGTTTGTCACATTTACACAGGTGCGATGGTGAGTGAAAATCTTTGGTGTGCCGCTCTGGTGTAGTACTTAAATATGCAACAAAAAAAGAGATAAAAATATTTATACAGATTAGACTGTAAATACATACACAATATACACACGAACATACACCAGTATTGCACCAGGAATATATGAAAGCTGGGAAATAAAAGCTATGATATATACAGTTACACACATTTCCATATATGCAGTTTGTGAGTCTGAGGTATACACAGATCAGGCGTAACATTATGATCTACCACCCAAATAGCACCTGCTCTGTGAGGGTCCATGGGGGTCCAGGCCACTGAAGAACAGGGATAGAGGGGGCTAACAAAGTATGCAGAGAAACAGACGGACTACAGTCTGTAACTGTAGAACTACAAAGTGCTCCTATAGAGTAAGTGGAGCTGATAAAATGGACAATGGGTGCAGAAACAAGGAGGTGGTCAGAATGTCATGCCTGGTCGGTGTACATAATAGATTTTCCCAGACATGGAAATGGATAGAACATGTACAAGATGTCAATCTATATGTGCAGGTATGGATTTGCTGGAGTGAAGTTACAGTAAGTTGAGAGTGAGTTTGAGTGAGTGAGACTGAGGTGTGGATTGATTATGGAGATGATGATGATGATGATGATGATGATGATGATGATTTATAGATGTGCTGACAGGCTTATAGACCAATACACCAGCACTATTAGTCGACTAGTCTATGCAACCACCACATACATGCTTTATTCCTATGCACTGCACACTGATTCTGGCACTTTTGTACTGCACCATTCAAAAAGATGGTTCTTCAAGGGTTCTTTAGCAAGGAGAATAGTTCTGCATAGAACCATGAGCGCTCAGAGAGCCCTTGGCATGATTAAAGGATCCTTTGCATGGTGAAATAGGTCTTCAGGCCGATATAGATGGTTCTATATAGAATTATTTTGAAAAGGGTTCTACATAGCACCAAAATAGGTTCTTCTATCCGTGCAGTGTCAAGCTTGTAACAATAGAAGAACCCTTTTTGGTGCTGTGTAGAACTTTTTTTACCAGAAAGGGTCTATACAGAACCATCTACAGCGCATTCTCCATCAGGCTGAAGAACCCTTTCGTGATACAAAGAACCCTTTAGTCATGAAAAGAGTTCTTTTGAGTGTTCATGGTTATATACAGACATATTTTCTTTACTAAAGAACCCTGGAAGGAACCGTTTTTAAAGCATGTGCACTGTGTTCCTCTGACTCCATCTGATGCAGGGCAGAATGTGTCATAGATGTTTTATGTGGATGAACAGATCCAGCTTTTGATGATGAACAGATTGCAGATTCATGCAGTTATCAGTCATCGTATTTTAGCCATCATCCCGTATTATAATAACCTTTTATGCAGATTTTGACAATAATTGAACACATATTTCTCAAAACTCACCCTGAGCTGTGCTGGTGTATCATGAAAGTAACGTCCTTTCATCAGAGGTGTTTCTCATTACTGGGCTGTTTGTCATCTAGACTGTTTTATCTACCCTTCTGATAGAAAACCACAGTTTTATATAACTATATATTAACTTATATAATAACTATATAGAACCATGAACACTCAAAGAACGCTCTGCATGATTAAATGGTTCTTTGGGTCATGAAATGGTTCTTCAGATTGGTGGAAGAAGTGCACAAATGTGCTGTACACAGTTCTATATATGACCTTTCTGAAAAGAGTTCTACAGAGCACCAGAATGGTTTCTTCTATTATAACAAGCTTGACATCGTAACAATAGCAGAACCCTTTTGGTGCTATTATATAGGCCCATTTTTTAGAATGGTTCTATATACAGATATCTCCAGCACATTCTCCATCAACCTGAAGACCTTTCACCATGCAAAGAACCAGTTCAACACGCAGAAGGTTCTTTGAGTGTTCATGGTTCTATATAGAACCATTTTTGTTCACGAAAGAACCCTTGAAGAACCATTGTTTTAAGTGTGTAGCGCTGTTTTGAGGCATGCACATAACTCACAGTGAGGGCTAGCCTGACTAAAGTGCACCCTCCACGCCTTTTATTCACAGATTTATCTAAACCACGCTGCAGGTGTCCTCCAAGCCAAATATGTAGTAAAACGCATTTAAGTATGTGTGGATCTTTATGAACAGACCACCACATCAAACTAGTCAACCCGTAAATTTTCAGCGTTTGACGATGAACATCTTGCAGATTCACACAGTTTCTGTTTCACTGCCTGTCATTTCATTACCACGCAGACCAGAGTTCCTCGCAGTGTTTTCTTGACGCGTGAAATATCAAAGGGAAGCCAAAGCCGAATCGTTGCTTGCGGAGTCTGGTTGCGTCGGCTGCGTTTGAGGCTTTATTTACAGTGGAAAGTATCAGATTTGCCTGTTTACTTAACTGCCTTTGTAACAACGTACTCATGTGGTCATCTCCAAACGTCCCAGGAGATGAAGGAGATGAAAGCTTCAGGAAATGTTGAACTTTAATGCCTTTCTCATTTTCGAGCGCAGTAAATAAACCTGTTCATCGTCCGTGAGGGATCTCAATTGACTGACCTGCATCAGAGGCCTCACCCCTCCATGCCTCTGGAGTTGAATGGGACTGAAGATGTGGTTCTTTTCATTAACTGTTTGAAGAGAACCGTGGTTTTGGACTCTTTCTGGAGCAGCAGGCCCTTTTTCTTCTGAATATTATTGGAGGCTTTTTTCATTGTTGCCAGTGAACAGAAACCTTTATTGATCGTCCTTTTGGTTTCATTTGGCCCCTGGAGAACCCTCAGCTAGTCCGCAATTCTGGGTTACATTCAAACACACCTGAGCCAGGTAATCAGGATCCCTCTATAGCACCTGATCAGCTGGCTCAGGTGTGTTTGGAGCTGGAAGGGAATGTCCTCATGGCTGAGGGTCTGTGAGGACTGGACTGCAAATTGGTTTTCACTCAGAAAAATGGAGGTTCTTAAATAATCCTGGCTTGGAAAAAAGACAAGCTCGTCTTTAGGATTGTTAACCGTAGTGTTCATACTAGAACCTAGATTTATCGTCTTATTACTGCTCTAGCACCTTCTCTGTGCATTTCTCTGCTCCCTATTTTAAAAGTAAAGGTTCCTAAATAGTTCTTAGCTAGTGCACTCTTAAAAAAGGGTTTTTCAAGTGGTCTTTAATAAAGAAAACGGTTCTATACAGAACAGTGAACACTGAAAGAACACTTTCTCCTTCAAAGACTTTATATGATTCTATTAGAAAGGGTTCTATGTAGAACACTCAAAGAACCCTTTGCAAAATTCAGCAGTTCTTTCCATCATGAAAGCGTTCTTCAGATTGATGGTAAATGTGCTGTAGATGATTCTATGTAGAACCTTTTTTTTAAAAAAGTGTTCTATATAGCACCAAAAAGGGTTCTGCTATTGTTACTGTGTATATTGTACTGTGTAAAATATAAAAACAGAAGAACCCTTTAATGATGCAAGTAACCCTTTAATCATACAAAGGGTTCTTTAAGTGTTCTTGGTTCTACATAGAACCATTTACTTACTAAAGAATTCTTGAGGACCCATCTTTTTAAGAATGCACTGATGGAAAATGTGCTGTAAATGGTTCTCTGTAGAACTTTTTTGAAGAGTATTCTATATAGCACCAAGAATGGTTGTTCTATTGTAGCAAGCTTGACGGCACAGCAATAAAAGAACCCTTTTAGTGCCATATAGAACCCTTTTCATAAACGTTCTATATAGAACCACCTACAGCACATTCTCCATCCATTTCAAGAATGCTTTCATGATCTAAAGAACCCTTTTAATCTCACAAAGGGTACTTTGAGTGTTTATGGCTCTACATAGAACCATTTTCTTTACTCAGTAAAAACTGAGGAACCATCTTTTTAACAGTGTACTGATGGAGAATGTGCTGTAAATGGTTATATATAGAACCTTATTGAAAAGTATTCTATATAGCACCAAAAAGGGTTCTTCTATTGTAACAAGCTTGACGTCGCAGCAATAAAAGAACCCTTTTAGTGCCATATAGAACCCTTTTCATAAAGGTTCTATATAGAACCACCTACAGCACATTCTCCATCCATTTCAAGAATGCTTTCATGATGCAAAGAACCTACATAGAACCATTTTCTTTACCAAAGAACCCTTGAAGAACCATCTTTTTTAAGTGTGTAAGTGAACACAGCAGCTGCACACTATTTGACGGCCTTTAATCTTTTATTTAAGTTTATTTTGTATTAAAGTTTATTTTATTATTCTCACACATTTAATAGAACCGTCAGAACCGTCTATTAAAGGTTTTCGTAGGGAACCGAAAGTGTGTCACACTTTCTTGCCACTTTCTTTATTTTTAAGACTGGGGCAGATGAGGGTTAAAACGGGCTGCTTCTGTTCACCAAAGCCCTGAATGCACTGTATCGCTGCCCTGTTGTGAACCGAGCACCATCAGCTTAACTCCCACTAAAACACCTCACAGCGCTCCGTTTCGTGGAGATGCTAAAAACCTTTGCCCTGCGAAGCTGGAGACATGTCCTCTCAGTGAACTGTGCCTACTTGCCCCAAAGCTGCTGTAAGCGTTGGGAACTTGGTGTCGTTCATGAACGCAATGCTGGAGGATTTCGATACAGGAATGCTTGCAGTTTAAACTATAGCCACGTTTGATGTGCAGAGTTTTCCATTTATTACTTCTGTGCAGAGATGGGGTGCGAATATGTCTAGATAACAGTAACAGACATCATACTGTGTCAGAAGCACAAGCAGGTCTATTTGTGGCTGGTGTGGCTTTAGCACAGTGCTGATTGGTGAGAGATTAGCTGCTACTGTAAGCCTCATAGCTCCAGTGCAAAAGCAAAGAAGCCAAACCTTGGATACCAAATGTTTTGGCTGGTCAGCTACATTTGGGGGTGGGGGTGTAAATCTGGCTGAAAAGTTGCTTTAATTCAGTTTCAGGAGTATTTGAAGATCAACGGCAGTGACTGGGTGGTGCTTGTAGTTCCCTGCTTGCCCTGTTCATCGTCATTGATTTGTCCTTGTCCATTTAGAAGAGCATGGATGAGCAGTGAGAGACTATAATTCACACTTTCATCCAGATCTCCACAGCAATGTAGCAATTACCCCTTTTGTAGAAGATTAAGATTAAGTGACCCTTATTAGTCCCACAACAGGGAAATTTCACCTCCACATTTGACCCATCTGTGCTGTGAAACACCACATGCACACTAGTGAACACACACACTAGGGGGCAGTGAGCACACTTGCCCGGAGCGGTGGGCAGCCCTATCCATGGTGCCCGGGGAGCAGTTGGGGGTTAGGTGTCTTGCTCAAGGACACCTCAGTCATGTGCTGTCAGCTCTGGGGATCGAACCGGCGACCTTCCGGTCACGAGGCTGGATCCCTAACCTCCAGCCCATGACTACCCACTAGAAGGGGATCTATACAGTGTCAATACTAACACACACACACACACACACACACACACACACACACACACACACACACTTACATATATATATATATATATATATATATATATATATATATATATATATATATATATATATATATATATATATATATATATATATATATATATATATATATATATATAGACTTCTAACAACAGTGGAACCCCTTTAGGTCCTAAAAAATGGTTCTTTATGTTCTCAGAACTTCCAAGTACTGGTTTCACTGCACAACTGGGTCTAAATTCGGAGGTGAAATATCCCTGATGTGGGACTAATAGGGGTCACTTAAACTTCAAAACTTGGTGTTAGAAGACTTTCATCCTTTAGACTTTAGAAAATAAATGATTAAAGTTTCTTTGTATTAAGGGTTCTTCAGACTGATGGAGGATGTGCTGTAGATGGTTCTATATAGAATCTTTCCGAAACGTGTCCTGTAGAGCACCAAAAATGTTTCTGCTATTGTTAGGATGTCAAGCTTGTAACAACACACAAACCCTTTTGATGCTATAAAGGACCATCTACAGCACATTCTCCATCAATCCGAAGAACCCTTCCACAATTCAAAGAACCCTTTAATCATGGTTCCATGTACACTGTGAAAAATGGAAAGTCATGGAATGACAAATGGAAATATTAGACAATAAAAGTGTTAAATATCCTCCACCTAGACTTTAGGAAGATAGAACAACAGGCTTTTAACATCTAGACCCCATGTGTCAAACACAAGGCCCGCAGGCCAAGTCAGGCCCGGCACACAGTCCAATTTGGCCTGCAAAATTCTTTTATTTGTTAGCCCATTTCACCCTGAGATGCACTACAGTCCCCAGCATGCATTGCAACATCGTGTGCGTTCTGACCCCCAACAACAATCTATGGACCAGCAGTTACACAAAAAAGAAAAGATGCCTGGTGTCCATTTCAGATGGGCAGTCAAAGATAAAAAGACTTAGAATTATTTGTGAATATTCAAGGCTTTTTTTTACTCTTGCAGTTTTGGCGTATGTTGATTAAACAGTGGCAAAATTTTAAGAATGAGATAAAAACAGCTGGCCCATGGACCTGTTGAGGCTTTTTTAATATGGCCCTTTCAGTGGTTGAGTTTGACACCCCTGATCTAGACTATAGACATAAGAAGATAAGATTATTAAATCGTCTCCAGACTTAACTAGACTACAAGCTACCCCCATCTAATCTGACCTCTTAAATGCGGGCCTATCAATCAGACTGAGGAATAGACATGTGGACCATACGTAAAGCCCCATAGTTTAAGGAATTAACCAGTCTTTCTTTCTTTCTCTCTTTCTTTCTGGAAAATAACGAAAAATGTGTGGCCTGTCTTGAAAACCAAGTGTTATTGATAGATGCCGTCTTTGTTTAATTGTGTTTAATTTCTTTCTGTTACTGAATTGCATGACTGGAGGCTTTTCTTTAAACTATTTATACGCATTTGTGTGTTACAATAATGATTTCAGCTGAAACCTAAAACCTGAAACACTGTAAAGTTCTACTTCAGGCAAAACATCAGATTTACCCACGTTTTCTTTATCCCCTTCAAATGGACTGAGGACTTGTTTGGTGTCTGGAGTTTGCTTCTTTGGCTTTGCACTGGAGCCACGGGGCTGATCTAGCTCACAAATGCTGGAAGCTTGTAGCCAAACAGCACTGTGCAAACCACATTCATGAACCACACACTTGCCTCAAACTGTGTTGAGTTGTTAAGTCATCTGAAATGGACCTGCTTCTGTGGTTTCAGACTCTGTATGACACACTTTGATCTATACCAGTAGACAAAACAGACAAGGTTCAAGTTAAAAGATGGCTGGCACTGCTGTTCGGCTATGTGATGTACGTTTGTCCGTTTTATAAACCAGAAATCTACTAATTTGGTGGTTAGTGGTTGGTTAGTGTAGTGGTTAACACCTCTGCCTTCTCCGCTGTAGACTGGGGTTCAATCCCCCACCTGGGTCAGCACCCTACACTAAACCAATAAGAGTCCTTGGGCAAGACTCCTAACACCACCTTCGCCTGCCTGTGTAAAATGATCAAATTGTAAGTCGCTCTGGATAAGAGCGTCAGCCAAATGCCGTCAATGTAAATGTGATTTGTTGTTTAACATCGTACAGTGAATCCATAAAAAACAAGCAAAACAAAGTGATTCACGCAAACCCTGCTGTGTTGAGTGATGTAGCCCTATACTGGGTGCGTGTGTCAAGCAGTGTGAAGCACAAAGTTTGGTTTCACTATGATTTTGCTGACTGCCACTGTATAAGCGTGTATAAAAGTAGTGGGTTTAGTGGATCCATGAAGAATACGGACTGGTTGGTGACTAAATGAGCCCCTGATGCTGGACTTGCCCCTAAGTAGGGATATAATGGAACAAGCATGTTTTCAGTAGATTGAGAATTTAAATTTAAAGGAGCTCCTCTGTGATTTTATTTGCTATTGCAATGCCAGTGTTTTTCTCTCAAGCCACATTGACTGTTTTTCACCAAAGTCAGTGGCGCTCAGACTTTGGTTTCATCCATACACACACCTCGTTCTTTTAGCTTTTTTTTTTTAGAAAGTTTTTAAGGTCAAATTCTCTAGAAACTATGACTAGTTTTTTATCACTGTCAGTTTCTGGTCTGATAAGGGAAATTCTGATAAAATGATATACAGGCTGCTGGAAACTCGCTCCTGCTGTCCTTTTATTGCGAGAATTTTATCACTGAGAAGACGAGTCCAGAAGTCCCCCCTGATGAGCTAATCCAATGTAACTATCTTGAAGTTAATTAGAAAGCAGGAAACTGCAGTCGCGTCGTGTGCAAACTCTGCTCCGTCTCTGACTCACACACATGCAGGCCAATTTGGTGAAGCCCTCCTCGCTAACTTTAAGTGACAATGCTCCCTCCCTGCTCCCCCCCACACGGTGTGGGAGAGCGCAATCTGTGCGAATTAGTGAAGAAACAAATTACCTGCACTGGGAGTGTGATCCCCATGCAGTTTCACCCAGGTTTGTCTTTTGAAGAGCAGCAGTTTGTCCCCCGAGGGCTCCCTGGCAAACACCCCTCATCTCACACGCACACATCACATTTTTTAAAAACTATGCATGGCTTCTGCCGGAGCCCTCTTATCAGCAGCAGCACAAATGCCATGCAAATGGAGCCGTGCTCGGCGCAGGCCGCCACTCAGAGGCAGGCTTAATTGGTAATTGGGATCTAGGTGTGAAAGCCACACTCGCAACCAGGAGCGAAAACACGGATGGGTTTGAAAACCTCCAACTTCTTTTTTTCCCCCTCTTTTTTCTAGTAATTATTATGACAGCGGCTGCGGTATAATTTTTTCATTTCCAGGGGACGTTCAGGGGGGCTCTTATCATCTGCTGTGTGTAAAGTAGGCCTGAGTTTTCTCGAGCTTACAGGCGCTGGTGGTTGGTGAGTTGGTGTCTTTATGGCAAATTCACGATTCTTTAAAACATTTTCAAGATGCACAATATCTAAGTTTTTCTGAGGTTTCGTAAGTTGAAACAGACAAAGGCTACGTTCACGTTACCAGGCTGATGGCACAAGTCAGATTTTTTTGCCCTAATGTGACTCAGATCTGATGTTTTCAGGGCTGTGTGGACGCGCAGATCTGATCTTTTTAAATCTGACCACTTTCATATGTGGTCCCAGATCGGATGTGTATCTGATTTGCGGCCATATGACCTTAATGTGACGCTCAGATCGTGTGCCATCATTCAGCGTTGCCATGGCAGCAGCACCAAACAGACGTTAAAGCCAATAAATGGTGGAAAAGGAACACATCTCACCTTTTCACCTTCATCTCGCTCTAATAATGAAGCTGAGAGCTGATCAGAGCTAATTATCTTCAGCGAAGCTCGTTCTGCTCGTTAGTCTGTTTGCTGATGATGCACGTGATTCACGTGACGTGACTGAGTAGGATGTGCTCGTGCGGGTCGTCTCCTTTCTTCTCCTTTCACATTTATGAACATAGTACACGGTGCCTTTTAACCAGAATGTCACCATGCAATTGAGAAAAGGAGGAGTAAAGGAGGAGTTTGGCAAAAATTCAGTTTAGGCCACTGTCACCTCACACCGAGTATAGTTTATTAACAAAAACATCTTTAGATGTCCGCTCAGGCTATGAGGCGAATGCAGCCAGCAAGTAATGGAAGATTATGAGATACCAATGAGCATCAAACTCTATCTAACCCTACATCGTGTCACATTTAGCTTAGATGACATATTTGTGAACATGAAGTGAACTCAAGGCATCTTGTGGTTGAAAAGAGGCAAGTCAAGCTTCTTAATGCATTTCATTGACAAATAGTCGACACAACAGACAATGATGTAAAGGAGAATCCACTGAGTTTTCAAAATAATGTACTGGTTAACATGTAAAGTCATTCAGAGTGGTTTGATGTGAGAGACACCTTATAGAATCGGAGAGATAGGAACCAGACACAGAACCTTATTACATTAAATGGTTATAAATGCATTGCATGATGCCCGATACATTGTTTTAGGATAGTTCTTGGCATAAAATGTATATTTTTAAAAATACTTTGAAGGCAGAGAAGCACATGTGGGGTGTTGTTAGACAAAATAGTCCCCGACAAAGGTGTGTTTTTACAGATGTAACACTGTTTTACCCTCATCAGCATTAAATATAAAAACTCCAAGATGCTCATAGGTTTACTGGTGGTTTTGCATAGTAATATTTGTGCTGTCGACATCACAACCTCTGGCTCCCATCACCACCACTTTAAAGAAATCTGAGTTCAGATTGTGGCAGTTCTTTGTGTGGAGGGTTGTACGGGTGTTGGTGCTTTAAAACAGCCAACACTATTGACCGGTCAGCTGTGATGCTTTTACTGTGCATGAAAGTTGATAGTTTTACAGACAGAATTCAAGATTGCTCCTTCTACTGTTTTAAGCTGTGCTGCAAAGCTGCTCTTAAGTAAATGGGAGCTTCTGACAGTGATTTTAGTACCAGATGCGAGTTTAATATGAAATCAAAGTGACATTCCAGTCGCCAGATATTTAAAAAGACCTTTCGCTGGTTTCACTGAAAGCAGAACACATGGTTTTGGATTGTGGTCTTCTCTCGTCCTTCTTCTGTCTCCAAAACCTGGTTCACTGTTTTTGGGATATAAAATACAAATGGAAGCAAAGCGCTTTTGCTCAGCACTGTAGTACCATTTGTACCTTCACTAATGGGTGCCATCTTTGTGTTTTCCATTAGGATAACCGCTCAAGTATGTCCAGGCCGATGATCACCAGGTCCCCAGCGTCTCCTCTCAGTAATCAGGGCATCCCCACCCCGGCCCAGCTCACCAAGTCCAACGCTCCAGTGCACATCGATGTGGGCGGACACATGTACACCAGCAGCCTAGCCACACTAACCAAGTACCCAGAGTCCAGGTGGGGATCCTACTGCTTTTTATCTAAACTGTCTATGTTTTAAAAGCTATCTGTCTATATCTACAACAATATGACCTGTTGTATAGATAATTGTACCAGGATTTAGGATGTAAAGAAAAAAACACACACATACACATTTACAAAACTGGACAAGGGTTAAGTTGCATGGCTTAAAACAGAAGTAGCAGCCATCCTGATACCATCTTGCACAAACTACATTACCAAAACTGCATGTAGGGGATCTGACTGCAAAGCCACAGAGCTGCAGATTTACACCTGCAGTTTCACGCCAACGGATTCAGGCCAGCGGAGCGCATGCGCAGTAGGACAGTGCGATTGTGCCATGTAAAACAAAGTTTACTCATTTATAACGTCTCTGATGTAAACAGTGACCATTTGTGCTGGTTGCATGTTTTGCCATGTATATTACCATTCAGGAAGGGATACCGTCACCCATGTGTGAATCAGCTGCTGCTAACGGGTTAAACCATAAGACAAAACACATTACAAAAGCATCAGAAACAAAAAGAAACACTTAATTGTTTCTATGGATTTTTTTCAACCAGGATCCGTTCAAAAAACATTTTATCTTCAGCCAAAAGCATAATATTATAGTCAGTTTCGGCTGCTTAGGGTAAAGTTTTAGTCCTCTACATGTAATGTAAATGTATACATAAAGCTCTGTATTAAGGGTAAGTTAATTGAGCCATAACCCATAGTTCACCGAGGCCATATAAGCTGTAGTCTGTGTAATATTCACCCCGTGAATCCCTGTATTTACTCAGACAGAAATTTGCTTTAGCCTAAAGCTTGAAGGATAATTTGAGAACAATTATAATAATAATAATATTAATCATTTAATAATTTAATAATTAATAATTTGACAATACAAATGTATCACAATTTTTTGAAAACCCACATAAATGACTGAAATGTCGATTGGCGTAAAACTTACTAAGAAAAACCAAGAAAAGCGCACTGGCTTGAACCCGCTGGCATGAAACTGTGACTCTGCGGCTCTGCAGGGAAATATAATTGAACAGTTTTGAGTGCAGCTAGCCAACCAGTCTGCCCATTCTCCTCTGACCTCTCACATCAACAAGGCGTTTTCATCCACACAACTGACCGCTCACTGGATATTTCCTCTTTTTCGGACCGTTCTCTGTAAACCCTAGAGATGGTTGAGTGAAAATCCCAGCAGATCAGCAGTTTCTGAAATACTCAGACCAGCCCGTCTGGCACCAACAACCACGCCACGTTCAAAGCCCCTTAAATCCCCTTTCTTCCCCGTTCTGATGCTCAGTCTGCACTTCAGCAAGTTGTCTTGACCACCTCTACATGCCTAAATGCACTGAGCTGCAGCCCTGTGATTGGCTGATTAGCTATTTGTCTTAACAACCAACTGAAGAAAGTGGCCGATGAGTGTATGTTAATGAAAACTGAGCACACTGAATATTAAACTGAAAATACTTATTATTAAAGGGCTCATATTATGGAAAAAGTACATTTACCCTGCTTTTAAGATAAGGGTTTAATAAAGTGTGTTAATACTGTTAAAGTTTCAAATGATATGAATCACTTCTCAGGCCGTACAGCCTATGCAGTCGTTTGAACAATCAATCAACTTATTGTGTGTGAAAATAAGTTCACATGTCCTCTGCGGGAAACTTCAATATGACATTTCCTGCAAATTCTAGTGCAAAAATGTTCAATTTATTTGCTGAGTTTAACATAAAAACACATAAAATATGAAATATTCCATTATTTTTGCACTAAATTTTGCATTAACTTGCACAGAAATGTGTTCTCTGTAGAGGATGTGTTAGCATCTACAAAAAGACCATTTGTTTTGCATTGGACAGTTTCTCACAAATCATCTTACAGCTGTAAAATCTGTAGAGGGAAGGGAAGCTAAGCCCTGGCTAGTGCTGTCATAGCACTGAGGTCAGGTCCTGATGCTGGTTGGTTAGTTCTGGATCACAGATGCCACTCCAGCTCATCTCAAAGTTATTGGATGGAGCTCCTTCACTCCAGAGAATGCAGTTCCACTGCTCCACAGCTCAATGCAGATTAAACCCCCTAAACCAACGCTTGTCATCAGGCATGGTGAGCTTAGGCTCACTTATGGCTGACCCCCCCTTCTAATGGTCAGTGCCTTTCTATGGAGACAATACAAGCTGTGTGAACAATTGGTGCACCTTAATTTTTAGGGCCTGTCTGAATCCTTTTGTACATGAAGTGTCTAAAGTGTTAATATATCATTCCATCATTGTATTGGTGGAAAGGCTTCAGCTCATGCCAAGAAAGTAGTGACATTTTCAGTGGGGGGTTAATGGAATATTGACTTACCCTCGGATAGATGGGTCGCACTGGTGAGTCAAGGGGCTGCGTTTACAGCCCCGGTGATTCACTAATTCACAAATTATACGCTTAGTCATGTTTCTCCTTATAAAAGTGTTTTTGTGCCTCAGCCCACGCTGAGTCTCTGTTTGAAAAAGTGGTCGAAAAAACTTTTTATGATGATTTAAAATACGCTGCCCCATCTACATTTGTATGCAAAAGTTTGAGCACCCCTGGCGAAATTACATTTTGTTGGATTTGAAGTGAAAATTAAGTAAATACGTCCAAGAATAAAAAGTAACTACGGCACTTTTCTGCTAATTTTAGTGCGCAGTTTCTATTGTTGTGTTAGTAGAACATATGCATGGAAATAAAATGTAAAAATGTAATATAAAATGCATTTTTACAGTAATTGTGCCAAACGTTTGCACATGACTGTATATGTGTGCATAGACATGTTAAAACTAGCAGTGTAATAATACAGTATATTCAATGTGAGCTTCTTATAGAATGCACACAGTGCATTCAGCAAACTGGAGCAAATGAAGTTTAGTTTAATACTGATTATATTGCATGAAGCAAAAAAAGTGAAACAAGCAAGCCAACAGTGAGGCCTCCCTCCTCTGAAAGTATGGCTTCCTCTTTACCTCAAAATCAAGAGCAGGGAGGAAAATCATACTCCTTGTAAGTGCATATCAGCTTGTGGATAATGCATTACTATAAAACATTGTACTTTTACATATTACATTTTTAGACATAGCTTTATTTTTGTTGTATTGATAAAATGGGTCAAATCAGAGCAGCACTTCACCGTATCTAACCATATTGTGAATTTTATTAAACCTTTGTATTCCCAGCTGTGGGATTATAAGGACTGGGACTGAATGCCAGCTTGTGTCAGATGTGCTTAGATAATAGTTCCTGCATGATATGCAAAGTTGGGGCAGTAGGTAAAATGCCAATAAGACCAGAAAGCAGTGATGTATAAACGGTCTTTTACAGGTATTTAATTCACAATAGCATAAAGAAGAGATGTTTATGTGCTAATTCCACATTTAACACGTGGAACACATTTCAAACAAGCTGGCACAGGGGTAATGAAAGACTAGGAGGTTTGTCGAATGATCAAGAACACCTGTTTTGGACTGTTTCCAAAGGTAAACAGTTGAATAGGGAACAGGTGATACTATCATGATTGGGTTTGAGAGGAGCATTCATGAAAGGCTCAGCCATTTAAGAGCAAGAATGGGATGAGAAAAACTCAAGCCATCCCTAGAAAAACTCCATGTACAGTAGTTTAAGGAATTCGGGAGTTTAGGGATTTCACCATGTACAGTCTGTACCATTATTGACAGATTCAGAGAATCCAGAGAAATCTGTGAGTGTAAAGGGCAAGGCCAAAAACCAATACTGAATGCCCCTGCTCTTCATATCCTCAGACAGCACTGCATTAAAAACTGCTATGCTTCCATAAC
The DNA here is from genome assembly GCF_015220715.1 of Pygocentrus nattereri. NCBI lineage: Eukaryota > Metazoa > Chordata > Actinopteri > Characiformes > Serrasalmidae > Pygocentrus > Pygocentrus nattereri. The sequence goes on from NC_051212.1 coordinate 12,035,911, forward strand.
GGATATAACCACGTGGGCTCAGGAATACTTAGGAAAACCCTTGTCTGTAAACACACTTTGTTGTTGTGTTTAAAGTTTAGTCTTTGTACTGTTACCATTGTAGAATTGAGGTATTTAGTAATAATAAAAGATATCTTGTATTTGTACTTTTTTCAATTAAATACAGGCCAGAATGAGTTGCAGTTGTGTTTGAAAAAGTAGCTAAAAACATTTTTTATGATGATTTAAAATACGCTGCCCCATCTACAGTTTGAGCGCCCCGGTCACATTTTGTTGATTTTCTAAGTGAAAATAAGTAAATACGTCCTTCGCTGGGAAAAAAAACTTAAGTACTTAAAAACTTCAGCTAATTTTAATGCACAGTTTCTATTGTTTTGTAAGAATACTAAGTAAAAAAAAAAACATGATATAAAAATCACGGCTTTCTGTTTTTATATACATTTTTCCTACTGCCCCAGATTTTTTGGAACTGGGTTTATATTGCTATCTATAAAAATAGACAACTGTATGAGCAAAAAAAGACTGAAATCTGACTGAACGCAAAGATTAAAAATGCAGAAATCTGCAGTGGTTGGACGAAAAATCCATACAGTTTTCCTCTCAAGCTAAATATAGTTCAGCCAAGTATCAGCCAAGATTACAGGTACATGATGAAAAGTGATTACTAGCAGGATTACATCATCACTCACACACCAAACGCAGATGTGGAAGGACACGTTTTTCAATACCAGCACGTAAAACACAGCATTACCTTGGCTACAAGGTTAACGTAGCTAACAGTTAATGGAATCTTGTCATTCTTCACCTGCTTTCTGTCTCGAGTTGTTATGTAATCTCGAATAAACTTGCTTATGTGGCTTCTACATATTTAAAAAGGCAGTTTGAGGCAAAGGGTGGTGATGTAGACATTTTACATTTGTCAGACGCTCTTATCCAAAGCAACTTATAGTTTGATCATTTTACACAGGGAGGCGAAGGAAGTGTTTGGAGTCTTGCCCAAGGACTCTTATTGGTGTAGCGTAGGGTGCTGACCCAGGCAGGGGATTGAACCCCAGCCTACAGCATATAAGTCAGAGGTGTTACCCACTACACCAACCAACCATGACATGGAGACATGGAGTTTGCACAAAGCTAATAGGTAGAATAAGCTTTTATTACCTGTTCGCTACATTTGCCTCATAGTTCCAGTGTAAAATTAAAGGAGCAAACTTCAGACACCAAACATGTCTTGGCTGTTCTATTGTATGACCAGGGATAAGGGGGAGATATTCACCCCAGTATCACTTAAACCAGACAGATTAAGAAGAAAACGTCAGTATTGAGGAAATGGTGACTGAGGCGGGTGGATGAAGACCTTCTTAAGGACGTGTGGTGAATCATATGTGAAATGGATCTGATGTGTCTGCCTGTCGCTCTCATTAACTCTCTGGCTGCGTAATGTCACCCGCCATGTCGCTGGAGCACCGTGTCAAAGCGCATTTATCAGCGGCCACCATTGTTCACGCGCACAGATGCTGCCTTGACTTCTTGCACTCAGGGTGAAGTGGGGCAGCCGAATGTGGAGCGTTTCACTTCAGCCGTGCAGGATTTTAAACCACCATGACTCGCATCAACAGTTCTTCATTAGTGGCTGATGGCTTTTCCTCCGCCGCACTCAGCTCATGTGGTAAAGGCCGTTGGTCGCAGCCCAAATGCTAAAAGCCCAGCAAGGCTGAAAGCGCAGAAGAGCATATGCACTGTGTTCTGCGCTAAGTGACTGATCTTACCCAAGCACGCCATTAGTGCTATTAAGGCAATGTGGTACTCATTTGCAAATCATTCCCACTCCTACTTAAAAACAGACCGAACTGAGGTTTTGGAAGCACCGCTATTGTTACTGGAAATATCTCCATTTATGAGCCGCGCTTTAAGGCATTAATTTAGTGAAAATTGAACTGAAAATTGAATAGTTTTCCCCAAATGTCGTCGATCAGCCAAGACGTCTGGTTTCTGACGTTTGCTTCTTTATTTTTGCGCTGGAGCTGCAGGGCTAATGTAGCTAACAAGCAATGGAAGCTTCTAACGGCCAGGTTAGCATTGAGAAAAATACGTCCTAAATCATCACACACTCAAACTGTGTTAAATTGTTAAGTAATCTCAAATAGATTTGCAGTGTGGATTCGGTTTCTGTATGATTTTTTGTTAATTATGGTAAAAAAAAACAAAGTATGTCACCTTGTTAAAAACAGGAGAGGCCATCTTGAAGCCTGTCTTCTGTCTATACTGGCACTTTCTTCTGAATAGGGTTCAATTTATGTCCCATAAATGTCTTAAAAGCAATAAAGTGTTTTTTTTTTCTTTTCTTTTTTTTTTTATTTCTGTGAACATTTAAATGACCTTAGCTTAAAATGAAATAATTAAGCTTTGCATTTAATGGTGGAGTAGGTGATTTTGTAGAAATCAAGAAATGTAAGCCAGATTTTGAAAAAAATCCAGCTGAAAAAATGCCACCACCTACTTTCAGCCCTCCTTCCAAAGCCACTCCCCCAAAACACCTGAACACACACAGTCTGACTACAATACAGACGTCGTTATCATATACATACAGAGATTATATTATATATTAGTGTTGGACTGATATAGCTACATTATTGGCTAGCCATGTTGGCTACATAATACAGGAAAATAACTAATTCCCCCAGAGTCAAAACAAACCAGATTAACCACAGTAATTACCTGTCCAACAGAAAATAAACAACTTTGGTGTCACTTTCCAGGCCTTTCAACTCTCTCAGCTTTCGCCACCGTTGGAAAGCCACCTGACTTGACCTCTTGCTTTATGTGTGTGTGTGTGTGTGTGTGTGTTTGTGTGTGTGCGTGTGTGTGTGTGTGTGTGTGTGTGTGTGTGTGTGTGTGTGTGTGTGTGTGTGTGTGTGTGCGTGTGTAGAGCTGCATGACAGACTCCACACATGCACATATGAAAGCACATGCAGAGCACATGCATGTAGGAAGGTTGTGAGGTGGGTAGGTAGACAGGCAGGTAGGCCATTTAATAATTTGGTTTGGCCTGGGGATTCTACAGCCCTGTTACCTCCGCAGATATTTTTTTTTCTTTGTGTTGCCAGAGCATTTGAATTCCAATAGTAATCAATAAATCAAAGTGTATTTCAAGAAATATAGCAAAAATATTTCTAAAATAAATATGTCTATATCAACCTTGAGCTGCCCCAACTCAGTGATATGAACTCCATGAAATATGTTCATTAAAATATTCCAGTAACACCTTAAATACAAGGTTGTTTGGTTCATATTTCATAAGCTACATTCAGAAGGTGGGTGTGATATGAGGCTGTAACTCTTCTTTCCAGTCAAATAGATGGTGATGCAGTTTTAAACTCTTATAATAAAAGAAGCTGAACTCACATTTTTTTCCACATTTTTCCACAAATCTGAGCTATGAACTATAAAACACATGGCGTCTCTTCAATGATCTGCTCTGCAAAATTATTATAAAATAACACAAAATGTATCTGAGATTTTTGGCTTTAAATTGTAAGCATATAGCAATATGCGTGATCATAAAACACATGTTCTGTTCATGTGAGGGGAGCTTTTACAATAAATAAGTAAATTAATTAAAAATATACATTCATTTCATGCAGTTACTGAATAATTTGCTTTACGATTTGGTCACGTAAATTCAGATGGACAAACCAAAATACACCCTGGTCAATTAGAGGTTAAAGAGGTCCCAAGGCCAAAAATGAACTGTATTTACAGAAAGTGCCTACTTTTGTCTGTGTTTACAGATAACAGTATGATAAACACTGTCCGAAAGGGCACATAGACATTCGCAAGTCTATTTGAAATGATTTAAACAGACACTCTGGCCAAAATGAAAAATCTCTATATCTGTGGTAAACATGCCTGCTTGTGGTGTCCCTGTAGTCTACAGAGGGAGATTTCCAGAAACCCCCTTCTGTTCCCCACTGAAAAACCTGCATGCTGCTCCAAGCTGGTTTGTTCTGGTCTAGTGCTGGTCTGGTGCTGGTTAAGCATAACAACATCCCAAACTAATTATATGCTGGTTTTGCTGGTGATATATTGACTTCCATTGCTGCTGACCAGCAAACCAGCATCTAAAATTCAACCTAAGCTGGTTTTACTGATTTTTCAAGCAGGATCGATTTATGTTGTAGCTTATAAGAACTTTTGGAAAACTACAACTGCTTCAGGGTTAGCTAAAAGCCATAGTAGGCAAGGTTGGCTCTTGGCTACCTAGAGACCTTACCTTGGTTTGACAGCTGAGTAAGAATCACACTAATGGTAAGTGGGTTGTATTTAATAGACTGTCACGATTGGTTGATCACTGTCATTCCCAGTGGCTGTATGATGTATTCACGTCATGCATTCTGGGTATTGTAGTGAAATAACCTGGGTTTTCAAACATGAAAACGATATAAATTCATGAATTTTGTTAAATGAATGAATTAAATCACTGAATTTGAGAGATACAGAATGTTGCACATGGCAAATAACATGACAAATAACGTTTTAGGCTGGAATAACTTAACAGCTGAACACACAAACATTTGATGCAAGCGTGCGATGATTTAGTCCTGCAGTTTGCACGGTGCTAATTGGCACATATACTGTAAACATCCGTCACTTGTTAGCTACATTACACTTCTAGCTCCAGACACCAAACGTGTCGTGGCTGATTGACTGCGTTTGGGGGAAAAGGGAAATCTGTGTAAATTTCTGCTGGACTGTTTATTTAAGCGAAATGATTTTGGGTGCATTCGTACCAGCAGCCTTTCAGAGCCGCAGGGCCCGGGACCCATCTGGAGGCTCAGAGCCAGGACAGCGGGGCGTGGCCTGGGGCAGAGCAGGGAACACTGTCCTCCAGATGGCCCTTTAACTGCCTTCAGACCAAGGGTCGCACATTTTTAACCACTTCACAGTTCCCTGTCCTTTTTGTCCGTGCCGGGTAACGAGCCTCTCTTCAGTGTAAATATGCTCAGTGTGGACGTTAGGATTAGCCTACAGAAATGAATTGTAAAGATAAATGAATTAGAGCAGAGTCTATAGCAGCAGTCAGCCTGATATCACGCAGGAATATTTCACAAATGTATGTGTCTCTTCGTCTGTCTGTCTCTGTGCTTAAAGGAGAATTCCTGATGTTTCATCATTTCTTCAGTATTGGTCACTTATATACAAACAAAGTGATTCAGAGTGCTTTGATGTGAAGTGGTTCACTGTAGATTAACTTAACAGCTCAGGTTCCACTACAGCGGTGGTGATAGGAGCCAGCGTTCGAGCCATTTTAGCCATTTATATATGGCCATTGTATTTAGTATTCAAAACCTCCAGTAGACTTATAGTGTGCAGTGTTGATGATGGTAAAATCTCTTCAGACGTCTGGTTCCTATCACTACCACTGTGAACTATGACTCGATAAGTTTCTCTTGAATGGATCATTTGGCATCAAACCACCATCAAAACACAAATGTTTACTGACTGTTCACATCATGTAGAAATTTTCAACAATTGGTAGCATCCTTATTAATTCCTAGACGTCTAGAGTTATTAGTGTTATTTTGCTAAGCTATTTAAGTGTAAACACTTATATTTCAATTCTGCATTGACACTATTCTGTGGCAAAAATGTAAAAGATGATTTTTCGCTCCAGAAGACAGGAGTGAACACAACAATAGCTTTTTATCAAATATAAATCATAATACAATAACATCTCCTCACACAAATGTGGTATGGAAGTAAAGTCATAATTTCTCCATGTATTTCACTGATGCTGTTAACTGCGGCTTCTAAGGGTTGAAAAATGTGGTTTTAATTAGAAAATGGAATTGAAATTTCTCATTTCTGCCGTGGTCATTGCTATAGTAGTGTGACTATATATCTTAATCTCTCTCTCTCTCTCTCTCTCTCTCTCTCTCTCTCTCTCTCTCTCTCTCTCTCTCTCTCTCTGAACAGAATTGGCCGTCTTTTTGATGGCACGGAGCCCATTGTTTTGGACAGCCTGAAGCAACACTACTTCATCGACAGGGACGGTCACATGTTCCGCTACATCCTCAACTTCCTCAGGACGTCCAAGCTCCTCATCCCTGACGACTTCAAAGTGAGTGGGAGAATGATGCCTGGCTGTGGTGTAACATTTAGAAAAAGCTTTTCAGTGCATGGGATCTGCATGTACCACACATATATGTACAGGAAGAAAACCTTGTATCCTTTACATTCTATGGAAATTTCACGATGAATGGACCAAAAGAAACGGGCCAAAATTACTAGGAAAAAAAGTCTGGTTCTATTGACTTACATTAAAAATAAAGTAGGTTTTTTCTTCTCCTGTAAAATTACCATTTTGGAGATACGAGGTTTTCTTCTGACAACAGCGATATCTGACTGCAACAGGCTAGATTACCTAACCTAAGTCTAACCAGTGACCACACTAGTGATTTACAAGTATTTAGTAAATTATGTTTTCTGAAAATGAACAAACATTCAGCTAAAAATAAAAAAAATGAAGACAAAATAAATAATAGTAACCCAAAATGTAATGAATTCATTTAATTTGCCATGAAAAGGTAATTGGGTGTCTTTGAGAGCCTCAAGGCTGTAGCTTTAACATAAGCTAACATTAGTGATATAGTGTCCTTAAAGGGAATTTCCACCATTTTTAAAGAAACCTCTACGTAACTGAATGACTGAAATGTAAACAAAGTCATTCAGAGTGGTTTGTCTGAAATGCTCAGCTATGTTCACAGTGGTGGTAATAGAAACCAAATGCCTGAAGCATTTAATGCCTCTAAGGCTACTTCCCAGAAATACGCTGCCTGATGCCTGAGGCACAGTTTTACAATAAGGTTTTGACTTAAACCATATCTTATTAATGTATTCCTGGCTGAGAGTTACATTCAAGGCAAAAAAAACTTTTACCACTTTTTAACCATCATCAACATCGTATATAAGATCTCTGAAGGTTCACTGGTCATTTTTGATAGTAAATAAAATGGCTGGATTTGTGTTGTAGACATCACAACCCCTGGTTCCTATCAACACCACTGTAAAGAAAACAGTCAGTAAGTTTCTCTACAATGAACAGTTTAACATCAGACCACTCTAAATAAGCTTGTTTTCTTTGTAACAATTGGGTTACGCTGAGATATTTAAAACAAAGTGTAGAATTGTTGCTAAATGCTAACATTAGTACTGTAGGCTCATAAAACTGTCATGATCAATGATTAAAAACAACTGGCAAATATTCATGTCCAACAGCTACAGACAAGATGTAGTGTTAGATAAACTAATAGATTATAAGATGTTAAAGGCAACATCCATTAGTCATAAAAAGCCTAAGGAAGAAGTTGAGGATGTAAAATATTAGACTATTATTAAACTGCTGTTCTAAAGCCTAGATTACAGTGATGGTTGCAGGTTCAGTGTTAGTTTATCGGTCTTTACTCAAAACTTGATGGCAGTTTGGCTCAAAATCTCCCTTTCACAGCCTGTTAATGGACATGGCTTTAGGAGTTTTGAAACACTGGAACTGCTTACTAAAGCAACTGCTCTCGGTAATGAACACCACTACATAAGCATCCATAACTCTAAGAGTGTGGTTGACCCAGGCTTGGTGGATCGCCGTAAATATCCAAAACAAGGCATACTGCACATCTTTGCATTAAACATGATGCAATCTGGCAATAACGTTTAGAAAAACCCCGCACAGCCCTCATTCTGGCCAAGAGACACATTTGCATTCCAGTGGCTAGCTCTTGTGTGTCATTTAGCCCTTAATTACAAATTTGCCTTGGGAGAAAACAAATAATCCCATTATCTGATGGTCTGTCCGTGAGGAAAGTATGTCAGCTAAAATAAGCAGAGACTCAAGAGTAGCCCTGGTTCACTGAAAGGCTACACTCACAATCTTGGAGAGTTTATGGGAGCAGTACGGTTTAGTTTTTCCAGTCTTTTTAAATCAACGCGCATTTTTCCCTGTTAGGCTTCATTTGGCGCTTTTGCACAGATGAACACTATCGTGGAACACTGATTGGGTCTTTACGCACTTTGAAAATAACCGCTTTAGCATATGTTGTTCTTATTACGTTGGTGGCTGTTTATGCATCATAAACATCATAGTGAATGTTTTACCTGACTGTTTTCCCATCCTCTCAGAATGAAATGGGCTGTCTTTGTTACTGTGCCTTTAAGACTGATATGCAGTACTGTGCAAAATAAGAGACCACCATTCATTTATTTCAGGACATATTTTAGTCAAAACAACCTTGAAATACATGCTGTTCATTTTAAGAAGATATTTCTAATGAGATTAGATAAAATAATCCACTTGGATTAGAGAGGAGAAAGTAAAAAGAAGAAAAAAAAACAGGAGTGGTAAAATCTAGAGTTTAAAAATGATTAAGATAGAAAACGGGACTCCTAACAACCATGCAAGACCCGGAAGACTGCGAGAGAGACGGAAATCAGATCTGAAAACATCCACAGGTGTTTCTGTCCATCCTTCCACTGTGAGAAGACGACTCGGTGCTATGGGTCTGAAACGATGTGTAGCTGTCAAGTAGCCTCACTGAGAAAAGGAGACAGACGAAGAAGTAGAAAATGTACAAATGAGGAAGCTGCTTTTTTCCCTTCTCCTGTGAAATGACTTGTTTGGATATACAAGGTTTTGTTCTGACAGTGACAGTGAGTTCGCTTCCATGCACTTGAGTAATCAGATAATGGGGAAACTCCAGGTCTGCATTTCTGCTTTGCAACCAGCCACTAAATTCACAGAAGAAGACGTGACGTAAACGTAATGTGGCTTTTTTTTAAAACATCACATCACTTTACCTGAGAATATGAACATACACCATCTAGAAGATGAAGAACATTAAAATCATTCATTTTGTCAAACATGTCGTCGGTTTCAGCATTGCTCCAAAATTGATGTGCTGCCATCTGCCAGCACTGCTGCTTATTTTCAGTACTGCTGTCTGTTTTCACACATGCTCAGACTGAGAAATGGGAAAGAAATCAGATGCACTGAGAAATCTGATTACTGAGCTAAAATCCAGCCTCTTTATCAGATTTCTTAATCAGATTTCTAGACCTTACTCCGATCTAAGGAATCAGAGTGTGATGTTTACAGGATCATTTGAATAATCAGATAACTGCAGAAATCTGATTATGATTGTATTATTAAGTGCATGTAAACGCACTCAATATGCAAGAAAGGAAAGCAGCAGGCACTTTTCGTATGGCCCTTACGCTTGTGCAGTTTGTCCACTCATCTCAGATATTATCAATGTGTCCCTAAGTGTCTCAGCGTATGTGTTTGTGTGCAGGACTACAGTCTGCTGTATGAAGAAGCGAGGTATTTTCAGCTGCAGCCGCTGCTGGCCGAGCTGGAGCGCTGGCGGCACGAACGTGAGCTGAACCGGCTCTCGCGGCCGTGCGAGTGCGTGGTGGTTCGTGTGGCTCCGGACCTGGGCGAGCGGATAACGCTGAGTGGGGACAAGGCCCTGATTGAAGACGTCTTCCCCGAGATCGGAGACGTCATGTGTAATTCAGTGAACGCCGGCTGGAACCACGACTCCACACACGTCATCCGCTTCCCCCTCAACGGCTACTGCCACCTTAATTCCGTACAGGTAAGAGAGACTGCCTCGTAGTGAAAGCCCTCAGCCCTCTCAGCCGTGTTTTTATAGACTGCCATTTGTAATGAGGGGTGTATTGACCGTAACTTTTTCTCTTGAGATTTTAAGTTAAGTGATACTTTTTTAATCCCACAAACGGGGAAATTCCACCTCCGCATTTAACCCATCCGTGAAGTGAAACACCACATACACACTAGGGGGCAGTGAGCACACTTGCCCGGAGCGGTGGGCAGCCCTATCCACGGCAGCCGGGGAGCAGTTGGGGGTTAGGTGTCTTGTTCAAGGACACCTCAGTCATGGACTGTCGGCCCTGGGGATTGAACCGGCAACCTTCCAGTCACAGGGCCAGATCCCTAACCTCCACCCCACGACTGCCTCATTAACCCCTTAATTAAGCTTCCTTTCATTTGAGTGGCTGAAATCGCTTGACGTTCACACTTTCTGTTATTTTATATACCAGGATTCTTCACTCTCATGACTTCAGAATAAGTCAACCATTTGCAAGTCAAAGCATAAGTCAGCCAAATGTTTTCCATGTAATTACAGCGTAATAAGACTTAAGTCTGGTCATTTTAAATGGCCAGGACCTGCAAGCATCTCCAGACTTCAATTGCATGCTTCAATAACTTAAGAATAACGCAGACAGTTTGAACTGTTTTCCATGTGATTATTATAAGGCTTACAGTATACTAAGCCTGAGACTTTTAAGACGTTATATATAATTATGAGTCATGTTTAATATTAGAGCAGTGCCCTGGTCTCCTGCATATAAAGTGAGTTAACCACTCTGGTATAGAGCCAGTTACAGACTAAATATGTGCACAGCATAAAAATTGCTCTGTCCTTAACTACTACCTGATAAAAATACTTCAAACTTGATGACTATTTTTAATTCTAGTGTGACTACTGTCATAACAAACCATTTAAGGATTTTCTAGTTAAGTTTGTAGTTGGCTTTTAATTATTTTGGTTCAAAAAGCTGTTCAGAGAATGGTGGCGATTTTGCTAATATTAGAATATTTAATGATTTCTTGTTTTGTTTTTTTTTGTCATTCAGATTTCATGCAGCATTTGATAAATGGTGCATTTAAGTTTGTCCCCTGTAGAACGTCTTTCCACTTACAAATCAACAAAACATGTACACAATTGACTGGAGGTATTCATATGACAGTGTGTGACACACATTTGCCTATGTTTATGAGTAACAGCTACATTTGGATTAAGGGGTGTAAATTGTGCGCATTACATGTTTTGCAGAATTATAACTTTATTTCTCTCTGTAACGAAGTGTCTGGTTAATGTCATTCTTGCACTGCTTCCACCAGCATAAATGTGTTTTGACATGGCACGACAGAACGAACGCAGAGTGATCATATACCTTATATTTTAATTCACCTTTTCTTTTGCAGCATGTTTTTGTAACGTGGACTCTTTCCCCTTTCTTTCCACCAAATGTTTAAGCCATTTTCTAAAAGGCTTGCCTTCATCTGTATCCAAGGGAGGGAGATTTCACATTAGCACATAAGGACACACGCACACGGACGCTGGCAGGTAGTCCTGAGGCACGGCCCCTAATCCTGTTTGGTTATTAAAGTGAGCCCGCAGTGGATGCTGTATCTGCGCCTAATGGTGTCAGGATGTGTGCGTGTGTCTGGAGGCAGAAGAGGGGAGGGGCTGTCAGCAGAGCGAGACCTTTGTAGTTTTGGTGGGGGGTTGAAGCCCGAAGCGTCTGGAGGTTGAGGGGTGGGGGGCTCAGCTCTGAGATTTTGTGCTTCCAAGTGGCACACACTCTACTCCCTGGGGGTCTTTGATGGAATGTGATGATTCTGCTCCCCCCCGACAGACATGCACGAATGTGTGTGGAGCATGTAGATACACACTACTGTAATATGTGCCTTTTTATGGTAGTTGATTGTTGTAGTTGAAGGTTAACATCTTTAGTTTTGTACTGGGGCTATGAGCTAAATGTATCTAAGACATAGGGTTGCACGATGATAGTGGAGTCACTATCAGCCAATATTTGCATAAAAGGTAGCTGCACTGAACAGATATGTTTAGATTTGCCTGATATTTTAAACTGTTCTTTGATGATGTATTTATATTGCTTCAGAGAAGCACAATGATTAGGGGACACTGGGTTACTGCACTGAAATGTCAGTATTTCTATTCATTTATCTGCTTTTTTAACCCTATAATTAAGTGTTTTTAAGTTAACACATCAGGGAGCAAACTTAAAAATGGCATTTTATTTCTAATTTTAGGGCACATTTTCTATTTATTTGCTGAGTTTAACATATTTGGACAAATAAAACATAACATGAAATGTGCTGTAACTTTTGTACAGGCCACTTTTTATGTTTTACTTTTTTCCAATATGTAAACTCAGCATATAAACAGTAATTTTGCATTAAAATTTGCAGACGTGTTCTCGGTGGAGGATGTGTAACTTACTTTCCCTTAGAAAATCAACTAAACATGCCATTTGACCAAGGGTGCCCAAACTTTTGCATACGACTCTGGCTCTAATTTCTACATTGGGTCAATGTTCATTTATCAGTAACAACACTGACATACCAGCACCTCCCACACTACCATGCCAGTGTCACGGGTGTGCTGAGAATGATCCACCACCCAAAAAATATCTGGACAACAGTGGTCCTCTGGCCTGACCCGTGATTGAAAGGACCGGCCGCTTTTGGTCCGTTTATGAAGAGGAACCAGAGAGTGGATCACCTGTCCTGTGGAAAGTCTCAGTCTCAGCGAGCGCGCTCGGTGCAGGAAGACAGAACCACTCTCGTAATCAATCAAAGAGTTTATTAAGTCTTCTGCACACAGAAAGAAGGGCACTCCTTCTTTTATACAAACACCTCCTGCCCTGTTGCGTACAAGCAAACAGGGTGGACCCAAATAAGTTGTCTAACAGTCATGAAATGCTAAGCTGACACTCACGGACCACCGGAACTGCCCAAGGGAGGGGGGCTTCTGCTCTGTGTACGACAATCTTACCTACAAAAGAGAACAAATGGTTCTGGACAGAATGTTGTCCCAATAAGAGGAGCAAGTTGTTTGTGCAAACTGCCAAGGACAGTAGCTATGCTTGCTGCAAAGTCTGCTTAGAGCAGAGTTAGAGCAGAGTTAACCCTTTCAGTGACGTACGGGATAAATGGGGGCTGATGAACTGAGCATTAAACAGTCTGCAGTTTCCCATTTGGGAAACAATACATGAGCATGTATTTTCATATATGTGTGATATATTACAAGTACATTGCTTCCAAGACCATTTCCAAACATCTGCAGGGTGACAGCCATAATTAAGCAGCCCAATCACAGAGAATAGGAAAAGATTAAATACTTACTTGATTTTGAGCATGTGTTCCAAACACTAAAGTACATCAAGAAAAACATTCATCAACCAGATACACTTTACTTGTATTTATTGTCCATGTGGGCTGTAATTGTGCACATATATAGACACCTATATACCAGATCTATTAGTTAAGTGGTGCTGACATTGTGTTCAGCCAGTTAAAGTACACTGTAGGGGGTTTCCAATAAAGTGGCCAGTTTAGTGTATGAAGTAAGTGGTTAAAGAGCCAGGGGTAGACAACAGATAGTAAGGTATACCACACAGTCAGCTGACAGTTTGATGTTATTGAAATTCTTATGAAATGCTTATTGAAATTCTGTCAGAAGTGCAGGCTCTAAGCTCTAAGCTCAAACCACATTTGGGTTTGTAAATGGAAGAAGTGTAATTTTATTACAATTTAAATTTTGACGAAAAAGTGTTGTGCAACAATATTTGTAGCCCAGAACCTGTTCATTAAGTAACTAATAGTGAATAGCTCATGGTGAAGCGTGCATGATCAGCAATCAGCCCATGTATTATTTTTATGTTGGTTTTTATACTGCATTGCAGTTTTTGAGGTAAATAATGTGCTACACATATTTATAATTATATATGAGTCATTGGGCTAAATAGCAGCACTTTATTTGACTTCTTGTTGTATAAATAAGCATCTGAATTTTTAAGAATTTAAAGGGCCCATTTCATGGAAAACTAAATATTCTAGTCTTTTTTTTTTATTTTGATGTAGACACTGTTAAAGTGTCATCATTCCCAGGCTATGCAGTCTGTACAAGGAAACTAAACTGTAAAAAGAGCCAGTTTTTTACATTTTATATATATATATATATATATATATATATATATATATATATTATATTTACATAAATCTAGTCTGCCTGCAGAATTTAAGCTCCACCCATTCACAATGAAGTTATAAGGAGTGTTTCAGCCTGGACTGTTTTTTTTTTTGAGCGAGGCATAATACAGATCTGAACTGAGGTTCAGGGATGCAGACAGTGGGGGTGCTGAGGGTCTTGCTGCACCCCCTGATTTCAGCATTTCAGCTGTTAAACAAAGACCAATGTGTCCTTGTTTTAGAGCAGAGTTTGTATATTTATATTTTCAGAATCTGCAGTGGCTGTTGTGTTTAAGTGAACTCAGTGTTTTCATTACAGTGAGCCGACAACAGCTGGCCGCTTTGCCGGCGCGTTGCTCAAGCACACGCAGGTTGAGATGAAAAGGGAGCAAGTCTGTGCGGAGTTATAGGCTAGCTGTAAACCCCAAAGCAGCCTAATTCTGTTTTTTTTTTTTACTTAAAAAAATAATCTGACGTAGTAATAATAATAATAAAGTGATCAACTGTTATGTCTCCCGTTCTGTGTGTGTTCCAGTGTTAAATCTCAGTGCGTGATTGTAGGTGTGACACAAACGTTTACAGTGCTGCCGATCAGCAAACTGATTGGATGACACTCGGCTCATTTGCATGAAGTTCTTCCAGATGAGGCAGCAGTGGTTTGATGTGTCAGCTAGACTTTGTCAGTATACTTTGTCGTCTCTCACCTCATTGTAGCACTGAATGACAGGTTCTGGTTGACGTAAATTAGCAACAAAAAAGCTGATTTTGCATGACATCATCAGTCACATCACACATACGATGCTTAAAGCGTCTTAAAACACCTTCCTGCATCCCTGCTGAGGTCCTTTACATATATCAGCCTAAAGGTACAGTAACAAAGACGGTGTGTTTCATTCTAAGGCTGGCTTTCCACAGTGAAACTGTTATAGTTGCATGTTTTGAGTTGCCTACAACATCATTTCTGTATGACTTCTGTCCGACAAAGCAACTCAACAGCAGTTGTACACGACTTTTAGTTCCTCCACTCGTTTACCAAACTGGCAGATATTTTTAGACACACTACGTGGCTCTCGCTATAGAGTTGTCTGTGAGGTGTTATTCATATATTCACACAGAATTTGTGTCATTTTCCTGTTTTTCCAGCTGTTCTTCTAGATACCTACCTAGAGTTCTTTAATATATATTATCTGTCGTGTGTTAAGCCTTTGAAAATGAATATTTACGTAGCCATAACAGTTATAGTCAGTTATAGTGAATAGGGACCATGTCTCAATCTCCATTTCTGAAACATTTTTCATTCTTTGGATCCACAATATCTCTTTGTGAAAAGAGGGGAAAATGAAAAATCCAGCCACATAAATTACAGTAGAAAAAGAATAAATGGTAAAATAAACAACCAAACAATCAAAATAAAAAATAAGTAAAATAAATAAATAAATAAATAACCCAAACAATAAAACAACCAAAGAGCTGTTAACACAGCTGGTTATAGAAACCTTTGTTGTCAGGAAACCTTTGTTGAGGTCTCTTTTTCAGCTGCCCGATAAACCATCTTCTGTTTCAGATTCCTGTCCACTGGAAAAAAATCAGTGCTTTGAAAGTCTGTCCTTCAACAATATCACAAGATGTTTCATGAAACATGTTCCATAAAGTTGAGACAGTTGCAGCTGACGTGCAGCACAAGTGCAATTGAATTTCATGTAACTAAGCATAAAAGTTTCACTGTGTAAAGCCAGCCTAAGGAAAAGAGGCGGGAAAATGATCATGTACAAATGAATTATGACTGTTTATGGGACATAAAACCACATGAAGGAAAGAAATAAAAGACAAAAAATCTGGCAATTTGGGCTAAAATGCCAGTTTGGCCCATTAAAAGGGAAATAATTTTGTTTTTATTGTGGCTTTAGCTAATAGAAAGTACTGCAAATGTGTTTGTTTGGCCCATATAGTGTGAGCCATCAACCAATTTGGCTATAATGAAGTCAGCCAAAAGAAACAGAAATCCTGATTGTTGCACCTCCGCTAAGTATGTAAATAATTGCATAAATAATTGAATCGTATAATTGAAACTCACTTTTTCTCTCATAGTTCTGTAGAAACTCTAGACATTCAAGGGTTAATTCCACACTGAAACTGTTCTCTCCAGCACTGTGGAGGTCCCGGCGTCTGGATTCTTTAAGACTTCTAGCTTCTCAACATCTGACTGCAGCTGTGTTCCTCGCTCTGTCCATATGTCTGCAGGTTCTGGAGCGGCTGCAGCAGCGCGGCTTTGAGATCGTGGGCTCGTGTGGAGGAGGTGTGGACTCGTCTCAGTTCAGCGAGTACGTCCTGCGGCGCGAGCTCCGGCGGGCCCAGCGTGGACTCCAGAGTAACAGGATAAAACAGGAGCAGCTGGACTAGAGACCTAGCAGGGCCAAAAACTGCCCCACAGGCCTACAGAACAAAAAATAGCCCCAAAGGGCCCCAGAAGGCACCAGACATTTTAGCAGTTGCCAAGCTCTCCACAAAGGTCGGACATTTGTCAGTCTTGATTTTTTTTTTAAAACAAGGGGAAACCAGAGGAGGCAAGCTTTTATGGTTTGTTAATCCTGGAAGAAGATTCAGCGTATTCCACAACTCCTAATGACCTCTGGGGCAACTGTGACTGTCCACTTGAGGACTTCGTTGAAAGCATTGTCCCTTATCCGCATTAAGTTTGTTTTAAAACTTTGAAATTTCAGCAGGTGAACCACAACAAACATTAAGACAACCTTAAAGAAAGTGTGTTCTGTTTGCAGTGCTATATACAGTATATATAAATATGTATATATTTTGCTATTTCATATAAAATTGACTCATGGATAATCTTCCTAACCCCTTAAAGAAGGTGCCGACATCGTGGGTGGTGTTTCTTGATATCTGATACTGATTGGTTGACTATCCAAACACAAGAAGGTGACAAAGTTTCCTTTTAAATCTGCACTTTTTTCTCTTAGCAGATTATTTGGCTTTTTTTGCTTGTTTTTTTACATATTAGAAAGTGCGAGCAAAGACCGTGTACTTATTTACCACCAATTTTCTGAAATGTGTCATTACAGATTACGATATGTGAGATTTTAAAATGGAGATAAGACCTTTACTGTGCTTACTCAATATGAAGATTATGAGATTTACATCCACAGTAACGTAAACCCCGATTTAAAACACATCGAACGTCACTCGTTTATTTTTAATTTATGATTTCATATGATGTTTATACATAAGCTGCAATATCTTTTTATTGTCCATGAACATGTACGTGTTTTCTTTGGCATTGAACCTCCTTCTGACTGAATTTGTAACGGCCCGCATTAAATGCAGGTTCTTCTCTATCTCTCAAACTGAGAAAGTTATGTTGGTTTCACAACAAGCCCAACTTGCTGAAATAATGAAGAATGTAGCAAAAAATGTGAAATAAATTGGTCCAAATTATATTCAAGTATTGGTCTTAAAGTTCTTGAATGAATTCTAGTGGAAAATGATCCCTTAAATGTTGTTCTTTGCATGTGAAGGATGACAATGTTGATGACTAATTATTACTTGGACACTTTCAGTGCGGTCAGTTTTACTGCTTTCCAGTATCCTCGGGTTTCAGTCACGCCATTTTTCTGTCTTCGCTGCTCCGCATGAACATAACTAGAGGTTAAAGGTGACTAAAATTGGTCATGTTACTTCGATTAAGCCGATAAAATGGGCTGCGATGCTTATATAGTTTCCCCCTGAACTCCTCCCACTTAAACAGGCAGAAAGCTACCAAATTTGTGGTTTCCTGACGTTTATATTTATCTCCTACACAGCCCCTCTCCCTATTCTGAAGTGTCCCTCAAAGCATTTAAAAGCACAGAAGCCCACCGGCTCTTCACGTCAGGGTGAGTCAAGGATCCCATGGTGCTGATTAAGGAGGAGAAAACACTCTGTCATCATAGGAAGGTAACGACATCAGCTAATTAACAGAGATGTGAACAATGCAAGCCTTTAGAGAACTTTAACTAATGTTCACAGTCGAGAGATGAACAGTCGTCCCGCTAACGGAGCTGCAAACAGCCGGTGTAACTTTACTCTCTGTTTCTGGAGATTTACATGACGTTTGAATGGAGGAACAGAAACGTGAAATATAAGACTGGCTGTCGAGGTCGGAAAACTACGCCGTGTTTCGACAGACGTGATTCTGTAAGCTTGCTAGTGCAGTTAGTGCAGAGTTCAGCTCCAGTCCTGCGACCCCTGCACTGCATGATTGTGGTTTCCCTGGTTTCTGATATTATCAGCTAATTAATCCCTTCATGAGCTGAACGAGGTGTGAACAGCAGAGAAAAACACTAAGCTATACAGTGCAGTGGCTCCAAGCCTGGAGTTTGATAACACTGAATTAAAGGTCTGTTTGTCTCATGCGTCATTCTCATCTTGGTCCATCAGTGTTCTCTCACTAAACTTCCTGCAAATACACTATACAGCTATTGGGAGTCCCTAATGCTGTAGACCAGCCTGATATATTATCCTATTATGCTGCTAGCTAGCATTAGCATTGGTGATACACTGATACACCGGTCACGGAACAAGATCATTTTTTTTGCCAGAAACATAATTTAATTAACAAATTCCTGCAGAGAAATCATTTATGGAGTGAAGCTAACAATGTTGTTTTCCCACCATTACACCAAAAAAGATGCACTTAGGAAAGGATGTAAGTGTGGCACAGACAATGTACACTATATTTCCAAAAGTATTCGCTCGTCTGCCTTCATACGCATATGAAATTAAGTGCCATCCCATTCTTAATCCATTCGGTTTAATATGATGTCGGCCCACCCTTTGCAGCTATAACAGTGTCATCTCTTCTGGGAAGGCTTTCCTCAATGTTTAGGAGTGTGTTTATGGGAATTTTTGACCGTTCTTCCAGAAGCACATTTGTGAGGTCAGACACTGATGTTGGACGAGAAGGTCTGGCTCGCAGTCTCCACTCTAATTCATCCCAAAGGTGTTCTATCGGGTTGAGGTCAGGACTCTGTGCAGGCCAGTCAAGTTCTTCCACACCTTGCTCATCCATGTCTTTATGGACCTGCTTTGTGCACTGGTGCGCAGTCATGTTAGAACAGGAAGGGGCCGTCCCCAAACTGTTCCCACAAACTTGGGAGCATGACATTGTCCAAAACGCTTGGTCTGCTGAAGCATTAAGAGCTCCTTTCACTGGAACTAAGGGGCCGAGCCCACCTCCTGAAAAACAACCCCACACCATAATCCCCCCTCCACCAAACTTTACACTTGGCACAATGCAGTTAGACAAGTACTTAGACTTGGATGCAGCTGCTCGGCCATGGAAACTCATTCCATGAAGCTCTCTACGCAGTTCTTGAGCTGATCTGAAGGCCACATGAAGTTTGGAGGTCTGTAGTGATTGACTCTGTAGAAAGTTGCCAACCTCTGCACACTATGGGCCTCAGCATCCGCTGACCCTGCTCTGTCATTTTACATGTCCTACCACTTCGTGGCTGAGTTGCTGTCGTTCCCAATCGCTTCCACTTTGTTACGATACCACTGACCGGTGACTGTGGAATATTTAGTAGTGAGGAAATTTCATGACTGGACTTGTTCCACCGGTGGGGTCCGATCAAGGTACCACGCTGGAATTCACTGAGCTCCTGAGAGCGACCCATTCTTTCACTAATGTCTGTAGAAGCAGTCTGCAGGTCTAGGAGTTTGGCTTTATACACCTGTGGCCATGGAAGTGATTGGAACAGCTGAATTCAATGATTTGGATGGGTGACTGAATACTTTTGAAATATAGTCTATGTAGATCTATTTGTGTGCAGGTAGGCCTTCAAACTAGAGGACTACACAAGAGATTTGAAAGACAAATTACTGGGATATTGACCAAATTTTGATCATATAGAAACAGTTTCCTTGCTGTCGTAGCCAGGGAAAGGGAACTGAACTGTGGTAGGTTAAGGAAGCTTAACTTAAAATTTATAGTTTAACCTCGTAGTCTGTCTTGAACAAGTAATAGCTGGATATTTTTGAGTTATCTAAAAGTCTCATGAATTATTACTGTTGCACGAGTACCCCATGCTCTCCATTGTGATGATGATTTGACAACCGGAAGCAATGCTTTCTGACTGTAATAAGATATTCAGCCTCACCATAGCAACCTGGTTTCCTTCTGCATTAGCTTAATGCCATTAAAGGTACCAGGTTGTCAGGTGTGGGGATTTCCAGCATACAAGCCAGCTTGCTCACGGTTACGAAGAAGAACTGTAATAATACTATAAAAAATAGAAGGTTTCTGTAGTACTTTCAGAGTAGATTATACTCTTAAAAAGATGGTTCTTCAAGGGTTCTTTAGTACAGGAAATTGTTCTACATAGACCCATGGACACTCAAAGAACCCTTTTCCTGATTAAAGGGTTCTTTGCATTATGAAAGTGTTCTTCAGATTGATGGAAGGTGTGCATGAATGTGCTATAGATGGTTCCATATAGAGCCTTTTTGAAAAGGGTTCTATACATCACCCAAAGGGTTCTTCTATTGTTACGAGCCTGACACCATAACAATAAAAGCCCTTAAGGGTGCTAAATAGAACCATTTTCAAATAATTTTCATCTACTGCATGTTCTCCATCAGTCTGAAGAACCCTTTTTTGATGCAAAAAAATCCAAAGGGTCCACTGAGTGTTCATGGTTCTGTATGGAACCATTTTCAACACCATCTTTTTAAGAGTGTACAAATCCAATTTCAAGTTGGCACAGTAGGTAAAATGTGAATAAAAACAAAAGCAGGGATTTATAAATCTACTTTGAACTGAATTTGAACAAAAACAGTACAAAGACAAAATGCTGAATATTTATGTCTTATATATTTATTCTGAAATTGATGCCTGAAATACATCCCAAAAAATGGAACGGGGCAGTTTAAGAATGGGAAGTTAATGAAATGTTCAAAAAACATCTTAAACCGGTTATGCAGTCATGCTTGGGTATAAATGGAGCATAGAGGAAATGAACAGGATGAACGGAGTTGAAATGAATTGAGCTGAATTAAGATACATCAGCAAAAAATCTGTCTGAAGGCGCCAAAGACAGATAACTTTATTTACATTCACAGACTTGAATAAGGAGAGTTTGGTACATAGAACTGACATACCATGAACCTCAAACGCTGGTGTCTCCTCCTTCAAAAACAAATCCTGCTTTTGCAAAAGAGGGAAGTAAAACGAGCTGATTCCAGAACCCTAAGCTGTTATGTAACAGTCTTGACTCTGTAAAATTTACGCCCTCAAAATTTACATAAAACAATATAGCAGCAGGAAGGAAAATGGTGGACTATGCACAGAGATGTAAGATTCCCATTCCAGATTGTGAAACTGATGTTGGTTCTTTTCATACCCAACGGGTATGAACGACGAACCCAACGGGCAAGGCTGATATTCATCTTTAAACGAGGCTGAAGGTGGTGTCTTATTTGCCAGCTTCTTAATTGAATATTCCATTCTACCTTAAATGCTACTGCTTGTACAGGTGCCAGAATGACTGCGGCACCATTTAAGGTGGAACAGAAAATCCACAAAACAGTTGGCGAATAGGAATCCAACCCCACATCTTTAATGAAACGTCTGGGGAGGGACAATGGCCTGGGCCTGCCCTTAGTTCCAGTATAGGGAAAAGTTATGCTACAGTGTACAAAGACACATGCTTTTGTGGCAACAGTTTGGAGAAGACCTTTTCCGGTTTCTAGCATGACTGAGCCCCCTGTGCACAAAGCCAGTTTCATAAAGACATAGTTTAATGAGTTTGGTGTGGAGGAACTCCAGCGGTCTGCACAGAGCCCTGACCACAACCTCACTGAACAGCTTTGGGATGAACTGCAAGGTCGACTGTGAGTCAGGCCCTCTCATCCAACATCAGTGTCTGAATTCAGAAATGTTCTGGATGAATTGGCAAAAATTACCACAGATACACTCCAAAATCTTGTGGAAAGCATTCCCAGAAGAGTGCAGGCTGTGAGGGCTTCAACAGGGGTCCAACTCCATATTAATGCCCATGGTTTTGAAATGGGATGCCCAACATGCTCATTTAGGTGTGATGGTCAGGTGTCCACATACTTATGGCCGTGTAGTGTTTGCTGGCGAGAAGTCAATGTAAACAAAAAAAGACCACCATAAGAATTAAGGATGTCAGTTTGCTTTTTGTGCATGTGGTTACTCAGTTGTTCCTAATTTAAATGGTCTGCACTAGTTTGAGAAAAGGTAATTGTCAGACTCTCTTTTTCTCTTTAATTTAACACAGTGATTCACGAGAGATACACTGACCTTTAGGGTCATATCTTCTTTCACACTTTCTCCCCATCTCATGACTTCCCTCTCTTATCCAAAAAAAGCACAAGACAAACCCCTAAACCAAAACAATTTACATTGCTATTCTCTGTTTTTTGTCCCTCTCTCTGTCCCCTCCTCCAGCCCCTCCTGTTGTGCAGACTGGGTGATGAGCTCTATTTTAGACGCCCTTGCCCCGGGCGCTGGTACCTCAGAGCAGCACAGCACTGCTGGGAGGGGCTTCAGGGCCTAGGCTGTGGAGTTTGACCACTATGCTAAATTTCCTGTCCATTAGAAGAACTTTTTATTTCTGGAGCTGGTATACAGAGAGGTCACCATGCTCTTCTTCCCAACTTGACCAAGCCCCACCGGGACGGAGGACAGGTGGTTTGAAGCTGGTTGTGGTTCAGTTCATGTATATGATTAGCCGTGGAGAAATGTTGTATACAGGGTGCTGAGGGGAGTAATCCAAGAGAGTGATTATGTCCTCTCGAATATGTGGCTGAAATGTAAATAAATTTAAGTTTAATAAATAAGTTTACTGTGCTTTTTGTAAGGCTGAAGTCAGCTTCTCATTCGCTAGCTTCTGGGAGTTGCGAAGATGAAGTCAGTTTCTCGTTCAAATTTTCTCGTTCCACCTTAAATGCTGCTGCATTTATATTCTGATATATATTCTCAGGCACCATTTAAGGTGGAACGGGAAATTCAAACGCGAAGCTGGCGGATGAGAAGCTGACTTCATCTTCGTGACTTTTTAGTGTTTGACAGTTTAAGAAAACCAGCTAGATTGCTCGTTAATGCAAAAAACTGTCCATTGATCTCAGTTATCAATGTTTATCTTAAATCGTTCCCTTTACCTTTTCGTTAGCTACTAGCTAGGAGAGATAGTTGTCTGTGTTGCTGTGTGAACAGCAGTCTGCGTGCCAACCTTCAGAGTCAAAGGGTGAATTAGCAGATATAGGCTACATTAACTTCAGCGTTTACAACCATTTAGTGTTAAAACTGTGTTAGAATGATCAGATCTTTGTTTTACAGCAATACTGGATTATTTTATTTTTACCTAAAATTTTATTCTGCTGTGGAGCCACAACAGGGCAGTAAAAGAGCCGCATGCAGCTCAAAAGCCACCCGTTGCTGACCCCTGCCCTAACCCTTACAGGTGCTACACCAGTTAGCGAAATGAGAAACATTTCCAAAAAAACGGCTTGTAACATTGTTAGACCCATTTTTTTCTGACCAGATTTTGGTGTGAAACTGACTTGGTGTATGTCCTAAATCACCAACTCAAAATGTTACGTTACGATATATGTTACGATATTAGGCCTGCATGTTTTCCATTCTCCCTAAAAGCCGTCTCAATATGGCATCTTCAGTCCAAGAACCAACATTGTTATCTGTAAACAACAGATGCCCAAGTACATACCACCGCCTTAGTTGTGTTCACTGAATCTTAGCCCAATGCTACCCAACTCTGGTTCCAGAGTACCCCTCTCCAGCTCATTTTACTGTTTACCTGAAAGACCATACTTGGCCTCTCTCTCTCTATCTCTCTTTGGGTGGGTAGGATTCACCTCCCTGTCCTCCATTGCGCGAGTGTCTGTTCGCATTATCCTCCAAGCAAACAGTTCTAAAAGATGCAGTGGTGCTTCACAGGTTTTGGAGGAAAACGCAAACTACCAGTTATGTTATGTCAGCTAATAGCCGTCAATCACTCTGGTGCTCTGAGAAGAACGCAAACTACCAGGTACGTTAGATTAGCCAACAGCCGCCATCACTCTTCCTCTGAACTTCCAGTACATCGGCTAACAGCTCTCATCACTGTGGTTACTTGAGCAGAGCACTAACTACTAGTTATGCCATCAGCTAACATCTCCCATGACTCTTTGTTCTCTGAGGAGAACGCTAACCACAGGCCCCATCACTGTGTTTCTTTAAGCAGAGCGCTAACTCCTAGTTATGCTATGTATCAAGTTAAGCTAACATCTCGCATGACTCTGAGGAGAACGCTAACTTCTGGTCATGTTACATCAGCTAACAGCCCTCATTAACGGTTCTCTGAGGAGAAAGCAAACTACCAGTTATGTTGTCCGCTAACGGTCCCCATCACTTTCTTTTTTTGTGTTTCTTTAAGCAGAGAGCTAACTATCACGCTAACTATCAGTCATGTCTGCTAACAGCCTTCATCACTCTGGTTCTCGGAGGGGAAAGCAAACTACCAGTTATGTTATCCGCTAACAGTCCCCATCACTGGTTCTTTGAGCAGAACGCTAACCGCCAGTACATCAGCTGACAGCTCTCATCATTCTTGGTTCTCTTAGGAGAACACAAACAAGTATGTTACATTAGCTAAGCAGAGCGCTAACTACTAGTTATGTCAGCTAACAGCACCCATGACTCTGGTTCCCTGAGGAGAATGCTAACTACCGGATATGTTGTGTCTGCTAACAGCCCATATTACTCTGCTTCTCTGAATGCTAAGTACCAGTTATGCTGTTACGCCCCCTGGCATCTGTTAGCTGACATTACAGCATTAGTTGTTAGCGTTCTCATCCAATCATAGTCTGAAAAAAATACACTGGAGCTTTATGTGTCTCAGAGGAATCAAATGCTACCATTATGCTCCCAGTTTGGCAGCATCTTGTGATATGGGGAGATATAACCAACAAGTGGAATTGATCATGACCACAATGGAGTGAAATCTAAAACCCAGTCTAAATTTCATGCATATTTAGAGCAGGGAAAGCACTAAAGCGCAGGGTTCCTCCACGACCAGGACTGGGAACCACTGCAATAGCCTATACTGTTTAATCTGCAAATGCTGATGTTTGGTGATGTTTGAGGTGAAACCTTCAGCTCAGCAATGCCTGTCTATGATGCCAGATTGATCAGCGACCATGGCGTGTCTCTATGTGGCCCTGACGAACAAGGAGCACTGCTACACGCAAGCCCTGTCAGATGGCTTCGGCCGTCTCCGTCCAGTGTGGCGATCCAAAGTGAAACCCCACCCGGGGGCCCGTTGTCTGTCTTTAATTGCTTTTGGCAGAATCTCCTCTTTCTTAGACCCCCTTCACGTTAGTTCCTATTTGTCTCCATTTCAGCTCGACACAGACTCTGCCGGCAGTGCTAAGCAAGCAGGAGCTGTGAGACACTTGGGGCTACGGTTAGACAAGCAGTCAAATCTGCTTTCTTTTTTACACACACACAGCTGATACATACAAAGTCTGATCATGTTCTTGACGCTCAAAGAGCAGCAACAAAATAAAACAGGAATCAGATCTGATTTGAACCACATTCAGTGAAGCCGGCATTTCATCAGATGATTCCTTCTTGATGCTGTTTTCTTCAGCATCGCTGGCATCGATTTGACTTTCAGAGCTTGACACGTGCAGGAAAAAAATACAAAGGCCTTCCAGGTGAGCTATTTTTGGTGAAGAACGTATATGAACTTTGCAAATGTGCTGAGCTATAAAACAGCCCTTTTGGCAGTGAGCAGGCCAGTTTTCTAAGGCCATGAAACATTTAGCAGGGGAAACTTTTCCATGCTCTTAAATGATGGGTATCTCTCCCAGCCCCTTTCGCCCTGAATCTTTAACTGTGGGCATTTTGCTCATCAAAAAGATCAGTGGAGGTCCACTGCTAGGCTATGTTTCCAGGATTTGCAGTGAGTTGAAACAGAATTAGCTATTGACTCGCGGTGAATGGAGCTCACTCTGAGACTACAGCTCTGAGAGAATATTTAAACCCAGCTTTTGCTCTGACAGTGAGCACATTTCAAAGAGAAAAGAGTATGTGTGGACTTGAAGAGCAGGGCTAATTTGAGAATGTTCCTCAGAACTGCCACTTGCTAAAATGGGAAACCCCTGAGGAGTGCCTTTCCCCAACTGATAATCAGCAAACAACTTTCTTTTTTTATCTAAATTCAGCCGAAAATCTGCCCTGTTCTTCCACACCATGTTTTCTGACTCATTTTCCCAACTCGTGTTGAGTAGGTGTACATATTTCTTGAAAAATCTACCACTGACTTTCCTTGGATTTGTAATCCCCCTCAACACACGGACGAAGCATGTGCCTGCGGAGGTTGGTTTTTAGAAGCCCCCACGCTGTGAAAGAAGAGAAGTTGAGGTTTCATAAATACCTTGATGAGAATGTATTGGCCGCATATCCATTCATTATTCCAGCGGATCAGGGCAAGGGCATCCTGTTCATTTTCTTGATTAATGCATTGGCAGATCATCTAAGGCCTTCTAGCACTCCAAGTCAGATTGTGATTTGTTGGAATATTTAACCAAATTCAGCCCTTCTCGAGACAGTACCTCATTTTTAACCCCACAAAGTAGATTAAGAGATCACATCTCAAGCAATAATTGCCCCACTGACTAATATAGTGCTAAATGGAGTTGGCCATCCCTACTGATATATTAAGATCATGCTGTTTTTCCTTTAGATTAGCACAAAGTCAAAATCAATCCTACTAGAGTGGCAGTTGTGTGTCTATTTCCAACAAATCGACCTTCTTCGTTCATCCAGTATCATTCTTCACATACAAAAAGGCTGGGACAAGATACATACAGTAGATCTACATAATTATTGGCACCCTTGGTAAAGATGGGTATATAAAAAAAAAGGTTATTAGAAAAATGTGTTAATGAGCTGAGTCTTACAATTAAATAAGAAAAAAATCTGAGTCTTAACTTAAGCTGAAGCATGTTCCTTTTTATTTTTCACTTTTCTTTAGGTCCACCCAAATGTTAAGGAACCCTTAGGTGGTCATTTAACACTTCCTGCTGTGCTGACTCTACCTAATAAGTGACATAAGCAGCCATGTAGGGTGACAAGGCCACCAGAGGGGCCACATTTTGGAGTTACTACTGCATCGTTAAGTTGTCTATGACATTCAAGTGAGGGGAAAGAAGGATAGTGATGTTTAAAAAAGAAATGTACACATCTGGAACTGAAAAAATGAGAAGACAAGGAGGAAAAGCTTAAAGATAAAGGTATGTTTCGTTATTTTTGCTATTAATGTATTGGCTATTGGATCTGGGGTCTCTCTAATTAATTAATTAATTAACTTATATATTTTGACATGGACAATACTGATAAAATGCAGATAAACACTGTTACATAAAATGCAACATGTGTATATATGTCATCAAGCATAAGCTAATTTGCAGCTCCAAAACAGTTCAGTTTAGACTTTCTGACTGAGTTTTAGTTTTAACACATGGTTAACAAATTTCTCAGTTAATCCAGGTGCAGGTACTCAGGTTGTGATTAAGCCAGGTTTAAATACTCAAACTGTTATCGTAAATTATTAATGCTTGTGCGCAAGCACATGAAAGTATGATGTTTATGACAGCCAGTCACATGAAACATGAGGAGGAACCAAAGAAGGAAAAAAATCATATCACTTAAAATGTATAAGCATTTATAATGATTAAAAATGTGGCCTGGCCTGCAGGGTTAGACTCCAGACTAAGCTTAAAATGAGCTGAGTAGGTGAGAAATACTGCTTGGTGAGCCAGAACCCTGGTTATCTGTAATTTATCATTATTATTATAATCAGGAATCGTATCTGTAATTTAAACTGTAAATTACTATAACTGAGCAGAACACAAATTAGCCAGTTCTAAATGTATATATGTAGACAGCCTCTGTTAGTCATTGTTATTAGTAATGTTCTATCAGCACATCAGTTCTAACATCACATCATCACATCGTGCTTAAGACCTGTAGGAGTCTAGAGCCAGCCCTGCCTCCTGTTTCAGTTGAGTATGTATATGAGGTGACACAGAGGCCATATCCCTTCATTCATTCATCAACAGGGAGGATATTAGAGAACATGCAAATGAAATGAGAGAACATTTTGTTGACATTCATGAATCAGGCAATTGCTTCACATCTATAAAAGTTAGGGCAATAATTCATATGTTTAGAGCAAACGCAGCTGTACTGGACCTGCTTGAAAGTGTACACCCTCCGACAGTGAGGAGGAAGGTTAGAGAGGCAAACATTCTCCAAGGATCATTTGCAGAAGATCATAGCATTTTTATGATCACCATGTCCCCAAAACTACAATTGGATGCCACCGCCATGCCAATAATCTATGCCAAAAACATGCCAGAAGACTTTCCTCTTATCTAACCACAAATGTAAATGCCTGGAGTTTGCTAGATGGGACTGAAACTTGTGTGGTTAGACAAGACAATAATAAGAGCTTTCTGCCAACAAACACCATGTTTTATAGCAAAAAAAAGAAGGATGACTGTACAGATAAGAACCTCATCCCCACTGTTAGGTATGGTGGAGGATGTGATGTATTGGGGGTTGTTTTTCCTCCACAGGCTTTTGCGAACCTTGTTGGAATCCATGGCATCAGGAGATTTTTTGGAGTGAAAATTCCAGCCAAAATCCAAAACTGGGTTGTGGTTGGATTTTTGAGCAAGACAATAACTTGAAACATCTGTCCAAATCCAAATAGCTGAGAGATCACAGATTGTTTTAATCACAGAAAATTGGTTAAGTTTTAACACATTAAAGACTAACCAGGTTTATTTTACACACATGTGTAAATATTTGAGACTATAGTTGTGACAGTGCTACGAGAAAAAAGCCAAACGCCACACATTTTAGTCCCTTGTTGTGATGTCAGCACTCATCAGCACTCAAATCGTTCAGGTGTTCAAACCACCTTTGATGCAAAAGTGTATTAATATGTGCTTTAAACAATCATTTGGAAAAGAAAGCAGTCAAATCTTTGTTTAAGCAAAAAAAATGAGCTGAATAACAGGTAAGACATTGTGCCAAACATAAAGCAGTTGAAGTCAAGTCGACCTAAAGCCTTGGCATATTTGTATAAACAGCTGTTTTATGTTAGCAACACCTTCACCTTCAACCTACACGGTGAAAATCGAACGTTATGCTCAGTTTTTTAAAAGAGGGCATGGTGTCTCTAAACTTCTGATGATATAAAAAGTATGCATACTGTATGAAGGGCTTTAGAGGGACACTTTGATCACACAAAGGTTAAGCGCACTACAGTTTTCACACATGCGGCTTTTTCCAGTCCTGCAGCCAATAGTTTGCCTGGAGCACAAACAATGCATGCAGGTGAGAGCCAATCAGATCGTCAGGCTCAGAAACCCAGACCTGCCCCTGCGCTATTTGGTCGTGGCGTGAAAGCACCCGGGGCCAAGCCCATCCCCGAGGTGACCCATAGCTCCAACATGCGTGGCAGGGTTCCAAGCAGAGGGTGGGGGGTGGGGAGTTGGGAGAGGGCTAATAGTCAACTTGCAGGGATTTTGCATTGTTTATTTATCAACGTTGCCTTGGGTCTCGCCGCCATCTCGCTGAGACATTTTCGGGCTGGAGCACATTGGCTGCAGGCTGCTTGGCATGTGCTTTTTTCCCGAGAATCATTTATATTCCACTCTTGAGGTTAGAGAGGAACATGAGATTGGGGAGACAGTCGAAACTCCACTTCGAATCGGCCCCGGGCGCTTGAGGGCCGCGGAGCTGGTATGTTATGGAGAATATTAAAATAGTTATTTATTACAGATTCCGAAAGTCTGGCTGCTCCTCAAAACCAGGCGCGGTGCCCCCTCATAGTAATGAGAAGGCTAACTGATGCAAGCGCTCCAGCGGAGTTACTCATTCACTTGGATGTGTGTTTATGGGATAAAAGCTTTGCGGCCCAGGCTCTGTGTTTTTGAATGCCTTGTCTGAGCCGCACCCTCCAGCAAAATCTTGCAAGAACACTAGAACACACCCGTACACTCACATGTACGCACATACTCACATGTACAGCACTGTTCAGAATTTTGGAATAAGCTTTCAAATGTATGCATGTAATTTTTTCAATATGTTAAACTGATTTGGTTCCAGATTCAAATTTGTTAGCCCCGTGCAACTAACATGTACAGATATAATTGCATCTTCATTTTTTGATGTTTTTCAGTTTTTGAAAATACCTTTTGTCCTTTACATTGTATATACATTTTATGATGAATAGACCAAAAGAAATGAGCCAAAATGACTTGGAAAAAAAGTCTGGTTCCATTGACTTACATGAAAAATATGTTTTTTCCTTCTCCTGTAGAGTTATCATTTTGGAGATACAAGGTTTTCTTCCGACAACAGCGATGTGTACATAAGAAGTGGTAATCGAATCTTCACTAGAATGTATTGTAAATTGATAAATTACAGAAAATGATTGATTATGAAATAACCTCTTGTTCTTCCCCAAATTCTTGAAACATTAAATACAACAAAAAAGGAAAAATCTAAAAATGCCTTCTCATATCCAGTTTGGGATATTTAGATTGACTCTGTATGATTTATCATTTCATGTAGAAGAACAGTTAATATGGCTTATTAAGTGATTCCAAACAGTACAAACACTCATAACATCCTGTGCAGTAAACGCACCATTTCCCCACCACCGTCCTGCTCTGTGTTCGTCCTTCACCTGAGAGGGTAAGTGGACTGGATCACCTGGTCAATGACTCTCCCTGCAGCTGGTGTGCAGGCGCACCCAAACCTGCTTGTCCGGCGTGTTTTTGTGTGTGCTGGGATAATTCTGTTGCTGGCCATCCAAGGGACTAGCCATCCATCACGGCGCAGCACCGGCCCCGAGGCTTTCCTCTAATACAGAGGACAGACATGGTCCCAGGCTATGTGGGACACAATGGCGCTCTTTCAACAGACCTATAAATACATGATCTGTCAGCGCGGCGCGCCCACAGGCGCTGGCGGCTAACGCTTGGGCCCCGGGCGGCCCATCACTTATGTTAAGATATTCAGCTGCTCGGGGCCATGGCTGAGGCTCAGTTCATTTCAACCTCTCATCAAACCACAGCTCTCTCCCTCTCTCTCTCTCTCTCTCTCTCTCTCTCCTTCTCTCTCTCCCCTTCTCTCCCCCTAGTCATGTGAATAACTAAATATCAGGAGAATGGAAGGGGGAAAGAACAGAGGCAGAGAAAAAGAGAGATGGAGGGTTATTCATTATGATTGAAAGCAAAACCATAACCAAGCAACCTAATTAGAAGAGGCCAGAAATGCTGTTGACCATCAACAGGTCCTGAGGGAGTGTAGCAGTCTGGTGATGATGTGGAGAATTTCAAAAATAATGTGCCTGACAGTCAGGAGACAATGATCACATGACATCGTATGGCTGCAGTGTCACCCAAACGTCTAAAATGGCTCGAAAAAGTCAGCGACAGAGCTGTGGCTCCGTATGATCTGTAAACATGCCTCTTGCTTTTTCATTAACGATTCACTTTTATTATTGGATGTCATCATCCAATGGGATGAGGCTGTTTTCCCAAAAACCGAAAAAAAGGGGCTAGAGCATCAGACTTATACTGCCTTCGCTTATGGGCCAGATGGTCCTTGGGAATGTGGTTTCGGGATGCGGTGTTGTATAGATGATTTGTCATTGAGGCAGGGTTGGTCAGTCAAGGCTGGTTCAGAGTAGCTGAATGAATCTTCTTGTTATACCTACCTGCCTTCATTTTGTCTCACACTGTTAGTAATAAAGATACTGTTCATGTATATTTTTCATTCATCAATTAACAATCAGTGCAAATGTACCCTCTAAGGTACAACAGTGGCTCTGAGGTCCAGTTGTGAGACTTATATATGTTTTTTTTCCCAGGTGAAAAGTACGTATTTGTTCCTTTTCATAGCCGAATGTTTTAAAACAGAACAACTAAATAAAAAGATGGGGTGTGTGGAGTCAGTACAGCTTAGAAAATTTCACTTCAATGGATTCTGGTTCAGTTATGTTCCCCGACTAAAGGTGCTGAGATGTTCCCATGAGGGTACCACCACAGTGACAAGAGGGGCACTGCCCCAGTGGCAGTTTAGCTTAATTAGTCTTAATTTCTGAGAGTGCATCTGTAGCCCATTCAATATATACTGGCAGAGTTGACTAGCGTGTGGATCTACATGGACACCAGATCCATGATCAGAGAAAAATCTAGAAAAGCAAACAGGAAAATTTGCCAATAAGCTTAAAAAATGGCCGATATACATTAAATTCAAGTCCACTTTGTACTCTAGTCATATATATTTAATAAAATAAAACTTTCACCATCATTTTGTGCGTTTGTGACTTTTGCGTTAGATAACCAGCTCCTCACAAACGTGCTGTGAAGCTGGACTAGCACTAAGCCATGGGTTTGCTAGATCCATTGCTTTGTAATCTTTACACTACACTACAGTCTTTCTGCTGTTATATGAATTTAGTCTGACTGCAACCAGCAACCGTGATGTAGGTAAGCACTTTCCCTGCACATTTGCCACTTGCCAAGTTCCACAGTTGCTCTGCTTAAGCTCTTTGTAGAAACATGGAGGTCTAGGTAGCCAAGTGCTTTTCAGCTTGTTAACTAGCCTGATCAATTCTGGTATCATCCTAACATCTCGCTCTAAAAATATCAGTAATCAGTTGTAAGCAGGTGTCAATGTCCTTATTTGTGACTGGAACCAGTAAATTGCCTCCACACACCACTGAGACCCTCCTTTCCCTGCCACGGTGAAAGTGTAAAGTTCAGTGAGGCCCTGTCCTAATTTTCAGCTGCCCATGAGTAAAGTAGTGCTCTAAGTGTCCAATTTCTCATTTGGGAGCTCAATCGTGTGCTCTCGAGCACTCTCTATGCACCCTTGCAGCGTGCTCGTTAATGTGTACTCAGCAGTGGACTCTTACCCAGAATTCATTGAGATACAGGCTAGTAGCAATCGCAACAAACAAGGTTGTTTCCAGTTTCCAGGCCAAGACACCAGAGAAGAAGATGACTTATTTTGTCATTCGTCTGCATTGTGCTTGCTCTATGGAACAACAAGCTAATTATCCCTTTAACATTCCAGTTTTATTCATGCAAAGACTGGTTGAGCTGTTCTTAGGTTATCGAAGTGTGTAATAAGAATTTTTCATGGCTTGTTAAGGGGTTAAACCCATAAATTGTCAGGAGCTGCTGTTTTATTACTTTTTCATAACTTAAGAATAGCTCAACTGGTTTGCACTTACAGGACCTCACATTTCTGCAAATATTTTATTATATGTTTTCATAGGACAACACTATGATAATGAAACTTGGCTATAACTTAAAGTAGCCAGTGTGCAGCTTGTCTAGCACTATAGATTTACTATCCTCTGACAATAACTCAACACACAGACATTAATGTCTAAATATCTGGCAACACAAGTGAGTCCACCTCACAGTGAAAATGTCCAAATTGTGCTCAAAGTGCGCAAAGTATTGTGAGATACCGTAAGTCCCTGTAGTTACTGAATAATAATCTGTAGTACGTAAAAAGCTAATTGGTCAAAGAATGTTGGAGATGATGCCGGGTAGAAGGAGAAGAAGGTTTATGGATGTAGTGAAGGTGGACATGGAGATGGTTGGTGTAAAAGTAGAGGAGGCAGTGGATAGGGCAAGATGGAGGCAGATGATCCACTGTGGTGACCCCTAAAGGGAGCAACCGAAAGAAGAAGAAGAAGAAGAAGAAGAAGTACGTAAAAAGCCTGGGAGTTTAAGAGGTTAACACACTAGTACAACTGATTGATATCGCAGTTTTGCCAGGTATGATATTTGCATTGCCTCTATTTCCCAAAGTCTGTCCAAAATATACCCTCAAGGACTCTTTCCCTGAAAGTCTGCATATTGTTGACATCACTAAAGTGTGGACTTGACAGAAGAGCAAGGGCTAAGGAAAACTGAGGGCCTGATGATCCAAGCGTTTTACACCAGCTTCTGACTAATTCTGCATGCATGATATGTATGGCCTATAGGGCTAAATGTGTAGTTTACAGGCTGTGTGTGTGGAAAAAATGCCCAATAATGCACTTCTGTTCTGTGTAAGCATCTGAGAAAGGGGTGGTAAAACATGGGAGGGTCATGCAAAGAAGTCGGTAGAGAAATCCTACATACTCGAACTACTCTGCTTACTAAAGTTAGAGTAACTTGGTGTTTTTGAGTTTGTTTTGCCTTTTAGAACCAGGAGTAAATTTGTGTTCGTGTCTCAAAGAATGTGATGTTGAGAGACTTTTGTTAACAATGGCAGCAGACCAGTGGCGAGACGGAGGCAAAAGCCTCAAACATGTGTTTGAGAGAGGATAACACTGTTTAGACTCTGGTCCAGATGCACACATGTGAAAAAAACCTTCTCCTTTTTCTCAAGAAAGGAGAGTAGAGTTCCACTCCTGTTTAATATTTTATTTGGAAAGAACCTCATTTAGTAACGTCGTATCTTCTTCAGTGAGCGTTAGTTTTCTGTTTTGTTTCCAGCTACTTGACGGCTCCACATGTCACAGAGCCTATAAACCCTGGGCCTCGGTTTTACTAAATGAATTCAATTCAGAAAACATTTAGATGGACGCAGACTTCAGTTGCAACAAGGCACATTTTATGCGACACCTGTACATAAATCTTGTCCAGAGAGAAAAAAAATGAGATTCTACTCGTAATTATTACTTCAAAAGACATTATTGTGCACGGTTTAAGTCTTATATTTATGATTATTCTGGGAGCATTAATCCCAGACCTCTCCAAATGATCTGCTCTCCGCTCGTTCGGGAGCAGTTTGTTAATGCTAAGTTTACAGAAGGCCGTGAATAAATTCACACCCGTGTTATTTTGGCATGAAAGCAGAGCGGACCTTGGGCCTAAGCCTCTATCTGCGAGTGTATCTTACTCACTGACTCATCGGACCTCAAGGGCTGTACGTTCACAGCATTTACAAACGCTAACGCTAACAATCAACCTTGTCCTTTTCTTTCTCTTTAATGAGGAAAGTGATGAGTTTGGCCTTCCTCGCGTCTGCAGCGGCGGCTGCTCTCCTCACCTCCGACAGCACCTATCTCAGGTGAGAGTCTGCTCCCTCGCTGGCCCTCAGGCCAAGATCACCAATCACGGCATCTGTTGCCGGGCAGATTAGCTGCGTGATGCGGCACGGGGGAATGTTAAATAGGTGAGTGTTGCCATCTTGCGTAATGTGGCAACAGCACTGCGAGACACAACAGCGTGTTTGTGTTTATATACGTTATGTGACTCTGGGCTGTGGAGCTTGTGGAGGTAAAGAGGAATTATAGCTGAGATAAGGTGACAGCCAGCCTCGGTGCCACTGTGCATTTTGAGGTTGCCTATAATAAGCCTGCCGTATACAGGAATATATGAGGGACACAAACGGCATAGCTGAAGGGAATGAGACGCTGCAAAATGGTCGAGCACTGGGACGTCATGAGAAAGGAAGCACTATCCGTCAATGACAGGTAACATTTGGATACAGCATATTGCTCACTGGCCGTTTTGTTAGAAGCCCACCTTGCTTTGAAACCAGTCTCATGTTGCTGCACCTTGCTGGTGTAGGGTTTGAGACTGAAGCTTATCTGTTGATGCGCAGCTTGTGCCGCATTTCAATGACCGGTTTCTGACCACAGAGCACTGTTAGAGCTAGCCTATACCAGTATCACACACCACCATGGCAATTGTGAATGTTAATGTGGAAACAGCACCTTCCTATTGGCAGAGTGTAGTCACGGTAGAAAAGACTATACCAGAGGTTATCCACACAAACGTTAAGTCATTTTGTCCTTTCAACAAAAATCAGACCACCTTGGGAATCACAACGTTTATGTCTCAGTAAAGTGAAGTAAAGGCTAAGAAATATAAACAAAAATGCTGACTTACTTTGCTCTGCTTTAAACTTTAGCTCCGCTTTTCTCACATCTCCAGCAGGAAATTCCAAAAGTTTTCCAAAAGTGGAAGAGATTCTTGTAAAATGTCTGGAGTCATTATAAACACAAATAAGTTCATTCATGTTCAAATTATTAATGTCTCTCTTAAATCTTTCTCTTTGTTTTTTCATTACTAGCTAGGTGAGTTTGTCTGTGTTGCTGTGGGAGCAGCAGTCTGCGTACCTACCTTCAGGGTTAAAGGGTGATTTAACAGTTATACATAGTGTTTAAGACACTTTATCGTTAAACTGCGTTGAACGACCAGCAGAGCTTTTTATTCTGCAATTTTATTTTAATTTTACCTAAAAATGTAATTCTGCTGTGGAGCTGCAACAGGGCAGTACAAGAGCAGCGTGCGACTCCATAGCCGTGTATTGCCAACTCCTGGACTATACAGTCAACTGTGACACAAAGCACTGTAGTTAGCTCTACATGAAATGATAAAACTTTGACTTCTTGTAAAGATACAATATTTTATGTGTGCAACACTACAGGCTGAAGCTATGAAATAAATGTGAGTTTACAACGGCAATAATTAGTGCTAGTAAAATACAGCGCCAAGCCTCGTTCTTTAGACTGTTCTTAACACTGATAGCTAAATCAGTAAACCTACATTTAGTGCATGTTGTTAGTGGATGACTTTATTTAGTGCAAGCAGGTTGTTGTACGAGAGCTGAGACATGACACTGTTTTTCCGAAGACTCAAAGCCATTTTATCTGATGTGGTCTGAGGATGTTCTAAATTGTTTATGCACTGTTTTACAGAATTGGTTCAAACTGCAATACAACGGCAACAAAACAAAACTATTAAAAACTGCTACATATTCAGGCCTAAAAACATAAACAGTAAGCTAAATGTATAATTTATAGGGTACTTTTTATTGAGAGGTTTATGTCCCATAACATCTAAATTCACGTCTTTTTGCATGTTGTTTATAAAAAAAATCTTTTTGTTTTCTTTTAAAGTGAAAAAAATTTGTCCTATGTTTTTCTCACCTCTGAAACACAAAGAGGTTTAGTCTGTAGTTGGAGCCTTATTTCAGCAACACCCCTGCATTTGAGAGCAGGAAGTGAGACTGCATCCCTGTCTCTCATGGCCACATGGTGAGCAGTAAGATGTTTTGAAGTAAACGTGACCAAAAGTCTGAGAATCAGTGTGGAACATTAAGAACGGTCACAACAGAAACACAGATTTTCTGCCATTAAGGAAACTTTTTTGTGTTTTCATGAAAATATTATGATTTTATGTGTGTATAACTGCTGAAAGCTGTGTTTGCTAGTCATGTACCGGCTAGTGATTTTTTAGTTTTGCTTAAAATTTGCTAAAATTGCCACTAGCAGAACATTCAGTGAAGTTTTGGAGGTGTTATTATTGTATCAGTAGTGATAAAATGGACTGATTGATTATTTATTTGAATAAAATAAACATATTGCATAGGGCCACACAAAGCAAAATGATTTTAGTCCGAAGTCCAAGTCAGTTAAAAGGCCAAAAGGTGTTTTGAGCTCTGACTTTGAACCAGTTTGGTAGAATGATTTTGTACAGGGATGACATTTGCCTACATTCCCCTCCCTCCAGCCAGTCTCCCCACTGAGTGCATTCAACCAGTGCAGCTCAACAGCTCAGTTTCTAGAATAGTTTTGTCTATGTAAAGTACAAGAAGTGTGGTAATAGTATAGGATATCATATCAAACACAACATGTATTACAGTTCAGTTAAGCTAATGTGGGGTAATACTGGTGACTTGGTAAAAAACAATGTTTTTTAAACCAGCAATAAAGGCGTTTTTACTGTCACTGGGGACTCTTACAGCGGTAACCTGGTTAACCGTCTCAGGGCACAGCTCTAACTTGGGCACATTCCTTTTAACACATTTTGCTGCTATAATTTCCTTCAGGATTAATAAAGTTTCAATCTGTTTTTAATATGGGACTCAATTGTATTATAAATACAGGAGTCCATGTTACCTTAGCATGACTGTTTGTTGGTAAATGGGTCTTAATTCTATCTAACTCGCCACACATGGTAGACACTACTTGGATGATTAATCCAGACCCTTCGGCACTATAAGATGGGGTGTGTGTGTGTGTGTGTGTGTGTGTGTGTGTGTGTGTGTGTGTGTGTGTGTGTGTGTGTGTCTTAAAGAGGCAGCTCAGGTTTGAACCTAACCACCACTCTCTCTCTCTCTCTCTCTCTCTCTCTCTGTCTCTCTCCTTCACCACAGCTGTCGCCTCGCAGGCCAGCCCCAAGCCTTCAGTGGGCCCTGCCACTGCTTTCTTCCCTCCAGCCAAGGAGGAAAAGAAGGGAAGGAGGGAGGGGGAAGAGAGGAAAAATAAAACTTGGGGCGCATAATGCTAGGCCATCTGGGTAATCTTGTTCAAAAGGCTCCAGGTGATAGCTGCAATTTACACAAGGAAGGGGAAGGAAAAAAAGAAAAAGGGCCTTATTACCATATCCAGCTGCCTTGAGCAGCTGAAATTGAATAAACCAAGAATTAGAAAAGAATTACATTAAACCAATACAGAATATTTAACATGAGCACAGTTTGCTCTCCTAATCGCTCATACCAACAAGGTGAACTGGGAATTGGTGGCGAAGTAACCAAAGAAACAAACAAATCTGCATGTTTTTCTTCTCAGCAGAAAGTGGAGCAGGAGAAACGGTATTAAAAATATTGTAGAACGTCCGAGCTGAGAGACTACGAGATACTTCGAGACATTTCCTCAATATAAGATATGAATTACAAGCTTTAGTTTTTCTGAAGCTAGATGAGAATGAAAAGGCAAAAAAGAGCCAGCATTGGTTCACATTTTATAAAACTACGAATACGATGACTTTAATTCGACTATTCATATATCATCCAAATAGCATCAGATTGCCCACCCCTGTGTGTAAATGAACAATATTGATTCCACTATCTTTATTGGCCATACTGTAGCCCTATTCTCTGAAAAAAAAGCATAAAAAATATTACAATCCAAAGTCTTAATGAATCCTATGGTAATATTTTAAAGGTGTAAAATATAATTGGTTCATTTAGGCTGAATATTCATTCTGAAGCATCTGTTTTGCATCCAGATCCAGGCAGCGAATGGAAATGCCCTGAAAGATCATTTCTGACATAAAACGAACATGGACACATAAACACTTAATGTTCCAATTATACAGCAGCCAAGGGGAGAAGGGAGCATTTTCTGGTAAGCCCCTGCGGTCATATTTAGTCAAGGAGGGTTGAGCGTGCATGTGTGTGTGTGTGTGGGGTGTGTGTGTGTGTGGGTGGGTGGGTGTGTGTGTGGTAAACATTAGGCCTAAACATTTTGCACATTAGCATATGTGCCATGCTTGTAGTGTGTGAGCTGTGGACTCAGAAACAGTGAAAGTCAGTCATGTGAACAGTCGTGGGCATCAGCGTGTGCTAATGCTATCACTGTTTGAGAGTGTCAGTGCATACGTGTGTGTGTGTGTGTGTGTGTGTGTGTGTGTGTGTGTGTGTTGGGGGGTGTGAAAGTTAATGAACTTGTTGGGGTCTGTATTTGTACTCAGTGGTCAAAACACTCAAACTCACATCATGTTGAACTTGTTGCAAATGCATGAAATGTAATTCCTGCATAATCATAAGAATGTACAACTACAAGCCACATTTCATGGGTAAAGAAATCTGTGCATGAAAGGAAACCTCAGCCTTTATGAAAGCTGCTTGATACTAATAAAGCTCACTGTGGTGTCCAGTTAAGGTCTGCTGAAACAAAAAGAGTCCTTCATGTCCTCAGCACTGAGCAAAATGGCCATTACATACAAAATTCATCATTTCTAGAAGGGATTTATGAGAAGATTAGATATAGGATAATGCACTTGCAAACTGAAGAGGTGAGGGGTGTCACTAGGCCAGTTTTAGAGGGGTTTAGGGGGCGTTAACTTGCTCTTAATGGCTGCTTTCACTGGAAATTGAATGAATGGTCTCTGATTTTTGCACAGCACTGTATGCAATTATCCACTTTTTGTAGGAATGAATGTCAATGATTTTTTTTCTTTGCATATAACTACAACATATACAGTGCAGATTTGAATATTTATATAGATACAGTCAGTCAAGGACTTCTGAAGAAGTTCATTAGCTGGAGCAGGTGTGGCAGATGGTTTTAGATCTAGACTCTGCAGGAGGGAGATCTCCAGGAAAACAGCTGTTGACCACCAGTCTGGTCATTATGTGACGTATTTGGGCAAGAATATAATGTTATTCAAGGATAAATAATATACTATATTTATCTAAATAATGTAAACTTGTGAATCTGCACAGGACTAGCACAGTGAATCATTTCATATATTTACCTGCCATCAAACTGCTTTATATACAATTGAAAACATTGACTCTTTTGAATGGTGGTGTGTTACGAAGTGTTTCATAGCGTGTTTATATATATATATATATATATATATATATATATATATATATATATATATATACGCATATGTACTGTTGAGTAGTTGAAAGACAAGATAAACAGGAGAATAGAATCTGATTCTCTGCCTGATTCATTTTATCTGCATGCTTTTGAGCAGCTGGTGTGTGTTTGGCCCTGAATTATACACACACTTCATCACCTCTTCCTTCTCCAAATGAATCCCAGAGAGGCATTTTAATGCATTCACTCAACTCTGTGCTGGTATTATACTTTCATATTTGTATTAGACTTTCAATACAAATATTCTTACCGCAGGGCAATAGCCAGGCAGTGTGTCACATAGACTTGTTGGATATGTCAGAAAGCACTTCCAGATACTAGTTTATAAAAAAAATTCCAGATATATAGTTTATAAAAAATAACTTTTTCTGAAAGTCAGCTCTTTGACCTGAGTGTGCTGTTGACCTATGTTCCATCCATCCATCCATCCATCCATTTTCCAAGCCGCTTCTCCGTCAGGGTCGCGGGTGACCTATGTTCCTCACTTCTAAATTGATTCAGGAAATAAATGTACAACCCAAAGTTGGGACGCTGCGTAAAATGTAAATACATTTTTAAAAAATGCAACAATGTGCAAATTATAGAAACTGTATATTTCAGTGAAACTAGTACAAAGACAACATATCAATTGTTAAAATTAAGAAATTTTATTGTTTTATTCTATTTTATTTTGAAAAATACATGGCCATTTTGAATTTGATGCCATCAACACGTTCCAAAAAAGTACAAAAGGCTGGTAAAGCTGTGTAAGGCTACAGAAAAGACCTGGTGGTTGATTGGCAGTAGTTCAGTAACATGATTGGGTATAGAAAGGGCAGCGCAGAGAGGCTGAGTCTTTCAGAAGTAAAGCTGAGGAGGGGTTCACCACTCTGTGAAATACTGCACGAGCAAATCATGTAACAATTCAAGAAGAACATTTCTCAACACAAAATAGCAAAAATCTTTTTATCTACAGTACATAATATTATTAAAAGATTCAGAGAGAGAAATCTCTGTATGCAAGGTACAAGGCCAAAAAACAGTATTTGCTGGCCATGATATTTGGTCACTGCATGAGCTAAGGACCACTTCTGAAAGCTGCTGTCTGTGAAAACAGTTAATCTCTGAATCCACAAATACTAATTAAAACTCTAAAACGCAAAGAAGAAACCATATATAAACAGGATCCAGAAATGCTTCCACCTTCTCTGGGCCTAAGCTCATCGAAAATGGACTGAGGGGAAGTGGAAAACTGTTCTGCGGTCCAATGAATCAACATTTTAAACTCGTTTTGGAAATCATGGACACTGTGTCCTCCGGGCTAAAGACACCTCTGTTTGTTATCGGTACACAGTTCAAATGCCAGCATTCATGATGATGTAGGGGTGCATTAGTGCGCCTGGCATGGGTGATGTGCACATCTGAATGTGAGTGCACAGAGTAAATTAATGTTATTATTTAGAATATTTAATAGTTGAGGGAATGCCAGTTAGTAGTTTCCTCTTAACCTATATTCATCAATTCTAAATTAATTCAAGAAACATATAATTCTTAAGGTCAAGTTGAACAGAAGATGAATTGATTAAATTTGGCTGCATTAATTGGAATTAAAATAATTATTTGAAATGGTTCTTAGTTGGGCTGTCAAAGTTAACATATTTATATGAGAAATGATTAAAGCCCCTGCGACCCTGAGGGAGAAGCAGCTTAGAAAATGGTTGGACGGGTGGATGGATGATTAAAGCTTTTTATTCCAATTTTTCTAAACATTTTCCTAGTTTGTTACTATGTAATAGTGCAGGCTGGAGCCCAGCTGCAGTGCACAGTACATTGCTATGCTTTCTAGTTCAAATACAGCTTTTAAGTGGCTTTTAAAGTGGTACCTTCATCACCTTCAATCGACAACGTTTGATAGTGCTCACTGGAGACCTATTGAGGAGTCAATGAGCAGCAAACTAACAAAAGCAACAGGAAAGTGGAGCTCCAGTTCCCCCAAGAGCCTCTGCTGTAACAAGAATCTATGAGCTGTATGAATGACATTAAGAGTGACCACTGACTCTCTCTCTCTCTCTCTCTCTCTCTCTCTCTCTCTATATATATATATATATATATATATATATATATAGGCATATACAGTATGAAAAATAGTTGTTATGGCATTGCTTTACTAATTACTTCCTGGAAAAAAGTAATCAAACTACTCATTACTTTACTTCTATGGTACTCTCCAAAACTCAAACAAATCTGTCCCACCTGGTAAGTGCAAGGGAAAATCAAATAGTAATTTTAGTACTTCACTTAATAAGAAATAATTAATTACATTAAGCATTATTCAAAACACCTGTCACTTGTTAAAATTGGGTGAAGTGGCTTTTACTGAGTTTTAGATGAAGTGACTTTACTGAGCTTTACTTTAAACTACAGTATGTGTGTGCAGCTGCAAGTCACCCTGTAAAAACCAAGGTCATAATTTAAAAGTCAGAGGCTTTGGTTCATATTTTGCGGGACGTTTTCAGACCATGTCATGTGTCTTTATGTGTTAACGTTCTGGGGTCCATGAACATGCCTGCATGCCAAATTCTATGTTTCTACACATGTTTCTCTATGTTTGTGATAATGCAGCACAGAGAAACGGTTGAAACATTTCTCATCATGAGATTGTATGTGACTCACATTTGGAGTTATGAGGCTATGAAGAGGGGCTAAGAAACACATAATCTGCCGCTCATTGTGTGTAACTGGTGGAATTATATCAGTTATGTGAAACTGACCAATGAACTCTCAGGAAATCTTACCTACTTATCACGTCTGAAACGCTTCATTTAGTTGACATGGGAGACTTATGCGAAAAGGCATGCAAGAAGTTTAGAGTCGCTAAAATACAAAAATAACAGAGCATTTTGATGTTAAACAGTTCCAGCTCAATGTTTAGGTCTCGAATACAAAATCAACACGATACTGTTAATGATATAATGACAAAAGTGTATAATTCACTTATCTCCTCACCATGTTTTGGCCTCACTTTGAATACTCTTTCAACAGCCACACCAACCACACCTGGGTCACAACCATTAGATTTGCTCGGGCAGAAGGTCTGAAACACAATCAGCATTACAGCATGTTGTCATCTATGTTGCATGCAATTGCAGCTTTCCACCAGAGAGGTCTCCAAATCCCCAAAACTTACATAG
Source organism: Pygocentrus nattereri (assembly GCF_015220715.1). Lineage (NCBI taxonomy): Eukaryota > Metazoa > Chordata > Actinopteri > Characiformes > Serrasalmidae > Pygocentrus > Pygocentrus nattereri. The sequence continues at coordinate 12,079,452 of NC_051212.1, forward strand.
CACATCTTTAAATTTCTAAACACCTGAAGCTGTTAGCAAAACTCAAAATTAGCCAATAGAAAGGTTCCAGAAACAGTTGCCTTGAAAGGAAATCTTAATGAATGAAATATAAAGCTTACAGTGCTGTTCCTGTAGATAAATCAAGACTGGTCTGTTTAGGTGAGCTTGAGCCTCTCCTCATGCTTACTTGATGATTTGAGAGTTCACATCATTTCTTACACTCATGTTGTGCTGCTTATATTTGCAATCAGAGTCTCACAGTCAGCTGTCGAAGAAAGCACATACAAATCATGTACAGGAACAGACACAAATAAAGTAACTAAAGGTAGTTTATGTTTTAAATGCATGATGCACAATTCATTTTGTTCTTTAATATGTGTAAAGCAACTTAAAAATTCTAATTAAGTCGATAACTACAACATGACTGCAAGAATTTTAACTCTAATGCATTAATTTGTATTCGGAAAAAGTCATTACATTACTTTGTTACCCCCAAACACAACCCTCCATTTACATGATGAAAATAATGTTACTGAATAATTGCAAGTAATAAATATGTTCTGATAAGGCTTATTTTATCCACTCTTATACCTATAAATGCTTTGCTTTTTAAATGGAAGCAATCTTTCATTATGGCAATGAAAGAAATAAGACAAAAGCGATTAATCATGATTAACTACATGAAACAATGTGATTAATTGTGATTAATAGTGTTCATTATTGGTTGGTAGTTCTTACTGAATGCCAATTATGAGTTAGCATCTGAATTGTCTGAACTTAAACTGAACTGACCCCGGTTTACAAAGTTCACATTTACATACAAACCACAGGTTAGTCCTTCAGTGGCATGTACCTGGGTGTGTCTCTTACTGGTAGATAGATTCCTGAGCACTAGAGACCCAAGACAAAATCACCGGAGGCTATAAACAGACCGAGTTCAGGTTTGGACGTATTGTCTACGGATGGACTTACTGACCTGAGATGTTTATGTACCTGTGGTGAGTCTTATCATGCTGCTGTTGTATTTAATAATGAGCGTGTGTGTTTAAGCTCATGTATATGCATGTATGTATATGTGTGTGTGCACATGCGTGTGTGTACATGTGGAGGGGTGGGGGGATGCTGTTGCTAGCCTGTCTTACACCCCTTGCAGGCTTATTCCATCAGGGCACTGAGGCACAATGTGTCCTGACAGAACTGATGTGATGGCGCTGGCTCACAGGTCAGTCCCTGCTGCCTGCTGTCTTTTCTCCTGTGGTCAACACACACACACACACACACACACACACACGTTTAGGTTTGGAAACATGCATAAAAACTAAGGGTGCAAATATCTGACTGACTTAATCTGCTTATGATTATTTAAGAAATGATTCAGTGCGTCATACGATCTCAGCTTTCACCACAATTCAACTCAGTGTTTTTAGTACAGTTCAGAATTATTGTTGATATATATGTAACTGGGTATGTGTTTATTCTATAACTCTGGTAGAAACTGAAATATCAAACTCATATTATATACAAAAAAGCCTATATACTGTACTGTAGCCACTCTTAAGGTCTCCACCAGTGCACAATGACCTCTGTAATATATGTGTATTCAGTATATTTTATAAAGAAGACCTATATTTTTTGTTCCCCGCGCTTGTTAAAAGACTGAAGCTCAGTTATTTCATTTGAATGAGCGCCTGCCGTTTAGAATAATACTGACACAGTCACCTCACCAGCTGTCTGTGCTGTGCTTCAGTTCCGTAGCCAATCCCACGAGCAAACCGTGCACTCCACTGGGCATAAAGACGGACACGATGATTGAAAACAGATGTCCGGATCCATCGTAAGCATTACAGACTCGCCACCAATCAGAAATGAGAAGGATCAGGACCATTATGTATGTTCCCCACGAGTCATGTTTGATGTGTTCATTAAGATTTATTGATTTTGATTTCATATTTCAAAGCACCTCGGGCGCAAGACACCTTAAGCAAACACCCATGTATGTAAGATTAATGGCTGGCTCACATAATCAACTGCACAGAGCAGATCTCTCTGTTACCGTACCTCAAGGCAACTAAAAATAAACCATTTAGAAACTATTTATAATAGGGGGCAAGCTAGCAAACGCAGTCTTCATCATGAATAAATCATTCAGAAATGTTTACCCATGTTGATAATGCACGAGTGAAGCTTTTTTTCTCTTTTTTTCTTTACTTTTTTGTTTTGGAATGATGATGAAATGCAAGTCTGCTTTGCTTTTCTCAGCTGCAGCCACTGGAAATAAGTTTTGTCTCTGTCATTCAGCATGAAGAAATGTTATAGAACGTGTTTGAAGCTTGAATGCATTAGCTATAACTGTTCACTATGAATATTTCAAAGTAAATCCCAAATGCTGATTTCATTTTTGGTTTAGATACCATGAAATGCACATGCACACTTTAACACCTTATACATCTGTGTGCTGTATGTGTGGACCGCCAGGCATGGATTGGGAATTAGGTCAGATCTATAGGGCTAGGAAAGTTGTGGAAAAAAACACCCGAAGGGACCAGAGACCTAAATGAGAGTGTCAACCCCTTGGGGGGATTAGTCATTGATATCCATGGCAACCCTCGGTTTCCCCCAGCAAATATATCTCATCTGGTCATTTGGAAGCAGGTCATTAGCCTGTGTGGAAATGGATAGGTAATAACTAAACCTGAGTGAGAGGTAGAAATGTGCCTCACGGATGGGCTAGGAATGCAATCGTGATGGATTAGGGATCACTGGCACAGACCTGTACAGGGTGGTAGAGAGTTAAGCTCATTGTCAGTACGCTCTGGGTCCACCAGAGGGCATTACAGACATTGATAGAATGGAAATTGACTTATTAAGTTTATCAAATATTTGTTCCCATTCACTCTGTTATCACATTAATTAGGACACTTTGGGCTCTGTGTTGAGCTGCCAGTAAGCAATGAGGGGCGAAGGGAAGGGGTGAGAACCTTCTGCTTTGAAAACAATTCAGAGCTCTCCACAAAGATGGTTGTTTCATTCCAAAATGCTGCATATCCATTTGTAGCAATCTTGGATATAAAGGGTTTTTGAAAAGAATAATAGTGGACCTTTAGTGGATGACCAGTATCTAAAGAACAACAGAAGAGCAGCTGTTCCTCAGATGGCTGAGATTATCAATGCAGAACATGAGCAAAAACAGTTTGTTCACAACTACATAGAGGGATATTACAGTAGGGCTTCAATACCTAAACCTGTCAATACAAAGACAAATGACTGTCTGAGAGTTCAGTGGTGTAAAAACCACAGACACTGGTCTACAGAGATGTGGAAAAAAGTGATCTGGTCAGCAGAGTCGTGGTTTACCATATTCTCCACAAGGCAGCTGTGGTGTATACCAAGAGAGCAGCACAGGCTTGAATGTTTGACCCCTACAGTGAGGGGGTCCAGTGACTCTGTTATGCTATGGGGAGCATTTTGCCGGCAGGCTTGAAGACTCTATAGAGGATTGATAATCAATATATGTCATATGATGAAACACTTCCCGTATCATGATTGGAGTGGTCTCTTCCAGGATGACAATGCCCCCATCAACAGGGTACAAGGGGGTATTGAATGGTTTGATGAGTATGAAAATGATATAGATCATATGCTGTAGCCTTCACAGTCACCAGATCTCAACCCCAGTTAACACCTATGGAAGATTTTGGACCACTGTGTTAGACAATGGTCTCCACCGTCATCACCACCTCCACCATCATCAAAACATCAACTGAGGAAACATCTTTTGGAAGAAAGGGGTTGCCTCCTTCCAGTTCCAGAGACTTCTAGAATCAACACTAAGGTGCACTGAAGCTGTTCTGGTAACCTGTAGGTGGCCCAACACCTTACTAAGACACTTCATGTTTGATTTTCCTTTAATTTGTCATTTATTTGTAGATACTAAAGCACTTGCAAGTGTGGGTTCACTTGCATTACTAGCTCTGAATTGTGCTAAACTATTACAACTGTCTAAACAGAGTACTTGTATCAGAACGGCACTCAGACTAGAGTTCAGATATTAGGCAAAAGGTTGTATTCATGTATATCGTACAAGGGGGTGCTCAACTCTGGTTCTGGGTGTCCAGCAGTGTTTGGTTATTACCTTGCTTGTGTGTGTTGGTGTTGGAGGTGTGGATACATCTTCTGTATGACTTATCCAACACATCGTCCTTTGATATCTAACACAAAATGCCAAAGCCTAGACAATGAAATCTGTTAGTGATAGCTACTCTAGATCCTTGCAGGTGTGATAAAGCAATAAGCTATGTGATGATGTGCATTACAGTGATTTTATAATAGATAAGGGTGTTATTAGAAGTGAAGCAGTGTAAACCCCCCTTACCCATGATAAAATCACTGTCGTGCATTGTCTAATGTGGATTATTGCTTTTATAAAAAAGCAGACAACCTGAAATGTGATAAAACACACACACACACACACACACATACACACACACACACACATACATACATACATACACACACACACACACACACACACACACACACACACACACACACATTTTCTAAGCCGCTTATCCTTCTGGGTTATGAGGTGGGGCCTCTCCCAGTGGTCATCGGGCAGAAGGCAGGAAAGACCCAGTCCATCAGAGGGCTAATAATTTTTTTTCAATAAATTATTGTAATGTTTATTAATGTTAATTGAGATAAGCAATTATTCCACCAGGTAATGTAGTTCCTTCAGTGTACATTCGTGTTGTCAAGCAACTATGAACATTCAATCAGCCATAACTGTATAATGCAGTTATTACATGAACTTTTTATAAAATAACACTGTTTAATGCAAAACTATACAACAGGTAGTTCTGGCCATGCAAGCCGGTTGGTTCAGAAGCGTTCTAACTGTGCTGTTCTTTCACCATAACACCACAGGTTTTTCATCACTCCGCTGAGATGCTGTTGCTAAGCAATGACTTCGACAGTTGTAGGAGACGCTCGAGCCGTTAGGCGGAAGGAACTGCGAACATTAAAACACATTAAACACCACGTTCATGACCCAGTTTATTCATTTCTTACTTTATTTATTTCACTGTTGTATAAAAGCAATAGAACAGTCGAGGTCATGTGTGTTTGCATATATAATCACGTTAACAGTGTTAGACATCCCTCTTCCCATGCTGTGCATTGTATTTCTAACAAATACCAATTTGGGATCCAGCCAAACATCAGTACATACACACATGGACAAATAGTGCAGCATTTGGGTGTTGGAGACAGAAATTCATAGCATAGCTCACCAAACGACTGTGGTGGTCCCTGAAAGCAGCATTACAGTCAAAGGTTATTCCACTAACAGCAGGACTTTTAGCCATTTGTTGCAGTGATGCAGAATGCAGTTGTTGTGAGGCCGTCATAGGCGTGTAGCTTTCTGAGCCAATCCGATTTTAGAACTGGAACTACACAGTTTATACGTTTCTGTTCGGAGTGGCCGCCGATGAGAAAGCCCTCTGTAGACCTGAAGGTGAATCTCTATTTCATAAACACTGTGAACTGCTTCTACCGCATAGATCTGGAATTCATTTTCTCATTATTCATCATCAACAACAGACGAGTGCTTGCTATCAGTAACGAAACAAACAGGATTAGATTAATAATTAAAAACAGAAACAGGAAGTGACGGTGACAGATTTACCCTTTGAAAGTAAACAGGCAGTGGCTTGATTGAAAAATAAGCGGAATGATCGCCGAAGGCAGCGCCTTCAGCAAGATATCTCATTAACGGCTCCCTCACTGCTCTGCTTTTCAGAGAGAGAGAGAGAGAGAGAGAGAGAGAGAGAGAGAGAGAGAGAGAGAGAGAGAGAGAGAGAGAGAGAGATACAGAGAGAGAGAGATACAGAGAGAGAGAGAGGGAGAGATACAGCGAGAGAGAGACAGAAAGAGAGAGAGAGAGACTTAAAACAGAGAGAGAGATACAGAGAGAGAGACAGAGATACAGAGAGAGAAAGAGAGAGAGATACAGAGCGAGATATATATATATATATAGAGAGAGAGAGAGAGACAGAGAGAGAGAGAGAGAGACAGAGAGAGATACAGAGAGAGAGAGATACAGAGAGAGAGAGAGGGAGAGATACAGCGAGAGAGAGACAGAAAGAGAGAGAGAGAGACTTAAAACAGAGAGAGAGATACAGAGAGAGAGACAGAGATACAGAGAGAGAAAGAGAGAGAGATACAGAGCGAGATATATATATATATATATATATATATATAGAGAGAGAGAGAGAGAGAGAGAGACAGAGAGAGAGAGAGAGAGAGACAGAGAGAGATACAGAGAGAGAGAGATACAGAGAGAGAGAGAGGGAGAGATACAGCGAGAGAGAGACAGAAAGAGAGAGAGAGAGACTTAAAACAGAGAGAGAGATACAGAGAGAGAGACAGAGATACAGAGAGAGAAAGAGAGAGAGATACAGAGCGAGATATATATAGAAGAGGGAGAGAGAGAGAGAGATACAGAGAGAGATAGAGAGAGAGAGAGAGAGAGAGAGAGAGAGAGAGGGGGAGAGATACAGCGAGAGAGACAGAAAGAGAGAGAGAGAGAGACTTAAAAGACAGAGAGAGAGATACAGAGAGAGAGAGAGATACAGAGAGAGAAAGAGAGAGAGAGAGAGAGACTTAAAAGACAGAGAGAGAGATACAGAGAGAGAGAGAGATACAGAGAGAGAAAGAGAGAGAGAGAGAGACTTAAAAGACAGAGAGAGAGATACAGAGAGAGAGAGAGGGGGGGAGAGAGAGAGAGAGAGAGAGAGAGAGAGAGAGAGAGATAGAAAGAGGGAGAGAGAGAGAGAGATACAGAGAGAGATACAGAGAGAGAGAGAGAGAGAGAGATACAGAGAGAGAAAGAGAGAGAGAGAGATACAGAGCGAGAGATATATAGAAAGAGGGAGAGAGAGAGATACAGAGAGAGATAGAGGGGGGGAGAGAGAGAGAGAGAGAGAGAGAGAGATACAGAGAGAGAAAGAGAGAGAGAGAGATACAGAGCGAGAGATATATAGAAGAGGGAGAGAGAGAGAGATATACAGAGAGAGATAGAGGGGGGGAGAGAGAGAGAGAGAGAGAGAGAGAGAGAGAGAGAGAGAGGGGGAGAGATACAGCGAGAGAGACAGAAAGAGAGAGAGAGAGAGACTTAAAAGACAGAGAGAGAGATACAGAGAGAGAGAGATACAGAGAGAGAAAGAGAGAGAGAGAGAGAGACTTAAAAGACAGAGAGAGAGATACAGAGAGAGAGAGGGGGGGGGGAGAGAGAGAGAGAGAGAGAGAGAGAGAGAGAGAGAGAGATAGAAAGAGGGAGAGAGAGAGAGAGATACAGAGAGAGATACAGAGAGAGAGAGAGAGAGAGATACAGAGAGAGAAAGAGAGAGAGAGAGATACAGAGCGAGAGATATATAGAAAGAGGGAGAGAGAGAGATACAGAGAGAGATAGAGGGGGGGAGAGAGAGAGAGATACAGAGAGAGAGAGAGAGAGATACAGAGAGAGAAAGAGAGAGAGAGAGATACAGAGCGAGAGATATATAGAAAGAGGGAGAGAGAGAGATACAGAGAGAGATAGAGGGGGAGAGAGAGAGAGAGAGAGAGATAGAAAGAGGGAGAGAGAGAGAGAGATACAGAGAGAGATACAGAGAGAGAGAGAGAGAGAGATACAGAGAGAGATAGAGGGGGGAGAGAGAGAGAGATAGAAAGAGGGAGAGAGAGAGAGAGATACAGAGAGAGATACAGAGAGAGAGAGAGAGAGAGAGATCGCAAACAAATTAGGAGCCAAGCAGTTGTATATACCTTGAACAAATAATAAGGGCTTTGTCTCTAGTTTGTATGGCGTTCAGTCATGTGCGCTGAAACCATCTCACTTTGCTCTGAGCCGCAACAACACACACTGTTCCCAACAAAGCAGAGCATTAGGAGTGAAACACGCGGGCGGCAGGTTTTTGGCTTAATTGACCTTTGAAGTGAAAACTTCTCTGAAGAAAAGAAGCTGCTCTTTAAAATGCTGGTCCGATTCCTCACTGCGCACTCCCAAAAGGATGGTGAAAGGCAACGGGTTTATTGAGAACTACGAGTTCTATACACGCTTTAAAAAGATGGTTCTTCAAGGGTTCTTTAGTAAAGAAAACGGTTCTACATAGAACCATGAACACTCAAAGAATCCTTTGCCTGATTAAAGGGTTCTATGCACTGCTAAAGCATTCTTCAGATTGATGATGTGCTGTTGATGGTTCATGTGCTGTAGATGGTTCTTTTTAAAAAAGGTTCTATACAGCACCCAAAAGCATTCTTCTATTATTACAAACTGAACATAATAACAATGGAAGAACCCTTTTCTGGTGCTATATAGAACCCTTTTCAAAAAGCATTTACAGCACATTCTCCATCAGTCTGAAAACCCCTTTCACAATGGAAAGAACCCTCTAATCATGCAAAGGGTTCTGTAAATGTTCATGGTTCTATTAGAGGACAATTTTCCTTTAATAAAGAACCCTTGAAGAGCCATGTTCTTTAAGAGTGTACAGAACCATTTCATTCCTAAACAGCTCTTTGCATAGTGAAATGGTTCTTCAGATTGATCGACTATGTGTTGTATGTGGTTCTATATAGCACCCAAAAGTGTTCTCCTATTACTACAAGCTTGACATTTTAACAATAGAAGAACCATTTTTTTGGTGCTATATACAATCCTTTTCAAAAAGGTTCTATATAGAACCATCTCCTTTAATCTGAAGAGCGTTTTCACAATGCAAAGAACCCTTTATTCATGCAAAGGGTTCTTCGAGTGATCATGGTTCTTTATAGACCCATTTTCTTTACTTAAGAACTCTTGAAGAACCAGAGTGTACAGAACCATTTCATGCTTAAATGGTTCTTTGCATGGTGAAATGGCTCTTCAGATTGATAGAGAATGTGTTGTGTATGGTTGTATATAGAACCTTTTTGGAAGGGGTTCTATATATTATGAAAAAGGGTTCTTCCATAGTTACAAACATGACATTGTTACAATCACAGACCCTTTTTTTATATAGAACCATATACAACCTATTTTCCATCAATCTGAAGAGCCATTTCACCATGAAAAGAACCTTTTAAGCATGAAGTGGATCTGTCTAGAGTTCATGGTTCTAAATAGAGCCACTGACTTTACTAAAGAACCCTTAAAGAACCTTCTTTTTAAGTGTATACAGTAGTATGTGAAAGTTTAAACAGGTCTGATTATTCGTTTTGTTGACTTTCTAAGTAAAAATAACACAATTCTCTGCATTTTTAGTGACAGTATTAACACATTAAAACCCCTTTATTTATGTATTTGGTTTTATAGAATTTAAAAGTTCTACACAGTAGTACATTGTGACAGATGAGGTGTACATGAAAGTACAGTACTGTGTGAAGGTTTTAGGCATCTAAGCAAATTTTTAAACAATTTACCTCGGCAGTGAGTTTATCACAATATACATTAGAATAAAGTCGTATTCATAATTCAGATAAACACAACAACAATAAAAAGTTACAAGAATTTCTTGGGTCCATATTTTTCCTTGACACCTTCACAGCCGCCACAGAGACTTGTTAATATAATCAGTTACATCATGAGCTCAATTTACTGAAGCTCTGATTGGTCAAGCCAGGAGCTGCTTTTTAACTACATATAATACTGTAATACTGAGCTTCCTGGAGGAGAGACTTGAAAATGGTTAAACAAACACACTAACATCCATAAAATCACTATTTATTATTTATATTAATAAAATCATTATTAATTAATATTCTATACATTTTGTTTATTCAAATAACGCTTTTTTCACCAAATAAACACAAACTACATAAATAAATAGATTTTGAAAAGGTGACTTTCGCACAGTACTGTACATCTTATCAAAGCTGTTCTTATGAATTTTTACTCATACTGTGAGTTTTCTGGTAGCCATGGCGATCAGGAGGAGACTGTGAAAACTCCAGCCACACCTCTACGGCGATAATGTCCTACCACTAATTCTTCCTTCTAGGAAATGAGTCCCATCTTTGAAAGAGCACACTGAAAAAACTTTCAGCTTAACTTACAAATACAGCTGTTTGCACTGTCAGCACCCCTGAAGGCGTTAGCTTTAGCACATCCTGCACAGGGAACACACTTCTGCACATTTTATTGCACATTAGTATGTTATTATCTGTTATTGGGAAATAACATAACACATAAAATGTGGCCTGTGCAAAAGTTACAGCACACTGTATATAATATGTACTATTTATGTCCTTCAAATAAACTGCACTGAAACGTGCAGAGAAATGCCATGTTTAGGTTCCCTGTAGAGGACGTGTTAACTTAGAACATCAACAACGATTTCATTTGACCACAGGAGTTCAACTTTTGCATACTGAACTTTTGACTGAAGAGTTCATGCAAAACAAAAACATGCGTCGTACCTAAACGTTCACCGGCAGAACTCTGCAACTGCCCATTGGCTTCAATGATAATCTATACCTTACAGCTTCTCACTTCAGAGGGCAGATTTTTCTGAGAACAGAAAACATGTTAACTTCAAGCACAGTTATAATTCACGTCAACATGTTTTCTGCAGGGAAATGTACTGAAATTATTGTCTGTGTTTGTTTTCCACAGATGAGGCAGATAAAGATTAGGTTGAAAAACTTTGGGGTATTCCTTTAATATGGTTCCAATAGGCAGTAACCGCCCACTCCAGCAGGCCTCAGCTCCAAGCTATGAGAGTTTGTATTTGTTATCTGTGTGTGTGTGTGTGTGTGTGTGTGTGTGTGTGTGTGTGTGTGTGTGTGTGTGTGTGTGTGTGTGTGTGTGTGTTTATTTGTTTGCATTTGAGGGTCTGGAATTCAGTACTCATGGTCTGGGTGGTCCTAGTGTTTGGTGCCTGGGAGAATGATCTCAGTCTCCAGGATTATGGTCTTAACTGGGGGGTCTGGTTTGTGTGTGTGGCTATTTAGCTCTTTGCGGTGACCAAATGTCCCCAGGATGATGAAGGTCATGAACATGCTGGGAACATTTGGCTGCTCCCACAATGAAAACTGTTTATTTTTCAACTTTTATTTGAAAAAGTCAAAGAAGCCGAAGCTGAGGTTAGAGTTGGGTGAGGTGGAGCACAGGAGCATTTACATACAGTCATGCACAAACGCAAGTATACGTAAACCCAGGGGCGAGTCATGACTGTTAGAGCTAGGTCTTCTGTTTGGGCCATAAAAAGTCAAAAAAAAGAGAAAAACACCTTTTATAATATGCTAATTCCTTCTATGGGTCTTCTAATAGTCTGATAATGCTAATCTAACACTTGTGCATATGACATTTTTTGGCCTTCTTGTGTTAAACACTGATATTTGGCAGTTGTCAGAACAAAACCTCGTATCTCCAAAATGGTAACTTTACAGGAGAAGGAAAAAACCTGTTGTACTTTTAATGTAAGTCAATGGAACCAGACTTTTTTACAAGTCGTTTTGGGCCATTTCTTTTGGTCCGTTCATCATGAAATTTACATACAATGTAAAAAGTAACAGGTATTTCCAAATTATGCCAAAAACTGAAAAACGACAAAAATGAAGATGCAAGGTTTTGTTCCAATAGCAGCAATATGAAACTTGTAAAGGACATATCATGTTTTATTTAAAGATTACAACAGATGCTAATATATATTTTACCTTATACAGCGCAGTTTTACAGTGATCCCTTCATTAAAGAGCCCTGGCATAGAACTGCTGTTTTCCATTTCTACCAACTGACTGCAACGGGCAGTGAAGCTGATGTGTTTGCTTGGGTGTCCTCATTTCTTTTCTCTGAAGACAGAAGGAAGTGATGCAAGGACAAGACTCGAGGTTGGAGGAGTCACCGCCAAACGTGTTCCTCAAATAACTCCCTCATTCGCTTCTTATGGGGCTTAAAATGTTTAATGGTAAGAACCTTGTCGTCCTATTAACGACTTTACCTTCATTAGTTCCAACCTGGCAATCTGACTAGTCAAGAATCATTCTACGCTCTTAAAAAGACGGTTCTTCAAGGGCTCTTTGCTACAGAAAAAGACTCTACAGAACCATGAACACTCAAAGAACCACTTGCATGCAAGCATTCTTCAGATTGATGGAGAATGTGTTGTATATGGTTCTATGCAGAACCTTTCTGAAAGGGGTTCTATATAGACCAGCCATTAACAAGAACAAGAGTTTAAGAATAAGATAAGATCTACAACAAATAACGTAGTGTCCTAACAGAATGAGACACTAGTGAGCTCTGACAACAAAACCAAAATGCCCCCATTTAATCAAGCTGTTTACGAGCGCTGTGGTTCTGTTTTTGTTGGATCGTGCTGAAGTTCCACCTTAGATACTGTGGTCAAGCCCACTGCCTTTCATCAAAGCACAGTTAAACTAGCCAAAACGGATGAGGAGAAACCAATCCATGACGTGGAGAAAAGAGAGCTGCATGAGCCTTTTTCCATGGATGTTACCCCGGGGGCCTGTCTCACAGAGGACACTCAGGTAAGACAGGGTTCCTGAGTAAGTTTCAGCGTCACAAACCTGACAAGCACAGCTGTGGTTAATGATTATAGGGGATACAAAATTATAGTATGTAAATATCTACAAACATTTATCAGGGTAAAAAGCAATGCTGTCTGCCCTGCCACCGTGTTAGTGCTTATTGGTGTAATAACGGTTTTATATGCTTGATATTTTAATAGTTTGATTAGTTTCTTTGGCTGAAAAGTGATATTTTTTCATAGGATTGACACCATAAACATCCCGAGAGTAAGTGTTGCTATCCATTATCACTTTGAGCCTTCACTTTGATATCAGGGTAATAGTGTTTGAATTTGAAGGTCAAGCTTCGGTTAACTGATAAACTAACTGGGGAATCCAAAGACAGAAAAATCTTTCCATTGTCAGTTTTCTGCAAATTTGCCACTTGCAGTGCCCTGAAATGTACAGACTGAAATGAGCTTTGTGAAAATGTTAAAGCAAACATTAACATTACTTCAATGCATCAAAGGTAAGACATGAATGGGCCATAAACATTTTGTGTTCCTCAAATAACTCCCTCATTCGCTTCACCTCTTATGGGGCTTAAAATGTTTAATGGTAAGAACCTTGTCGTCCTATTAACGACTTTACCTTCATTAGTTCCACCCTGGCAATCTGACTAGTCGAGAATCATTCTACGCTTTTAAAAAGACGGTTCTTCAAGGGCTCTTTGGTACAGAAAAAGACTCTACAGAACCATGAACACTCAAAGAACCACTTGCATGCAAGCATTCTTCAGATTGATGGAGAATGTGTTGTATATGGTTCTAGTGGCACAACGTTTTTCCCTTTTATGATTGTTTTATAATTGGCGTATGACAATGTCTGCAGGGAAACATTGTGATGGACAATGACAGCAGGATTGGTGGGGGGGGGGGCAGTACTATTAAGGCCCTTTCACACCAAGTAATGCTGTTTTTCAGATAAGAAAGCGAGTCTGGGGAGGTTGTGGCATCACGATTCTGGCTCAACATCGTGAGTAAGCTATCAGCTCAACCCTTCTGTTTGTGTTGGATGTGTTAATGTGAATCCAGCATTCTGGTTGATTGCTGTTGTTTTGGATCACCATAGAGCAGACGTGTTGGACTAGGTAAGGTGATGACTGCATGGCTGTCTGGAATAGGTGGATGTTATGACAGTGTGGGACATTATTGCATTTGGAAACTATATCTAGCAAGTTGGCCTACGCACTTTTTCATAGACTGACCCAAAAATGTTTTTCTGCCTGAGCGATGTAGTTTGTCTAGACTTGCTTGTTTTCGTGATGTTGATCATTTTACCTAGTAAACTTTACCACACACTGCTGAAGTATCATGCAAGAGATTGGACTGAGCACAGCTTTAGCACATATAAGCTTAAGTTCATCTCAAGCTCAGCACATGTTTACTTTTTTTTTTTTTATTACAACTCTTGCTCTTGCACGCTCTTCATCTTTGCTTCTTTCTCAAGTTTTTGAATGCTGTAACTACACCCATAGGGCCTACGACCACCAGTGGCCCCAGGGGCCACGAGCAGGTTAAAATGCCCCTGGACAGTGCTTGCATATAAATCAGAGTCGTTGCTTTTTTGTAGTGTAAATAAAATTCTCTATAAATAATAAGTATCAATAATGAAACTGTGGTATAATCACAATAATGCACATTTGAGGTCAGTCGTGCTATACCATGAGATACTGAGATGTTGCTCTTCCAGCGGCAGTAGAGACGGCAGAAGCTGGGCTACCTCTCCCGCTAATGTGCAGCATTCTTTTACATATTATTTGTGCATGTCGTATATTTCAAACACTGCTTGTCCAGAAAGTATGAGTCGAACATTGTCTACAAGTGGTAAACATTACTGGACGTCCGAAAACACTGTAAGGACTTAATATTCAGCCTATCATTTTTCAACATCTTGCTGCCCATTGCTCACCCCAGTGGCCTGTAGCTGACCGCAGCCTCGACTCAGATGGAAGACGCCAACAACAGCCTTGTTAACGTAAACAGAAGTGCAGTAGGTGAGTGGGTGTCTCAGCAAGGCTAGTGAAGCTAACTAGGAGACCACTTCCCAGCCTACTACTCACAAATGTTTGATCACTCGAAAACAAGCAGGACGAGGCTCTCGACAGACCATCAAACCAGGAGCTGTAGTGTTTTCATTTTTATTAAATGCTGGCTTCATAGCAGCCTGCAAGATTCGGCAAGACTTCATATTCATTATAGTAAAGTAACCGTAGTTTGCCTACCTTTCTACCTTTGCCTTCTCACCTCCAGTTGCTGTTCATGCACATATCTGTATACACTGTCTATGCACCTATTGTCTTTGTGCCATATGTCATTATACTGTACAACCCTGTATTGGTATAACAACAGTGAAAATAAATGACATTGATTATTAACACTGCTGCGGTGATCGACTTGACCTTTGGCCTAATGGCTATAGCCGCTGTACTTCAGCACCAGCATCTCAGGGTAGGACACTCTGTCTTGTGCATTATTGCCTGACTGACTGACTGACTGACTGACTGACTGACTGACCTTTCCCCATAAGCATAAATGACCAAAATTCAAACACAACAATAATTTAAATAACTTCAATTAACAAGCCTACCCAAACTGCATGCAGGTCTTCATTAAGGTCACACAGACTTGCCATGACTTACCGGGAACTATATAAACAAACATGAACAACTATATAGATAAAAATGACCAAAAAAATGAATAAAATTAAAATGAATGAAACCTCACTATGTGAGTGCTGTGTCAAATTCTGTCGCCCCTATGCGTGTATATGCATCATATATATATATATATATAAACTTTAATGAAGAGCTGTATGAGGTTTTGAGCGGGATGATAGAAGCTTTGGAGATGCATTTAGAGAAAAGATTTGGGTGACTATTGACTTCCACTGTTTGTTAGCTACATTATCCTCATAACTCTGGTACAAAAGCAAAGTGAAATCTGGATACCGACATTTATCTACATTTGACTTTATGCCAAACTGTTTCTCTTGCAGTGACACAGTTGGAGGTCAATGTGTGGTTGATTAACCATGCAGTCAATGCTAACTTGCAATTAGCCCTTTTCCTTACTTGTTAGCCTCGTAGCTCCAGAGCAAAACTAAAGAAGCCAACTTAAGACACTAAACATGTCTCAGCTGATTGATTACATTCGGGATGAGGAGAATAACAAACTATCACTTTAAACATTCATGCAATCAAAAACATAACCAGCATCAAGGACGGGATAAAAAAAGAAAGATAAAAGAACGCACAGCAGACGTGGAAGATGAAGACAGATGGAGCTGACTGAGCGGATGAAATAAACAGATAAAGACAAATGAAACAGGTACAAACGCCTGCTCATCAGGCATGCTCTCCGAACAGATACTCTCTTCTTCATTAAAGCGCAGAGAGATGCTCTCCCCACCGCACTTTTACAGCGGTGGCTGCGGGGCTGATAACACTCATCCTCTCTCTCTCCTCAGGGCAAACGGCACTGCTGCCTTTCCCCTTAAAACGCCTTTGTTTGTTTCACTGCCGTTCGAAACATCACCATCTGTTTGCCATTTGATTTTATTTCTCTCTCTCTCTCTCTCTCTCTCTCTCTCTCCATCCTTCGCTTGCATCCCAAAAAAAAGGCAAAAATATCACGTTCTCAAATCCATCTGTTTTCTGACTCTGTTTTGTGCACACTTGGGGCAACGCCTGCTGCCCAAGGAAAGAGATTAATAGAAGTTAAACAGTGCAAACGGGGGAGGTCAGTACACTACTCTATTAACCACTGATGAACTTTACTGGGATGAGGTGCCGTGTGCATGGCAATTAATATAGCTGGTCAGATCTGAAGGCATATACACACACACACTCACCGGCCACTTTATTAGGTACAGTTCAGTTGCATGTTAACACAAATAGCTAATCAGCCAATCACATGGCAGCAGCTCAGTGCATTTAGGCATGTAGTTGAGAGGCAAAAAAGCATTTTCCACTATTTTACCATCATCAATATTGTATATAAAACTCAAAAGACACGTATAAGTTCGCTGGTGGTTTTGGATAGTAAGTAAAATGACTAAAATTGGGTCATAGACATTATGAACCCTGCTTCCTATCACCGCCACCGTAAAGAAATGAGGCAGTAAGTTTCTCTACAATGAACCACTTAACATCAAATCCCTCTAATGACTTTGTTTACATCTTAAAGATTGAATTTTGTGCAGATGTTTTGAAAAAGGTGCAATTTTCTTTTAACAAACTATCTGGTGAAACTCAAACCTGTTGTAGGATCATTGATGATTGAGTTTTAATTTAAAGTCAGAATGAGTGTTTGTTGAGGGTTAGGGGAAAAAAATATAGGACACTGAGAACATTTTTGTTTTATGTACAAAACAATCATAATTCATTAATAATTCACAATTTCCCATCCTATTTTTCTACCGTAAAGTAGAGGGTTCCAACCAGCAGGCCATGGATGAATTGATACCGGGCCACAAAATCAGCAGCGACAGGTGGGAAGTTAATAACACCACTGCTGAAATCCACTATTTAACATTATCATTAATGTAATTAATATTCTTTTTCTAGCATGTTTTAATTTGCTGTTTAGTTCTTTCTATGATAATTTACCGGAAATTTAAACATCACATCTGTATTAACCTTGTGACTGTGTTATGTTGCTTTTTGCTGCTTTAGCTAAAGGCTAACGTAAGTGAAGAAGTCAAAAATGATGAAATTGATGTAAATGAAGAAATACTCACAAACATTCAATCCATTGAGGATGAGAATGAAACAAAACCATGGTTAAAAAATTATATAGATACATGATGACAGAACATCCATGGAGCAAAGCATAGACTAATCATGTGCATCATGACATCACAAAACACCAAGCCCCACTCCTCTTCTTCCCTACCGGGCCATGAAAAGTACTATGGGCTGCAAATCAGGTACAAAAGGCTGGGAACCCCTAACTTAGAGGTTAGTTTTGTTACTGTCACTTTAAGACTCGTATATGTAAATAGGTTCTGTTCTGATTAGCTGCACTGTATTGTGCCTCTTTAAAAAGCAGTCGGATCTGATGAGCTGTTAAGTTCCTTTGAAACTCTTAAGGCTGCGTTGATATTAGAAGCCTCGTTGCTCAAATCCGATTTTTCCCTCAGATCCAATCTCTCTGACATGATGGTTCACATTTGTTTAGGTAAGTGGTTCAAATCTGTCATTAGTGTGAAGGAACCAGTGACCTGAAGTGACCCTCACGTCACATGAATGGATCACGTGCATCATCAGCAAACGGACTAACAAACAGAACCAGCTTCGCTGAGAATATAATTAACTCTGATCAGCTCTTCATTATTAGAGTGAAACGAAGGTGAAAAAGGTGAGATGAGCTGCTTTTCCACCGTTTACAGGCTTTAACCTCTGTTTGATGCTGCTGCCATGGTAACACTGAGTAAGGAACGCTGAAAAAAGCACATGCATTCCGATCTGAGCGTCACATTAAGGTCACATGGCCATGAATCGGATGCGTGTCTGATGTAGGAACACATATGAAAGTGGCTCAGGTTGGATTTGAAAGGATCAGATTTGTGTGTCCACACAATCATCAGATCTGAGTCACATTAGGGCAAAAAATCAGATTTGCGCCTGGTAATGTAAACGTAGCTAAAATACCCGGGAAAAAGATCATCTTCAGCTGCTTCTTTCATATGTCTGTGTTCTTTGGAAGACTGTAATGATTCCTTTGCTTCCTGACAGTGTGACATGGAGCAATGAGGAGACGGATGCATGTGCGGAGATTTATTAGGGGCAAATCCAAAATCTGGGTCAAGACAGTCCAGGTTCAAATGGCCAATACGGAGAGCAGGAGGGACAGACATGACAAAATGAACTCAGAACTCCAAACAGACCAGAAATAAACAAAACTCTTCAAATAATACATACACTTTGAACAGTACATCCAACAAACCACATAAATAAACAAACAATACATACATCAACAAACTAAGACCTGCAACCACACAGGGGAAAACACAGGGCTTAAATACATGAGGGTAAACGAGGGACAGGCGGAAACACAGGTGGAGACAATCAGGGGTGGAGTCACGAAAGAAGAGGACAGGACTGAAAAGCAAAACAAATAAGCACATGGACAGGACTGGGAGGGGCCAATCGTGACAGACAGCCAGAAACAGCACAACATTTGATAGTTTTTCCCACGTCTTCCACTTCAGCAGGCCTGACTGAACAACACTCCTTATCACTTCAGTGTGAATAGGTGGCAAATCTGCTGTCGGCTGAATGGAAGTTCATACGTAAATGTATTCATGGTTGAGCTATCACAACCACGGTAAAGTCAAAAGAGGCTTTTGCAGTTTAGTTTCTATGTTAGACTGTATGGATAGGGAGAGAATGATACATTTTTAAACTAATAAGGATAATATAGTCAAAATGTATTTCAAGAAATCAAGGAAAATTAGTTGTTCCATGATATGGACTCCTTGAATAGCAGTTCAAGGCAAGCATGAAGCACAAAGCACAATGTTACCTAATTTCATATCTATTTGAGAGCCATGATCTAAAATGTTATCGAGCGGATATGAAGATGTCTCCCCCCTGTGATTACTGAGGAATGTTGGGTAAAAAACAACAGCTTGAGTGGCCTACCTACAGGAAATGAACTCCAGAGCAAACTAAATGAAACTGGAAGATGGCGCTATCAGTGCAAAGACACATTTACAGACGTTGCTCCTCTTGTGGAAGTGCAACTAGCTCCCCCTCGCACCGCCACTCTGCTGCTTGTGGATCTGAAGTCGAAAAGAGAGAAAGGAAGAGTGAGAGAGAGATGTAAGCTCTCTCTTACATGCCAACTTTTTGCAATAGTACTTAAGTTTGCTTCTGCTCATTCACTTGCCTGGGGGCCTGACTCTGTCTCACTCCAGTATTAGACTCCAATTAGAACAGACTCCAATTAGAGGGCTCCTTCTCCCCTGGGCAAGGAGAGAGAACGAGAGACTCAGGGAAAGAGAGAAAGGGGGAGAGTTAGAGAGAGTAAGATAGATGGAAAAAGAAAGAGAGAGAAAGAGAGATAGAGAGACAGAGAGAGGGGGTGGGGGGAACGTAGGACTGCGAGACGGAGAACTTGACAACATGCTGGCACAGCCAACGCAAACAAACTTATTTTGTTGATCTCGACGGTTGCTATGCAGGCGTCCCCGGGGAGTCCGCCAGCCGACTCCACTAAGCTATGAGATAAAACAAAATAAAGCAGCGCGGGAGCCCCGGGGCCGAAACATGAACTCGGCGAACACGAGGGCTCTGACACCATGAAGCAAACGATGGGGCCCTGAAAATGAAAAGGCCCTCGGGCCCTTTCCATTTAGCAGAGCAGAAAGCCAGCTTACTCCTCCGAGCCAGGGGAAGGATCAGACTCCCAGCTTCAGCCACTAAGAGAGAGGGAGAGAGAGAAACGGACGAGTCCATAAGTCTACAGCACGGTCAGATTTATATCTACTGGGAACAACGTTAAACGCAGAGGGCTCTTTGAATGAATTAAATGAAAGTACAATAACAGCTGGCTTTCATAAAGACTTAATGAACATTTGAACATTTGAAAGAAATTAGAAAACAGTGGCTTGTATATTGCATATTGTGAAGGTTTTATTGTATTTAAGCCTCATAGGTGTCTCTCAGCACTCATATGCATTGTTAACATGTGGCACTAGGGAGCACTCTAGCATTCACCAGGCCGGAATGTACAGAAAATGAAGAAGAAATCTGGGAATTGGTCTTTACTGGCTGTGTATTCAGTATGTATTGCACACAGCATGCAGCTCACAGTACAGTATCCAGTACAAAACACAAGCTGTGTACTGTACTACAGGGCAGAGACATGACTAGATGCCAACATCAAGGACATAGCCAATCAGAACTATCTCAAGACCTGCCCTGTTTTCCCTAACCCTCCAATCGCCGAGTAACCGCTGCTAACCACGTTGCCCGTCGGTATATCTTAGTCAAGTGATGTACCTGCTAGGCTTTGAAAGGTACCATGGCTGAGTGGAAAGTGTTACTGTTGCCAAAGTCTCAAATAAACTTTTAAAACGTCTGCTTTGTGATCATCTATGTGATAAAACGTGTGTGGTTTCCAAATACATCTGTTTTCCTACTTTTGGTGGAACGATGCTCTTTTCCTTATCAGTTCCATTCACTGTTGGTAATATGAGCTAGTTTGAATAAAAAACAGCAAAGCTTCACACGTGAGCCTGAAAACCTCATCCTGAGTTGTTTGGTGGAGATCAACTTTAACTTTAGTAAGTTACTGTTTTAACCTTGTTATATATGCTGTAATTAACTTTGTTAAATAGACAACATAAACAAATCCACCGCAAGACCAGCAGGACAAATTCCTTCTGTTTCACTTTATTTATCCATATACGACTCTAAATCTCTGGCTGTTAAACTGTTCAGGGTAAACCAGGCTTTTACATCAGTGGTTACATCTGCTGTGCTCCATTCTGCAGGGTCCCTTAGCAACGCTGTTCCTTACACGCTTGAGCACTAGATGTGGATCAAGAGAACTGCAGTTGATAAAAACCTTCATTCAGAATATCCTGCAGCATCATAACCGAAGAGACCTGGAATGACCGATGGGTAAACTTTCCCACAGCTTCCCGTGAAGTGATAAAGCATCGTTCACTACTCCCTGCGCAGTATGAATTTCCCTTCCAACTGAACTTTTTCACTCCCTGTGCTTTGGAATCGCCCTTAAAATGTCTAAACACCCTGCGTTGTACATTTTGCAGGGAACTCTTATCCCGAAAGTTGAATATTTTGAAACCATAGTTTGGTTGAATATTGGTATATATGGTCAGAGCAGTACGTCATCCAGGTAACTTTGGCATGATGGGAAATTTATTTTGGTTGCATTTCAGGGAGAGTGACTTGAAAGGTGCCCTGTTGTAAAGTATTCCGTGGTAACTCCCGTTAGGTAAGGCAATCTGAGCCAAAAAACAAGCTACATACCTTGACACATACGTAATCAATTGCATTACATGCCACGCTGGAATTGATCTCCGTTTTCTGCCAGACACATTTCAACGTGGTGCTCCATGTTCCTGAACATGGAGCAACATCAGCAAGCATATCTGGGGGAATAGCAGCAATTTCCACAGTGCGAGGCTTGTTCCGATAGACCTTTCCTTTGAGCATACCCCAAAGGAAGAAGGTCAGATCCGGTGACCCAATAGGGTCGCACCATGAAGACTCGCTGCTCAATACTGTACACCACCATCCTGATGAGAAGTCGAGTGACTGAGGGAAGGGGTACAGGGTATGCACACGGAAATTGCACATTGCATGTCGTTT
This sequence comes from Pygocentrus nattereri, assembly GCF_015220715.1. Taxonomy (NCBI): domain Eukaryota; kingdom Metazoa; phylum Chordata; class Actinopteri; order Characiformes; family Serrasalmidae; genus Pygocentrus; species Pygocentrus nattereri. Next base: position 12,101,362 of record NC_051212.1, read on the forward strand.
GGTTCAGATTCCTTCATCCTAGCGAGAGTTATTACAGAATATTTGGGACCTTTTTCGAGTGAATCTCCCTCTACTTACTACTTTTGGGTACAAACAGTTTGTGAGCCGTGTGTAGGCTACTTCAAATGGACAGAGATATATGCTAACATAAAGGGAGATGGCCGTTCTCTGCTGTTTGGCATTGAGGAAGACCATAATGCCAAGCTTGGCCAATCAAATCAGATCTCCTAAGTTGTAAGCCAAACATATCCAACCTTGGCATCAGTGTAGTTTGTCCAAGTTTTATGACGGTTTCTTTTAGCAATGGCCGAAGTGTCGCTGGCAGAGCACCAAGCCATTGAGGTTAGTAGTTTAAAAAAACGGGTAGTTTTGAAAACAATCATTACTTATCATTACTATTATGATTATACTTATGGTTACAAACTACAGCCATTTAGTCCTGCATATAGTCGCGCTACAAAACAGTGTTTGTACTACGGCTGTAGCTATTAGTAGTTGATGGTGCCACTGGTAGAGTTCTTCTCCTGGGTTATTGCCTAGTACTATAGTATTCATATAAGTATACCTTTTATCATCCAAATATTGTGAAATTAATTTAGTGGAGAAAACAAGCAGAGTGTGTATGTTTGCTAGCTGGCATGGTAAGCTATAGATAAATGTGTGCTACTTTGTCCAGCTTCATTTTTCTGGTGTAAAACAATGGAAACTGCTGTATTCGACATGGTTAAGCTGTCACGTTGTCTTGGAAAACTCATGCTGTAAACTAGTTTTTCAGGGCGCTAGTGCAGTTTGTTATTTTACGATTTGTGTCCACAGAAGAAAAGTTTGTTCAGGTTCATTTCTAAGCATTCCCTCAGTTGAGCCTCTGGCCTCCCTGCTCAAACCCCATTTCGCAGGGGAGGGTCACTGGGCAGTTCACTCTGACTTGCTGGCAGCTCCGTTTGGCACACTTGTTGTCCTGCGAGCAGCAAGGACATTGGGTGTCCTGTTTCTCATTTTGCCGTTTAAAGGGACACTCACATGCACCCTTGACGCACCCTTACTGTGGCTTTTAGTGAAGACTCAGCAGGAGCCTCTTGCCCAAACTTCCTTACAATACAGCCCAAGACCAATCAGAGTGGATGAGTTGGTTTACAGCTGTCCAACCAACCTATCAACCGCCTATAGTGAAAAAGTCAACAGTAAATACAATCCTTCTCCTTCCGTTGTCATAACAAGCATGTGACCTGCCATGTGATGGTAGTAATAATGCGAACTTCGACTGAAGTCAGAGCTAGAAGTTACGTTCAAGTTTGATCTAGAAGCTGGAAAAAATCATGGGAGCCAGTTAGTCAGCTAGCACTGGCAATATGAGTGATGACTTTAATGTTCATCTCAACGTTAAAGCTTCACCCATCAATCTATGTACTGATTCATCTAAATCTGCTGTCGGAGGTTTTCAGAATGAATGGTTTTCAGAAGGAATGGACTAAAAGAAACGACCCCAAATGACTTGAAAAAAAAGTCTGGTTGACTTACAGTAAAAGTAAAGTAGGTTTTCCCTTCTTCTATAAAGTTCCCATTTTGGAAGTTTTCTTCCAACAGCAGCAAAATGATGCTATGTGCACATTTAAGATAAAGAGTGGTGCTGTTAACAGTGTTAGCAGCCAAGCTGGTACAACTTCATGTGCTCAACTCGGAGTTCACAACACCTCATTGACTCTCTGAATTCTGACTCTAGGAATTCCAAGTTGACTGGCAGTTTTCTTTTCTTTTCTTTCTTTTCTCTTTTTTTTTTTTTAATCGAAGGTTGAAAATTCAGTAACATTTTGCTTGAAGTGTGTCTACATAGCATCTTACATAAAGACTTCATAACATGTTCACGATTGTTTCAGTCAGCATTCATAACGAATGCATTACATGATATTATTGATTGTCATTTTTCAAAGTGAAAGTTTTCGTTTTTATTTAGAAAAACTACGTTATTTTTCATTTTTGGACAGCCAAAATAAAATCACCACTTACCCCTTTGGTCAATAAGTCCTTTGACACTTAATCACATTTGGCCTTTACTTTCAACTTCTTTTACATCATTTGTTTCTTCTTAAGCATTCGCTTTTATTAATTTAGCTCTTTATTATTTATTATTCTTTCTCCTCTTTGTTCATTTAATTATGCCAAAAGATGAATTCCACAGTCTACACTTTGCTGAGGAAAACATTATTTATCCTAAGTTTAACCCTCTTGTGGTTAAATGGCAGCACTGTTAGTGATGTTCCTCCTTGCTTATGGTATTGGAGAAAGCACAAGTATAATTGTACATTGATCCTATTTAACTGACACTCTTTAAGGCTAAATGTTGCACTGTCATCCTAAAGATTGATAAACTCTGCTTTGCCTTTGCCTCAGAAGGGATGGAGCTTAACCTGACAGAAATGTGGATCTTTAAATTGCAACACAAAGTAGTCTAATTACTTTAATGTAGCTGTCCAGCATCTATAAGGAATGGATGAGTCCCACCACCACACTAAGACTCTGTAAACTGACATGTAAAGCACTAAATGCTTAAGAAGAAAACATTTTTAAAGTATACATGAATCGTGCCTCAGTGTCAAAGCAGTTAATGACCAAAGGCATATTTTTGTCCTGAAATGAGGCAATTAACCGTAAAAAATAATAAAATTATAATTAAAAATGAGGACTTTCATTTTGAAAAAAAATGTATCTTAATAAAATGACAGTAGCCCATATCAATATCACGTAAAATGTATATGTATAAATATTTACTCAAGCATTCATGAACATGTTATGACGTGTTTGTGTAAGATGTGTTATGTAGACACCCTTCAATTCAGTTGAAGGCAGCATAAGCTTATGAGAATGTTACTTACAGCACCTCTAATCCGGATAGTGTGGGGGAAGAATGAAAGAAAGTTGGAGGGATTTAAAGATCAATGAAGATTAAAAGACATGCAGGCAGAACAATGAGACTGAACGCACACGGAAAGGGAGATATAAAGCCTCAAACAACCCCTTACTTCAGCCATGCTAACCTTCACGTTTCACGTCTGCTTTGCTGTTCCATCTGTTCCTGAAGCAGGATGCGATGATGGTGGCCATGCTGCGCGTGTTTGGACTTGCCCTTGCCTCCAGCGCTCGAGGCGCTCCCTCGGGCTGCCAGAGCAATTGGTTTGTGAGTGCAGGCAAACCTTGACCCGCTCTGCCTGGCGGGCCCAAACGTGGACACGTAGCAGAGATGCAGAGGAGGGGGGATGAGGCGCAGCTCCATATCTTCTTTGCTTCTAGCCCTCACTGGACTTAAATAAGAGCGTGTGGTGGGATGTTAACAAGCGAAGAGGGGGTTTCTATGAGGGAGGCGTCATTTTAGGCCTTGAAATCTTTGATAATTCATTTTTAAAACTGAGGAAACATGGATTTAACCATTCAAAAAAACCTGTCAACCCACATCAGGACCAATATCCCACTTTCTAGAAGGTCGCTTTGCCGCAGTGACGTAACGGGGTTGAGATTATCAGCATAAAATTAGCCTATGCACAACATGTGGCTAACTAGTTCCTGTTGAAAACGTGACTTTTGGAATATTCCAGATATTCCAGGGGTGAACAGTCCAGCCCACAATTGTAGCGTGAGTACCGTGAGGCTGTGAGATGTCCCATTTCTCATTTTGACCATCAAGGAGGTGCTTGCTAGCGCCCTCTATGCGCACTTACTGCAGCTGTCAATAAGGACTCAGCAGAGGCCTCCCTCCCAGAACTCCATCAGATACAGACGAAGGCCGATCGGAGTGAACAGTTTTGTTTACAGCTGTCTGACAGAGATAGACGGACAGACATTCAGATTTGAGTAAAAATGCTTTTGTTTATCAACTTAACTTGGCATTATGCTTGTATCCTGAATCCAGATACTGTAGATAAGCAAACTAGCTCATCAGAAAAGAGCAGACCGCATGCGCCACAGGAAGAGAAAGCCCATCACACAAGTCCGTCCCAGACGTGCACGAAGCACCCTCAACTCTTGTGCCACAGGTCTGCATGTTGTTGGCATCACTGAAATGTGTGCCAGTAAGGACATGTTCGGGTAACATGGCTGAGTGAACGGTGTGATATCCATCCATCCTCCACCGCTTATCCGAGTTCGGGTCGCAGCAGCCTAAGCAAAGAAGCCCAGGCCTCGCTCTCCTCCGCCACCTCCTCAAGTTCTTCCGGAGGGATGCCGAGGCGTTCCCAAGACAGTCGAGAGATATAATCCCTCCAACGTGATATATGGTGTGATATAT
>NC_051212.1:12410637-12545637 GCF_015220715.1 Pygocentrus nattereri
GCGACACTAATCACACTGTAGTGGTCCGCTGTTGGCTATTTGTTGGCGGTTCATGTGGCATACAGTGTCGCATCAAAAGCCATTAGACCTATACAGAGGACTGTATATGTCTGAAGATGCTTTTCAGCATCTTTTGTAACACCATTTTTGCCATCACAAAGCTATATGATTTATAAGAAGAAATGAGGCAGGTTTATAGGCCCAGACTCTTCTTCGGTCACTGTCATGTCACTATATTTTGCTAAAAAAATTGATTTGCTATGGATTTGGTTGGTGGAAATGATGCAAGGGACAGTGAGCACAGGCAAACATATTTTTTGACCATTCTTTCTTGTTATTTGAGGAAGATACATATTTTTATGTAGTACAAGCAACCTATATTTTCTACTACGAATGAAAACAAACTTTCTAGTACCTATTCATTATGTGCAATTCAACCAAAGTGATTGAGCCAAAAAAGTCTGGAAAATTGGTGCAAAACACAATGAATTCAATACACTTCTACATTATTTGAACAAGACAAGCTGCCCAACCTAAACACATAAAACTATATCCGTCACAATAAATATGACTGGTGGAAAACAGAGGCTCTATGACAAAATGACAAAACTATTTTTTTTTTATTACAAGGTAGGAGACCAAATATCAACACAATAACATTAAAATAGCCCTGCAATGGACTGGCGGCCCATGCAGAGTGTTTCCTGCCTTCCACCCAATGACCTCTGGGATAGGCTCCTGTGACTTGAAGGATAAGCGGTTTAGAAAATGTGTGTGTGTTGTTATACGTAACATTCAAATATATAATGTATATCTATAGCAGGTTTCTGAAGAAACCTGTGAAAAAATGGACATCACTCACTGGACATCTCTCACTGTTTACTTAGCCTGGTTAGCTCTTAGTGTTATTTGAATGTGTGGAGTTATTTCCATGCTTTAAAACGATGCTATATCACTATATTGAAGGTGCACAAAATAATATAGGAGTGAGTTCTGAGATATATGTGCGCACACCTGAATAACTGACAAACTATGATAAATAAAATTGCTTTAATGGAAGAATCTAGAGAAATATCTGTCTGATTGAACCTGTTGAAATACAGAACATATTCATTCACAGAACATACGCCACGTTAGATTGTGCCGCACTCTCTTCATATCTGAATCAGGTAAACTTGTTTTCAGTGTAGATGTTAGCACCATTGTGTCCAGCTGAGGAACACACTGTGCGAGGCCTTTCATTTGTAATCAACTAAATCCATTTCCATATTGGGATTCAGACAGCAGTGTCCATTGTCTGCTGCTGGCCAGAAGGAAGGTGAGCACGATCATTATCTCTGAACCCGCCATAGGTCTGCACCGGCGAAATAAACCAAACGTGACATGCCGACATGGCCGGTCGTCAAGGAGACGGTAAATAAGAAGCCCCTGTAGCAGAGAACATGCGTAGCGCTTGTTGGAGTGTCGCGACGCTAATCCTTTATTGTTATTTTTTAATCTGCTCGAAAGACAAACGTTGCGATTACCTGTAAACAACCTTTCTTTAACCTGGGGGATGTTTTCCGTAGTTTTTTTTTTTGTTTTTGTTTTTGCGACTCTTTGGGATGGAGTGATGTGGGTCTCCCTGTGGTGTCGTTTCATGCATGCTTTAGTTGTTTTACAGGCTTTTTGTCGAGACAAGAGCAGACATGAAAGACCTTTGGCTCTTTGTTCTGGATCAGGGAGGGTTATGAAAGGAGCAGAGGATTGCGCTCGGGGAAATATTGTTATTATATTTCACCTGAAAATTGTTCCCAGATTGTGCCCCATGGGTAGATGCATCGCACACAGACGCAGACACTCACACACCCACATGCACAAGGCTTCATGTGCACATATGCATGTTTAGAACACCATATATAAACCCTACAAACTTATAGCCCACGACTACGCTGTTGGGTCATATTTTGTGCATCATAACGCTGCAAAATGTAGGGTGGCGTTAAATGTGGGTTGAAGGGAAATGTTTTTATGGAGTGGGGTGAAGTGGGGTGATGTAAATCCTTTTAGACCTTAATTAAGGCCTTGCTGCTGTTGCATATGCTATTAACCCTATGAGGCAGACACAGAACATGGCTGTTTCTGCTATTTTGTCCACTCTACTCCATTAATAATGCAGTTTCTGAGAGCTGTGGTTGCATTTGAAATAGCATGTGATCTAACAAAGCTGAAAATTTTAGAACAAGAAAACTCATAAATGGGAATATAACTCATATCAGTCATGTTTTAGTTACTCTGATTAAATGAGCTACAGAAAAACACAAAAGGAAGCCTCATACATCTTTTATACAGTGATCGATAACACTTGTTAATAAGTTGCTGTTTTGTTTTGCATGAACAGTTTGCCCGTGCTTTTTTTTGATTCTTGCCAAACAGAAAAAGTAAAAAATGTAGACTCTAAGCTGTTAATTTGGAGCGCAATTTAAATGTAAATGTAATTCATTGAGTCAATAACTGTAATTAACATGTAATTATATAATTGCATGTAAACTGTATAGCAAAATTACATCACGATTACTTTCTATCGAGTAACTACAATGAATAAATCAGTAACTATGAAGAATAAATTAGTGACTATTATGACTAATTGGATAACTACTATGATATTAATATGTAATATGTATGTAATAAAGACACAACAGTGAATCCGCAGTGTTTAAGGAGTGTTTAAATTCATTTCAGGTTTAAAATCTCAACCCCCCGATCTTTCAGAAGAGAGCAGCTTTGTGGAGATGATTGCCTTCACATTTCTTTGTGTTGTTTTGTGTTGTGTTAACAGTACAAGGTGAAGCGCTGTGTGTGCTGGGCATCACTTTCTCGTCTTTGTCAGAATTGCCACACGTCAGTATGTCCAGATGAAGTGTAGATCAATGTGTCAGATTCACTGACCGTCTTAGCCTGCACACTATCGGCCAGAGATTTGCTTTTTCCTCCCTCCCTCTCTCTCTCTCTCTCTCTCTCTCTCTCTCTCTCTCTCTCTCTCTGTCTCTCACCCCTCTCCAGCAGCCTCTCCTTATCATCCCTCACTTCAGTCAGGGAGGTCAAGGGTCGGGCTCCAGCCGAGCACAGGAGAGGGGAGATGGGCAGAGGGAGGGAAAGAGACAGAGAGAGGGATGGAGAGAGGGAAAGGGGGGAGAGATATTTTATTCATTTGCAGGAGAGCTGTGACAGGTACCCCCCTCAAACTCCCCCCATCTAAAGCCTGGTGAACCCCGCGCCCTGCCAGGAGCCGGCCAATTTCCAGCGGCCTGTCTGGGAGGATGATGGGAAAGCGCAGGCCTAATCAGCCCTCCCAGGAACACACACACTGTGATTGACCGGCTCTTGGGCATGTGTGAGATCTGGCCTGGGAGTCCAGCAGAGGTGGTCTCTCACTGGCTGGAACCTCACTGACCCCCTCCAGTTAGACCCCCACACTCCACTCATTTAAAGAGCCAAGAGTGGAGCTCCACTGCAGTGTGGTAGAACGGAGGTAGTCAGCGGTGTTGGTGATAGTGGAAAGGGGGCTTACTAGGGGGTTTAAACAGGTATAGACGCAGGTGGCGAGTCAGCTACAGTAGTTTTGGAATGGAAGGATTGTTTCTGTAAAATGGAGAGTTTGGGTTCAGAAATCTGATCGAGAAACGTTTGAAACCACTGTAAAATACACAGTATACACATGTAGGATGTGCATTCTGACCAAAGCCCTGTTCAGCCTGGGTTTGTTTTACTTGGAGAGGTGTTGTAGTTTGAATGATTAATGACTAAATCTGTGATTTTAAATCAGTAGGAATTTGCAATATCTGTAGTTCTAACACCTGAATTAAAGTTATATTATAATAACGGAATGAATGCAAAAACAAAACCTCCTAATCTGTGACTGGGCGATGAGGCTAACCACAAACCTCAAGTTCAAAGCAGTATCTTCTGCTCTAAACTAATGTAAATTACAGCACTGTTTATATGGTGTTATTATGGTGTTACCATTACACAGTTTCATAAGTATCTTTATGCTGCTTGGCAGCTACTGGCCCACTCTTACTGTTAACACTGTATAGTGTGCTGCAAGAACTGTCTGCTACAATTCTTACTGAGATTTACATGTTGAATGAATATACAATATATTGGTTTTATGTTGTCACCATTTTATGAAAACAATAAACTATTCAATTTCCTGCAACACCTCTTAGTCATTACAGTCACAGTGGCGTACAGCCTACCATGACTTATTGCTTAAATGATGTTTCATAATTATATTCATTAAAGTATGCAAATAAAAATCAAAAAGCCAAAATATAAAATTCCCAAAATAAAATTCTCAGGCTATTTTTAAATGTAAACAGTGTACTGTACTTGTTGTCTACATTCCTCTATGATGTAAACAGCTTCTCCGTTTTTATGTATTCTGAACCAAAATCGAATCCTTCAGATCCATTGAATCATTTCGTAAAGAATCGAATCAAATTGAATCAGGCGAGAGATTTAGCCCTAGTGTTCAGTTTCTGTGGTAACGTGATTAAACAGGCTCATTGACTTCGCAATGCATTAGGCCTCATTCTACACCTCTCTGTCTCTCTGTCTCTGTCTCTGTCTCTCTCTCTCTCTCTCTGTCTCTCTCTCTCTGTCTCTCTGTCTCTCTCTCTGTCTCTGTCTCTGTCTCTCTCTCTCTCTCTCTCTCTCTCTCTCTCTCTCTCTGTCTGTCTCCACACTAAGCTCTGTAGTCAATATTATTACAGCATACCTCCACAGACAGTACAAATAGCAATACAGTGATGCATAAGATTGTCAAATATTTATTAGACATGCATAATGCAGCAGAGATTTATGAAACTCTTCCTCTGTAACAGATCAAATTTGGCTTAAACATAGACTTTCCTTTAAACAAGAAAACGGATTCACAAGGCAGAGCCACAAACTTAAACGCGAGTCAGATATTGCTGACGCTAATGGAGGAATAGTTCATTGAAACAAGCAGAGAAATTTTGTCAAAACTTTAATGTTTGGTTGAACTTTATGAAAACAGGCCCCCCCTTCAGATTAATCTTAATCAGTATCTACTAGTTTGTTAATGATATTTAATGATGAAATTACTGTTACTTGTGGATTAGCGAGTGCTACAGTTTAAATTAATAACCACTTATTTAGGCACATGCAAATAATCAAACCACTCTAAAGGCTTTATATATAAGTATTATATCATCAGTGTTGGAATAAAACCTCGTAAATTGTAGTGGAAGTCATTTTGGAGCACAGAGTTTTCTAATTATTCAACGTAAAAACTGACAAAAATGAAGATACAGAGTTTCTTAATTTTGTGAAGTGACAGTAAAATCAGTAGTAATCACTAATACAATATACAATGCATGTGTTTGTGTGTGTGTTTAAATATCATATATAATCATAGTTTTAGTTCATAGTTTACACATACATCTGTGTGGACGTATTCACACATATATATATATATATATATATATATATATTTTCCGAAGTCATATGTTGGTTTCTAACTTCTAAAAATGGGCCAGGAGAAATCAGGGAGTATCTAATGAGTGACATTACCTTTGGAGACGTGACCATTCCAGTGTCTTTTAAACACTATTCTTAACACGCTAACTTCACGCCTCATTAGAAGGTCCACTTGTTGCACTGTCGGAGCAGCTCGTCAGATGTGCAGAGAGTCACTGAGGGATGAAAGTCTCGCAGGGTTTGATGCAGGAGCATCAGCCACAGTTTCTGCCTGCAGGACCCTCACCTTAATTGGGCTTCCTTTTTAAAGCGCGTCTTCAAAGTGGCATAACTCACCGCTCTTAATGAGAGAGAGGAGTGTCCTCCACCTCCTCCCTCACCATTCGCATCTGCCTTCCATCCTTCTGCGGCCTGCTCTGCTCTTCCTGTAATGATTTCTTTAATTACGCCGCTCCTCTAGCTGTACATTTTAATCTGTTCTCAAATATTTAATCCAGCACTGTGTCCTGGAATCTGGAAGAGTCAGTATAAAGTTTGCGCATCCCATACAAAGTTTCTCTTTCCCTGTCTGGATCACAAACAGCAGGAGGATTTGGGGGGATGTAGATGATTCTAAAATACTAAACTAAAATCACCACAATGCCTCCTATTTGAAAGGTTGACAGGGAACTCTCACGATTGGCCCCTCCCAGTCCTGTCCGTGTTGTGTTTTAGTCTGGTCCATGTGATTTCTTTGTTTTGATCCCCAGTCCGGCCCCTTGTTTTGTAGCTCCGCCCATGATTGTTCCCACCTGTGTTTCCACCTGTGTCCTGGTATCCCTTATGTATTTAAGCCCTGTGTTTGGCCCTTGGTTTCGTTGGTCTGTGTTTGATGTGTGTGCTGTTTGTATCGTTTGAAGTGTTTTAGTCTTGTTTGAGGTTCTGTGTTCATTATTGTCATGTCTGTCCCGCGATCTCTCCGTGTTGGCTATATGAACCTGGACTGTTCCGACTACGACCCTGGATTTGCCCAAAATAAGTCTCGCTTTACTCAGCACATGCGTCTGCATCATCGCTCCATGCTACAGAAACGTATTGAGAAACTACTGTTGATTAATAAATGCAGCAAATTTAATGATCATTTAATAACTTTTCATGTTCCCAACACTGAAACATCAAATCGAACATCTAGAAATGCCCTCTGGTTGCTCATAGTACACGGAAAAGAAGTACATGGTTCAAAGGTGTACATCGATTCCACACAAATGAAATGTTACATCAACTTAAATGAAGCTAATTGAGTACCTAGACATAGTAATTATTTTGATGCATAACACATTTTATTTCTGTGTACACATTTCAATTCACTACATCTAAAGAAGCCCTTTTTCAGCGTATTTCAGTCTACACAGTATAAGTTATTAGTCATTAAGTCATTAAGATGACTAATGATTCCAAACTAATAGAATTATGCAGTTATATTTTGATTATGTAGCTTTAATCAAGCGTCTAGCAAAACAATGAGAATCACTTTAAGCATTAAATGGTTAACTCTTAATAGCGTCCTTAAGAATTGCTATGTGACATATGACTCCTTTGAGAGTGATGTAAGACTCATTCTACCCAAACACACAGTTCAAAACACAGAAATGACCTGGACTTTAGACTAATGAGTGACCCTATATCTTAATTATGTTTATTAAAGCAAATGAGACCACTGTATTCTGTCACTGTCATTACAGTGCCCAGGCTTTACCCACTATTTCAGTAATGACCATTTCAGCTCATTTTGAGCAGAACTCAGAAACACTAGCCAGTACATGACTAGCAAACACAGCTTTGAACAGCTTTATGCAAAAAAAATATTTTTCATTAAAACAAAAAAGTTTGCTTAATTGCTAATTTATTGAAAATGTGTTTCAATAATGAAAATTCCTAATGTAATAGATTGATTTTCAGACTTGGCGAAACATTTGCTTCAAAACAATGGAATCTAACTGCTGTGGCCTTGAGGGACAGGGATGCGTCTCACTTCTTGCTCTAAGATGCAGGGGTGTGGCTAAAATAAGACTCCGCCTACAGACCAAAACTCTTTGTGTTTCAGTAGTGACATGGAAACGTGGGGCAGCTTTTTTGAGTAGTTTTATTTTTATTTAAAAATTAAACTTGTGATAAATACAATTATTTTAAATTTGCTATAAAAAGAAGCCAAAATAGGTCTTTTAAAGGAATTGAAGAAAAACATGTTAAGTATTGTTTTCACAAATTGAAGTTTAGGGTTAGGGTTTGGGACAGACATATCATAAAAGAAATACCCTGTACAATTTTTTTTTCTATATTTACCTTGTTGCTATCTTTATTAATGCCTTTAAGTAGAAATACTTCAAATAAAGTTTTTATAGTAGTTAAATAGTTTCTACAGTTTGAACTATCACTGTTGGTGGAAGAAAATCTTGTAACTGCATTTTTTATCATTTTGCCTGGTGCCCTTTATATTGTGTGTAAATTTCATGATGAATGGACTTAAAGAAATTACCCAAAATGACTGGAAAAAAAGTTCTGGTTCCATTGACATTAAAAGGAATGTATGTCTTTTCCTTCTCCTGTAAAGTTACGGTTTTGGACATACAAGTTTTTCTTTCAACAACATGGAGATAATATATGTATACACATTCTGTGTTCTGTGTTCAAGTACAAGAGAAAAGCAGAGAGAGAGAGAGACAAACAGAGAGAGAGAGAGAGGGACAGAGAGAGAAACAGAGAGAGAGAGACAGAGAGAGAGAGAAACAGAGAGAGAGAGAGAGAAACAGAGAGAGAGACGGAGAGAGAGAGAGAGAGAAACAGAGAGAGAGAGAGAGACAGAGAGAGAGAAACAGAGAGAGAGACAGAGAGAGAGAGAAACAGAGAGAGAGACAGAGAGAGAGAGACAGAGAGAGAAACAGAGAGAGAGACAGAGAGAGAGACGGAGAGAGAGAAACAGAGAGAGAGAGAGAGAGAGAGAGAAACAGAGAGAGACGGAGAGAGAGAGAGAGAGAAACAGAGAGAGAGACAGAGAGAGAGAGAAACAGAGAGAGAGAGAGACAGAGAGAGAGAAACAGAGAGAGAGAGAGAGAGAGAGACAGAGAGAGAGAGGGACAGAGAGAGAGAAACAGAGAGAGACAGAGAGAGAGAGAAACAGAGAGAGAGAGACGGAGAGAGAGACAGAGAGAGAGAGTGACAGAGAGAGAGAGACGGAGAGAGAGGAGGGGAGAAAAAACTTTTTTCTTGTTTGTGGCGACATTGTTAATATTTAAGGTTGTTGTAATGATGCTAAAGCGCAGTAAACAGGCACATGAAGAGAATACAAATCTAATGAAAGCTAAGACTGAGATGAAGAGCTTCTCAATGTTACACCAGAGTGACGTTCCACTTATGCAGGTAGATTAGAACGAGACAGGCTGACAAACCCCACAGTCCTGAGAGGATTATGTATGTTTGCATGTGTACGTATGTGTGTGTACGTATGTGTGTGTGTGTGTGTGTGTGTGTGTGTGTGTGTGTCCATAAAGACTGCTGTCTTTGTTCCTGCTTCTCGCTGGGTCTGATGCGTGTATGCAAACACGTCGTCTAGTGGGAGACGTGACAAAAACTCCCCGAAGCCTTTGAGCTCTCTCGTTCTCTCTTTTCCTTCTCTCCCTCCGCGCTTGGGGAAGTTAAATCCAAACAAACAGCAGCGCCTCGCACTCAACGGAGAAATCTATCACCTTGTTTGATCTCTGACACTTCTGTGCTATTTCCTGTAAACTTTTCATAAACTTTCATAAGGGAATGCCATTAATGGTAAATTAACAGTAAATATTTCAGCCGCTTCAGGCGCTGCTAATTTAACTAACTTCAGAACTTGGAGAGAACACACAGCATTGTGAGTCTGTCTCGTTCAATCTGCGTTCAGCTCGAGAGCGCTGTGATAAGAACTTATCAGAAGTACTCTTCGGGGATGGTATGTAAATTATGGCATGTTTAACATGTAAATTATGTCATGTTTAGCATGAGTTTAGCATAAATAAACAGTGACACTATATTTGATTGGTACCTCTATAGAAACATCACAACACATCCATAAGCATTGAAGCATATGCATAGAAACAGTTCACTCCAGTGATCACGGGAAGGTAATGTGAGATGTTTTATGGAGTAAATGACATTATATTGACATAAGAGGCCTTAAACCAAAGTGACCAGTGTTTTATAACACTATGATAAAGCATTATTCCCGTATAAGAAGGAACGTAGTTAACAACACCTTATATGAGTTCTGTGGATGTTAATGCCCCAAAACTTGAGTAATAATTACTGTGTTGATCAATTTCTGTTAACCCTTTAAGGCTGCACACGCTGTAGCTCCTCTGGCGGCAGATCTGAGCAGGTTTAAGGGGCCGTCACAGAATTCTCAGAGTGGGTAGGGTTAAATAGGCTTGTGTATCTGCAGACATAGAAGACAGTGTTACCTATTCATGATTGCTTCCACACAGACGTTCTCTTGAATAGAATGACTGTACTTTTACTCAAGAAGAAATATGAGATGATATATGCTAGACCTCCATTAATAACTTAATTTACTTCATTACAACAGTATAAACAGAGCAAATGTCTGTTGCCATCTATCAGCACAGGAACTGAAGGTTCTCTTGCTCTTTTCTTCACTTTTTGCAATCTTTTTTATTTTTTTATTTATATTTTCAAAAATAAAATGGTCTAAACTGAAAGGTGACCAATAGCAAAGCACAACAGATGCTGAACCAACACAAAAAGGGAATTAAACGAAAAGAGAATGGCTAAAATGTAACTGAATAAGAATAATTAAGAATAACTGAATAATTCACACATTTACTCAAGAAGGAGTAAAAAATATATTTATTTGAAAGTATTTACTTGAATATTTATTTATTAGAATTAGGATTTAAACTGCAGGGGGCTGGGGGCATCCCAGACCTGCCATAAGAGTCAAGGGACCCCAAATGAGAGCTGAAATTACTTGGAGAATCCCATGATATTTCCTAGAATACATTTAAAATTTTCTAACAAAATTAATTAATCGACTTCCTCAGTTTTTATTTATATATCACTGATGTCAGAACAAAACCTTTTATCTGCATTTCTTGGGATAATTTGAAGGTCCTGTTGCCCTTTACATTATGTGTACACTTCATGATGAATGGACCAAAAGAAATTGCCCAAAATTACTTGGAAACATACATTGACTTACATCATGTTTTTCTTTCTCCTGTGAAGTTATATATATATATATATGTGTGTGTGTGTGTGTGTGTATGTATATATATATATATATATATATATATATATATATATATATATATATATATATATATATATATATATATTTTACAGGAAATAATGTGTGCCATAATTTCTGCATAGGCTATATATATATATATATATATATATATATAAAATGTAGCCTATGCAGAAATTATGGCACACATTATTTCCTGTAATTGTGCACTATTTTATGAAACTGTGCAATAAAAATAGCAGAAATAGAAAACAGAAAATTATATGCAACTGATATTTAACTGGTCAGGGATGTTCAAACTTTTGCATATGACTGCTAAATTAACTAAAATTCATTTTCATTAACACAGATATGAAGTTAAACCACTCCTGCCTATAAAAGTGCTAACTTAGTTGAGACTACCAGTGTGTTTGCTGACTTGTTTAACCCAGAGTCTGCAGCACTCGTCCGTTTGATGTTTCTCAGTGAAGTGTCTGGCCGTGTGTTCTTTGCAGCAGCACAGCGAGCGCGTGGATGCGGCGTGTTGTGCCGGGACGCCAGTGTTTTTTGGAGCCCTACGGACTTCATCTCCCTTCCAGTGACAGGCAGAGATCCTCCCTCCCTCCATCTAATTAGAGGATGTAGCCCAGGGCTCACGGCCCAGGATGAGCCCTCCCCTCCCACCATCGCTCCCTAAAGAAAGCATTTAATTGGGTTCTTAAGTCCTAGCCTTCATTTTTAGGGGGGATTTGAGTATGAGTGTGAATATGAGTGCATGTTGCCATCACCTCAGAATTTAGTCCCTTTATTTGCTTCGTATCTCAAGGCTTAGCGATATCAATACAGCTGCGTCTCTTCTGGAGCGTCTGCAGCTTTTTGTACAATTCACATACGGTTTTTACGTTTTTTTCCCGAAACTTGTAACTGGAGTTTTAGTTCTGTCTGTGATGTTACAGAGAAACAATGTCTCAGAGTGACGGTTCCTCTCTCCTCTTTCCTCAGGGTGTGATATCGTTTCTATGTCGTTTGTCTGTCAGTTCATCTTTTCTCTTTCGTGTTGGAACGTTCCGTTTTGTCTGGAACTTTTCTTAGAAAGTGTTCTTCTGCTGGAGCCACCTCTGAACTTTTCCATCCTTCTGTTTCTCTCCCTTCTCTCTGTCAAAGCGAAGGCACGATGCTCTTTTTTTGATAACAAATCCATCTTTCTTTCCCAATCAATATCTTTCCATTCCTCATTTTCTATAGTATCCTATCTCATTTCTCGAGTCCATGCTGTCATTTCTGACATTTCCATGATCGCTTGCTGCGTTTCAGATGCCTCTTTTGCCACCGCTCGGGTTTCTGCATGTCCCTCGCCTATTCTTTGATTATGTTTGATGTTTTATTTTTATTTTCATTTTCGTGTCCGTGTTATTGAATCTGACATCTGAGCAGGCATCATCCTCCATGCCCTGATTGAGGGGGCCGTGACGGGCGAACTTGGCGTCGCCTGAACTCACTCTCTCTGTGATGTCTTTTTCTCCCGCTCGTTCTGTCTCTCTCTTTCTCTTTCTTTCTCTCTCTGCCTCCCCCTATATTTCTCCCTTAATGAGGCCCCATAATAACACAGCAGTTGTGCAGTTGTTTTGCTTCCTCTGTCAAACAGCGGGGTGGCTGCGCTGTGAGTTTGGTGGAGCGTTTGCTTGCGCTCCTTCGACAGGGTAATGAGTGTCATTTGGAGCAACAAAGCTGTTAAAGGATGGCTGTTTGCCTCTCCAGTCATTCTTCAAAACTCTCCTAGCGTCAGCCGTGTCATCGTATCCGCCTGCTCCCTCTATAGGGTTACATACGAAACAGAAGCATGGGGATGAAAACAGGACAAACATTAGAGCAGCGTGGCGGGTTTGTTGTGAAAACCATATTGCATGTAATACCATATACGCTTGTAAATACCAGTTTTCGACCAGTAAAATTACAAGTCCGAAAATAATGTAATTAAATAGCACATACCATATATTTTTGCAAATCTTGCAGTTTTTGTAATTGTATATGTCCGTTGTCCAACCATTTAGCATTAAGCAGGCTGTTTTTTTTTACTGTGCCTTTAAATGGACCATCTAGCGGAAAACTGAGTTTTCCTTGCTTGTTTGATATAAGAGTTTGAAGTAGCTTGAAATCATCATCACCATTCATTCACTCCCCAGTTTAGGCTGAAACACTCCTTATAACTTCATTTTGAACAGGCTGGGCTAAACTACTGTAGGCTAAGTAGATGAATACATCTCCAAAATAACTTTACAGGAAAAGGAACAAACATACTCTACTTTTAATGTAAGTCAATGGAACCAGACTTTTTTCCAAGTAATTTTGGGTCGTTTTCTTTTGGTCCATTCATCCTGAAAATAACACACAACATAAAGGGCCACAGGCATTTAACAAAAAACAATAATAATTGTAAATGAGAGGTTTTGTTCAGACAGCAGCAATATGTACAAGTGTTGGTTTTTGTGACATCACAAATACAGTGAATTCCAAATAAGCTGCTTTTGCAGCTTAGTATGGACTGGGGTGGGGGAGAGGAAACAACTTGGTAATATTGGCAGGAAATCAGCAGTAAATGTGAGCAGCTTTTAACTTTTTTTGCTTTTTACTTACTTACAAAACGGTAAACAATAAATGAGGGAAGTAACCAAAATGGAGCTCGATTATAAAAGCTCAAAATGACCAAAATGACTTTTTATCAATTCACTTGCTACTTTATTTTCCAATGTATGTGCTCTTTATCATCATTCTACTGTATTTTAAAGGAATATTTGCTTAAACAAAACTAGCTTGGCAATGAATGAGAACACATGGTTCATACTTTATCAAATCACCACTCTTTTAACCAAATTATCAATTCATCAAATATTTTATCAAATCAGATCACGCAGATTTTCAACATACACTTTCAGTGATCTTTTTTTATTCACATGCATTTTATTCTTTTTTAATCATTTAAATGTTTAATTCCACTCCTCGTTTAAATGTCTTACAAACTACCATTATTACTGATAGTGAGCAGCTTCGTGGATATGACATCACGTAGTTTCCTCAGAGTGTTTTCGGAACACTTTACATTCCTTAAGTAGGAATTTCCAGTGGGGGAGCTGCTTCTTTGGCTTTTCCTAGGTGGAGGTTGGAAATTCTGAGTTATGAGACTTAGCCGGACACAATGTAACATGAACGGCCAGTGGGCAGAATTTGACCTGTTTGTCCAGCAAACTCTGAAAACAAACCACACTGTAAAACCACGGGACATGTAACATGTATATTCTAAACCCTGAGTGTCAAACACAAGGCTCACAATCTTCTCCGGCCCATGGAAGTATGTTAATTTCCTAATATTATCCTGTTCCACGATTTGCTACACTACAGTCCCCAGCATGCACTGCAAAGTAATATGTGCTCCAACTCTCCTACCCCAGTAACAAGCTATGGGACAGTAGTTACACCTAATTCTACACAATTCTATCCAGTTTCACACCAGTCGTATCACCAAAATGCATTTCAGCTGCAGTTCAACCAACATAAACACTTAACATCAGTTTAGCAGCTCAGAAACTGAATGTGCAGCAAAGAAAGGATGCCAGGTGTCTAGCTCAAGTAAATAGGTAGGTTTAAGAGACCGAGCTCCTGGGGACATTAAAATGTTGAATATTTCAAGTGTCCATGTAATATTTCAAGGTCTACTACAAGTGTCTGTATTTTACTGTTGAAATCGCCAGTTGGGTTACAGCACAATATTATTTAAAAATCAGATTAAAAAAAAAATTTGGCCCACAGATTTGATGAGATTTTTTAATATAGCCATTTTACTGATTGAGTTTGACACCCTTGGTCTAAATGTTGGTCTAATGTTTAAAATCTCAGTGTTACATGATTAGTTTTTGAAAATCTGATGTTATTTGATGTTACAGTCAAGCTTTGTTCAGTTTACTCTCCTACAGGAAAACAGCAAAATGTTTAGCTTGTGTCCAGAAGCTAAACCTTTTTGCAATTACAGTGCAGAACTGGGAGAATAAGGCTTTAAAACCAAGGAAGTTGAGGTCTCGCTCACATCTACACTCACACACACACACTTACTTTTCAGGAACACCCACTAAATCCACAAGATACTCGGTTTCCAAGGAGATGGAGCTGGTTGTGGTTAAACAGAGGATGAGGTCAAATCTGCAGTCGGCCTGATAAGTATTTACCATGGAGAGCGCCTTCTGCTTGTTGCTTTTATAGATTTATTCACATATTCCTGTTTTTGCTGGCACCAAAAGCAGGGCAGCAGCGGATCTGGACACTGTCCAGCATAGGGATGTGGACAGTAAAGGCGGTCTGTTTTCGCTCCTGTAGTGATTGAGTCCACTTGGTCTGTTGACACCGAGGTTCATAACTCATCTTCAGCCCTGGGGTCAGGCAAATGTTGAGATAGTGCTCTGTACTGTTACAGATTTCTAGACTTAAATATGTTTTGTTTATGTAAATTAGTGGAAAAGAAATGTAACATTCAACAGTCCGTTTTGACTATTTGTTTTAAATTCATTTTAAATTCAAACGAAAACCTGAAATTAAAACTGAACTTTTCACATTTTGTGCATAGAATTCTCAAATGTGCCATTAATTACAAGTAATTAATTTTTCAGATTCAGGAAAAAAACAGAAAGCATTTGTTTCACAGAAAATGACACAGAAGCCTCAACAAAAACCAGTATATTTTTTTTCAGTTGTGTATCCTCGCTTCACATTTATTACAGCTTCCATTGTTTTCAGGAGTATTGTTCTCAGTTTTTTAAAGAAATCTACAGGGATATTTTTCCACACCTTCATAGTTCAGTCATAGAAGTTGGTTGCATTTTCTGAAGGTGGACAGAAATAGTGTGCTAATTAAATACTAATAGTTTTGATATTATACTTGGTGTGGAATTTTACACCTCCTTATCACATAGCCAGTTTCTGTCTTAGCATTATCCTCAAGACATCTCAAGATCTCAGATGATGCCACAGCAATCTATGGCTGGAAGTCCAAGAGAGATAATTATCAAATCAAATCAAATTTATTTGTATAGAAATACAGCAGCTTTACAGAATTTCAGAAAAGACGAAGTTTTAACAGGACTGTAAGAATTTAAAACACCCCCCGGTGGGCAAGCCAGGGGCAACAGTGGCAAGGAAAAACTCCCTCAGAACTGAGGAAGAAACCTTGGGAGGAACCAGGCTCACCAGGGGGGGGCCCATCCTCCTCTGGTCAAACTACCTACAAGTGATAATAAAAGTGCTAGTAAAAGGTTGGACTCCCTTTTGCATTCAGAACTGCCTTAATTCTTTGTGGCACATTTTCAACAAGGTGTTGGAAACGTTCCTCAGAGATGTTGGTTATTTGAGTTACTGTTGCCTTTCTATCATCTCGAACCAGTCTGCCCATTCTCCTCTGACCTCTCACATCAACAAGGCATTTTCGTCCACACAACTGACCGCTCACTGGATATTTCCTCTTTTTCAGACCATTCTCTGTAAACCCTAGAGATGGTTGTATGTGAAAATCCCAGTAGATCAGGAGTTTCTGAAATACTCAGACCAGCCCATCTGGCACCAACAACCACGCCACGTTCAAAGCCCCTTAAATCCCCTTTCTTCCCCGTTCTGATGCTCTTTCTGCACTTCAGCAAGACACTTTTTGTCTTGACCACCTCTACATGCCTAAATGCATTGAGCTGCAGCCGTGTGATTGGCTGATTAGCTATTTGTGTTAACAAGCAACTGAACAGGTGTATCTAATAAAGTGGCCAGTGAGTGTATTTTGCAATGCAGTGTTCTTTCTGAAGCTTCAAGCTTCTGAAGGAAGCTAGGCATGAAAATTAGCACTACGAGTTGGCATGAACTTACAGCACTTGGCATCACCATCTTTGTTACCTTACTTTGATTTGTGCTGCTCTGATCATGTGTGATGTCTTTCATATTTAAGTAATTTAATTCCTTTGTCCTGCCTCTTTTATTCTGGGAGACTGAAGTGATTACAGTTCTGTCACCACAATAGCATGAATTTAATTTCAGTTCTGTTAGTTTTAATCTTTTTTTTTTCTTCTTTGACAAGCAGATGAGGTCAGAAAAAAGACCTTATGTTCTGCATGTGTTGACCAATTAGAAAGTATTATCTCATTAACAGCTGAACAGCTTGCCGGTGGACTCTGCTCATCAATGATTTTCCCCACCATGAGATTTTACACAAACTCAAAAGACTCATAGACACTAGAACATGCTACACTCTTAAAATAAAAGTGCTATAAAAGGTTATAGAATAACCATTTTCGGTTCCCTAAAGGACCCTTTTCATGTTTAAAACCCCCACATTCTTGGAAGAACCCTTAAATTGGTAAAGAGCCTTTATTTAAACTGGCAAAGAACCTTTCATTTACAAATGTGGTTCTTTAGGGAGCTAAAATGGTTCTTCTACGACAGGGGTCACCAGTCTTACCTGCAAAGGGCTGGTGTGGCTGCAGGTTTTCTTATCTACCAAGCAAGAGCTCACCTCGTACAATTAATCGAGTGTTTGAAGAAAGACACCAACTGATTAAACAGGAGGAATCAGGTGGGCTTCTGCTTGATTAGAACAAAACCTTGCACCCCCTTTGGCCCTTTGAGGATAAGATTGTTTAACCCTTGTTCTATGGCGTCATTCAAAGAACCCTTTGTAGCACCTTTTTTAAGAGGGCACTGCTGTTTGTTCATCTGTGGTTGATTTTGATCTGCTCTACACCCTCTCATACTAAACGGGTTTCTGAGGTCCACTACCTGCTCTGCTGCTGCAGTTTCTTTGTCTTCAGCCAGCCGAGGGTGGCATCAGCATGCCTTAATTAAAACCCTGAGTGATGAGCTGGAATGAGCCGGAGATTCGCTCTCACTGTAACACACTTGCAGATGGCACAGAGCTCCGCCACTGTGCACAGGCAAGCTAGAGACTCATGGGACACTAGGACAACAGATAATGGTGGGCAGATGTCATCTTCAGACATTTTAGTCCAGCTCACTGTGTAATCTAATGTTGGCCGAGTTCATCTTGGTTCTTTCTTCTACCTCTTTTTGGGAAAATACAACACTGGGCAGTATTTTTGGCAGAAGTTTGGTTTCAGTTGAAGTGTATGAGCTTTATAAATGCTAGCATCCGCATGTTCTGTGTGCTAGCATCAGTAGTTACCCTGTAGATGCCTAGCTGTGAAGTCAATATGGGAAGAAAAACACTGTGGACTGGTGGTGTGTCTTTTTCATTAGGTTCAAATGCTCGCAACTACTTGTTCTATATCTTCTACTTGCTAGCATCTTTATCTCTGCTGAAGAAAGGCAACACAGTGGGCTAAGCTAGGCTAGCATCAGCAGGTTCCACATATTAGCATCATTAGCCTATAGCAGCCTGGCTAAGTCTCATTTTGGGGAAAAAAACCAGCAGTATGGACGAGCAGTGTTCTGTTCAGATAAGATTTTTAAGCGAACAGTGTACTTCTTGTTTTAAGACATTTTAAAGCAAATATTGTTTTTGTACAAAACAGCTCAGTGGTAAACAGACCTCAAATCTCTGCTCCTTGTTCTGAAACCACCCCCTGACTGCAAGTGGTCCACACGTCATGTTATTGTCTGCTGCACAGAACAGGCCTGTAGTGGTGTTCAGAGTCAGAAAGGCCTACGAGTTCTTTTTATAAGTAGCATATGCTTAGATTATGGGTATATTTTAGTTTTATAGTAAACCTACAACAGTGTGTTCAGCAGTAATATATCAAATATATAATAGTAATAAATCATATATCAGCGATAATGTTTATTTCTTTCATCAACTGAAACAAACCGCCGGCTTTAGATATGCTAGTATCCACATGTTCTGCTAGTTAGCTTATAGATGCTTTGCTATTATCTAGGTAGAAAAAAAAACTTGTAGCCCATAGCTGCCTGGCTGTTATCTCTTTTTTATGGAAACACAACACTGTGCTGAAGGTGCAGTTCTTTTAGGTAGAAAAAAGAGCATAGACCAGCAATGGAAGTAGATACGCTAGCAAAACCAGCATATGTTGTGTTTTGCATGCTGGTGTGCTGGTCAACCAGCATGTCCATGTTGGGTGAACAGCTGAACCAGCACTACTTTAGCACAAGCCAGCATAGAACAACATGGAATGTATGCTGGTCTGTGTTGGCTCTTTTTCAGCAGGCAGGTGTTTCTCTTTAGTCTTTAGGACATGCTAGCATCTACACATTCCACATCCTGGCATCATTATGTAGCCATTATCTCTGTTGGGAAAAGACAACACTGTGGAGTTGTGCTAGCATCCACATGTTCCACATTAGCATCATTATTTAGCCACTTAGATAAATCTTTTGTTGCGGAAGAAAGCACTGTGGACTGATGGAGTAGCTTTTATGTTACATTTTTTCAGATTGCAGTGTATATATGGAAGGGATTTATATGGAAAAATCATTTCGAAGCACAGCACTGTCTTTTTGGCCAAAATGCCACAGTGGTTTGAGTTTTTATGGTGAGGTACACTGCTGAACTGAATTTTAGGACATGCTGGCATCCACATGTTCTGTGTGCTAGATGTAGGTTTATCTAGCATGGTTAACTAGCCTAGTTGTCTCTTTTTGGGAAAAGACAACAATATAGACTGGTGGTTTTTGAACATGTTGACACCCAAACAGTCCCTGTGCTCATTAGTTAGCCCATAGCTGCCTGGCTGTTATCACTTTTTGTGCAAACCCAACACTGGGCTGAAGGTGCAGTGCTCTTTTTAGGTTTTTAGACATGCTTGCATCATTAGTAAGCCTATAGCTGCCATGAACTGTGCTTTCAGTGGTCTCTGTTCTGTAATGCCGTCTCCTTGTCTAAGTGCTGTTCTTCTCAATCTTCCTGCAGCTGTTTCCCGCCTCCTTTCCCCCATTCTCAGGGCCCCCTGAGGCACTGTGCTAAGAGGCCTCACTCTGGCCACTCCCGAGGCTCAGGCAACACAAGAAAGCCCTCTAAAAGCCTTCAGGGGAAGGGCGCATGACTCAGGCAGCTGAGGAACACAGCTCAGAATGGGCACGTTTTCTCCTGCCTCTTAAAGTACAGTAGAGCTGTAACATGCTAAAGCGCTAGTTTTGTGCTATATGTGTTTCTTTGTGTACATTTAGAGGACACTGATGAGGGGGATGTACTGCAATACCTCACTGTGAGTACAGAAAAAGGCTCTGTGTTGTCACAAACCCAAACACAGCAGCGAGACAAGGGCCTGCCAAATGGACCAGACATCCAGACATGTTTTTGTGTGGTCAGTCTGCTGCTCTCTAGCCTTTATTGAGTGCAGTATCATGTACAGTAGCGATGCTTGCTAGCATACCTTGCTCAGTGCAGCTAACAGGGCTGTTGTCTATTACTAGCTGTTGCTGTGGGGGATTTTTTCTTCCACACCAAAGATAAAGGAGAACTTGTAATGTAATGGAGGAAGTTCTCTTACTTTTTTTTTTTTTTTGTCGCTTTTTTTTATATCGATCCAGGCTATAAAGCACCTGGCCAAGACCAAGGAGCTCTTACACTATAATGTAATCCCCATTTTAGCTTGGCCAACAGTTTTTAACAACTTAACGGAAACCCCTTAGCTCATTTCGGGCTTCTCCCCAGCCGAGAAAAAGCAAACGTGCGCCTCTCACCGCGTCCTACAAACCCAGCCGGCCAATCCATCGGCCGACTGTATCGATAAGCGCCAGAGAAATGGGAGCCGCCAAAACCAATGATTCCTTAATAAATCAACAGCGTCTTTCCTGCCCTGCAGCGCCTCTCTCTCTCTCTCTCTCTCTCTCTCTCTCTCTCTCTCTCTCTCTTTCTCTCCATTACTCTCTCACCCTCCGTTTCCTTACTGCTAAGCCAAAAGTGTAACCCTTTCTAGACATGTTGCACCTGTTTGCATGGGCCTTGCCGGACCCCTGCTAGGCTTTGCCCCACAACAGCTCACCCTCCCCACCCCCCTCAAACTGAACCCTCTACCCCCAGCCTCAGCCCCCGAACGAGAGAGTCCTGGGGGATCCTGCCGCAAGATGATGTAATGGCATGAAAGGCAAGGGCTAGTCGCCGTGGCAGCACACCAAGCACTGGCTGACGAAGAGTGGAGAGGAGAAGAGAGCGAAGAGCACAGCTAGACTCGGGCCGCATCAGGAGTGAGTGTGTGTGAGAGAGAGAGAGTTGGGAGGGGTGTTCTATCGATCAGAGTAAACTTAATTTAGTGGAGAATTGACTGCTTAGGTTTGGCCGGCCACCACTGCTCAGCGCATCGGAGGAACAGCATGGGATAAAAGATCGGAGGGGAGAGCAGGAACGAGTGAAGTTTGGGGGAAAAGGCTCTCAGAAAGCAGCGAGGAGATGTGAACAAAACACTGAAACACCTTCCTGGTGATTTTTGATGTTAGTGATGCCTTTAGTCGACTTGTTTCAAAGGTAGTCGATATGATGAAAACTTAACATCTTAGTGTGTTGTAATCTGGAACCGACAGTGCCTCCTGTATCGTGTTGAATTTGAAAGTAAATTTCACCAGCCTTTCAAAATTTCTACTTAATTGTTGAGATGTAAATGGTCATTCAGAGCGATTGTTTCTGCAAATGGTTCTTTAGAAAAGAAAATGGTTCTACATAGAACCATGAACACTTAGGGTCAAGAAGGGTTCTGTATAACACCCAAAATGGTTTTGCTGTTGTTATAATATGAAGCTTGTAACAATAGAAGAACCCTTTTGGGTGCTATACAGAACTCTTTTCAAAAAGGTTCTTTAGAACAATCTACAGCACCTTCTCCATTAATCTGAGGAATCCTTTCATAATGCAAAGAACCGTTCTATCATGCAAAGGGTTCTTTGAGTGTTCATGGTTCTATGTTGAGCTTTTTTGAAAAGGGTTCTATGTAGCACCCAAAAAGGTTTTGCTGTTGTTATGATGTTAAGATTGTAACGAAAGAAGAACCCTGTAGGTGCTATATAAAACTATTTTCAAACAATTCTATATAGAACCTTATACAGCCCATTCTCCATCAATCTGAAGAACCCTTTCACCATGCAAGGAACCCTTTTCTGCTATTGTTTTGATGTTAAGCTTGTAACAATAGAAGCCGCCTTTTGGGTGCTATATAGAACCCTTTTCAAAAAGGTTCTATATAGAACCATCTTCAGCACATTCTCCATCTGTCTGAAGAATGCGTTCATGATGCAAAGAACCAGGAGGGTTTTTGAGTGTTTAAGGTTCTATATAGAACCATTTTCTTTACTTAAGAACCCCTGAAGAGCCATCATTTTTAAGACTGTATTTTTAATCTGTTGATGTAATCAGTGCTGTAAGATGTAAACATGAGGACGGATAATGTGCTTCAGTTGGACAGTGACAGTGTCCGTTAACTATACGGTGAACGGGGCTTTGAGAGTGATTAGGGTTGTACATGGTCAGATGGTGCAGTTCCCTAAATTAGGCTTCATGTCATCATCAATTACGTAATTTCAGGAAGACAACAGAAGTATCGATACCAGCTTCAGCTGAAAGTGCTCACCATTCTCGATATGTGCTTTGGAGCTCTGTAGCCCAGAATAACATCACCACTAACTGCTAGCTGGCCAACATCAGCTGCGATAGTCCTTAGATGGTTACACCATTGAGGAGCCAATTCTGTGACAGTTACCGTGGCCTGGAAGTGGTGCATTCTGGAAAAATGATCCTTCTCCATAATAGGCCCACCAGGCCGTGTTACAGCTCACTGCAATCATATCACCACTTTACACTCACAGACGGTCTTCAGAACAAGTCTGTGTAAAGTTTAGGTTTAAAGTTTTGCATGTTTTTTAATAGATAACGTGTAACATTTCCACAGGCTGGAATCCACTCAGGCTGATGCTTTATATTAAACAAATGCCTTACATTTCATATTAAAAACATGCTTACGCAAACAAAGGCCTTTTGTGTTTCTAAAGTGGTGCATTCTGAAAAACTCATTGTTTTCCATAAAGGGCCAATCAGGCCATTGTATCACCATTTTACAAGCACAAAGTCTTCAGAACACATTTGTGTAAAGTTGCATGTTTTACACAGATTTGTTCTGAAGACCTTTTGTGTTTGTCAAGTGGTGCATTCTGGAAAAATAATCCTTTTCCATAAAAGGCCCACCATGTTACAGCCCACTGCAATTGTATCACCATTTTACACTCACAAAAAGTCTTCAGAACAAGAAAAATGTGTAAAGTTTTGCGTGTTTTTAATATAAAATACAAAGCGTGATGTTTGATATAGAGCATCGTGCGGAGTGCCTGTGGAAACTGCACTGTGCGTTAGACGCAAACGTGTGGCGTGTAATCTGTGTTCATTGTGTTATCCCTCTCACTGTGGCATTGATTTGTTTCCTTCTCTAGGCTGCGCCGTGTCTCTGTAGATGGTAATTTGGAGCGGGTGCAATATTACGTTCTTCTGAATTGAATCCTCTGTGCTTACACGGCGGACATGTATTCATCATGAGATCAGCTGATGGAATAAATGTAGCGAGTGCTTTACTATTCAGATTTTAATACGGATAATAATTGAGACGCTTGCAGCTAGAGCTGCAGTCTTCTCTGACTGTACACGCTGGGTAGCCTCAGTCACAAAGGCGAGCTTTCTTGTCTTTTTCCCTTTTGTCTTTTCATTCTTCCTCTCTTCCCTGTTTTTTTTCCTTTTCTCCAGCCTGCATGGCTGCCGCCGAAGTCATTTAACGCTGTCCTTGAGAATGCCTTGAGACAGAGAGAGAGAGAGAGTGAGAGTGAAGGCATGTTTAAGGGAAGAGGTAGACTGTGCCTTGTGTCGAACCCACAGCTGCCCCACGAGGCTTTATTTTCCCCTTTAATAGCTGTTACGAGCCCTACATTATATCCAAAGAGCCTCGTCCCTCTGGGCTCCCAGAGCACTTCTGACTGCACCAACGCCCCCGCACACCAACAAATACCTACACTCTGAGATATCCACCACCCCTCTCTCTCTCTCTCTGTCTCTCTCTGTCTCCTTCTTCTTCTCCTTTCCTTTGTTTCATTCTCTGTCCCTTTTTATCTTTCTGTCTCTCACTCACCTTTTCTTTTTCTCTTTATATCTCTGTTAATCTTTGTCTTTGTTTCTCTCTCTCTCATTTTCATTCTCCCCGCTCATTTTCCTCCCTCGCTTTTTCTTTCTGACTTACTTTCTTTTTCTCCCTTTCTCTCACTCTTCTCTGTCTTCTTTTCTTTTTTCTTTTGTTTATAATCTTATTCTTTCTCTCTTTCCGTCTCTCCACCTTTTTTGCCTCTTTTTTCTGTCTCTACTTCTCTTTTTCTCTTTTTCTTCATCAGTCTCACTTTGTGTCTTTTCTTTCTCTTTCTTTCTTTCTTTTTTTCTTTCTTTCTTTTTTTCTTTCTCTCTCTCCCCTCTCTAATTGCTCACACTTTTTCTTTTTCTCTGTCTTTCTCCATGTCTCTTACCTAATTCTCTTTCCCTCTTCATCTTCCTTCTTCTGTCTCTCTCTCTCTCTCTCTCCTCCCTCTCTCTCTCTCTCTCTCTCTCGCTCCCCCTCTCTATCTCTCTCTCTTTCAGTCACTTTGTGGAGCTCCATGTCAATATCCTGCCATTTGACATCCCCATGCCGCTGGGGCTGATGGGTAATGGCCCGCATTCGTTAAAGAAGCTGCGGCTTTGCTGCATCAGAGCCACCAAGGGAGGAGTTGAAATAGGAGGAGGTGTTTGGGGGGGGTTGCGGAGGAGGCTGTCCGGGGAGAAGGCCGCCTCTGACCCCACCCCCGAACATCAGGCTGCCTGTTACCCTGCCTGTCCCGCTTAATCAGGTCGGCTGAGAGTCGAGTGAAGCTTTTGTTACAGCAGCAGGGAGAGAGGAGCACAGGGTGGATTTGGGGATGAATGATGGGGATCACGCCTCAGGCCCAAAGCTTCAGAGACCACCGAGGAGAAAGCAGCGCAGTTTGCTGCAGATGTGTGAAATGACAAAAGCATTAAACCTGTGTCCAAAGCCAACCTGTTTAGGCTTAAAGGCTTCTTAACCTCCCTTAAGCTGAGAAGATCCACACTTCAGTTCATCAGTCGCACAACCGCATAACTCACAGTCTCATAGTAGTTACGAAATAACTTGTAGTAGTTTCTGTGTTTTATTTTGCTGTATAAAACAGATAGTCTAAAATTTGATTGGCTGAGCTGCGTTTGAAGCCGTTGTAAAATCCACGTTATACACACACCTAACCGAGTATATAGATGAAGTAAGAACCCGGTTTTTTGTTTAAACTGAGGGGCTGGTGACTTATGTTCTTAACTAGAACCAGGCTGGTCAGCTAGCTAACATTAATCATTATTCATTAATATCACAGGCTTGAATTAAAGCACTTACATTATAATATGCTGTGAAACTGCGAATAAAAGTCTAAAAACGTTACTCACAAGCTTCAGTATTTCAGTCAGAAGTAGCTTCAAACTGAAGGCTGAATCCCAAACGGCTCCCTTTTCCCTAAATAGTGTTCTAAATATAAACGTTTAGAAATTCTAGCCTCTGCAGCTAAACAGTGCATTATTTATCGAGTGTGGGTGTGACTGAAATCACAATTTCTTAGCTATATTTTGCATCGTTGGATTGCAGGATCCAGTATTTAAATTCTATGTAGGGAGCAGTAGCGCAAGAGGAGGGGTACCATTAGATTGGTGCTAAATAAAACTTGCGGTGGTAATTTGGTGATGAAAAAGTACTTACAGTGTGAAAGTGTTTACATTAAACAGTGCTGTGTTATCATTTCAAGTTCATTTGGATTCAAAATCATGAAATGGCCGTTGCGATGGGCATCCATTGCTTGTTTCATTGTCAAACATGGCAAAATGTTTTGTTTTGTCTCTAAAATAAAACTAAGAAAAAAGCTTAGAATCTTTTTGTCAGAAAAACTTATTTCAGTGATCTTATAGTAAAAAGAAAAGTGCTTTGTTATTGACGTCTAAGGGTTAATAGATTGCAGCCTCCTCAGTGTTTCAGTGTTTGTGTTGTGCATAGCAGCTTCTTACCTTCTGCTGGTTGATGTGAAGAGCTAAAGGGTCTTATGTGCTCTAAGGAGTATGAGTATGAGGCGCTGTGGTTAGTGGAGGTCTGCTAATGAGGGAAGCATGTGACAGGTGTGTTCAGTCCAGGCCAGTTCAGTGAGTCCGAGGCCGTGTTTTAAAGCCAGCACAGCAAGTGGGGCATGTAGTTTGCATTAAAGGGATTAGCAGCCACTTCAAAAGATGACCTGGATTCTGCCCACCAGGGACCACCAGTTCCACACTCCCCTTTAAAGAACCTCCGTATGGCACAGCTCCCCTGCCACTGCCCACCGTTCCACACTGTGTGTGTGTGTGTGTGTGTGTGTGTGTGTGTGTGTGTGTGTGTGTGTGTGTGTGTGTGTGTGTGTGTGTGTGTGAGTGAGTGAGTGTGCATTGCTTGGTGCACAGGTGTACCTGTGATTTTGGTCCATGCACAGCTAGTGCTCAGCAGTATTGAGACAATACGATTTTACAATAAAAAATATATTTATAACTAATATATATATATACACATAATTGTTCAAAACTCCCACTGTTCATTTATTTAATTTGCAGTCAAAATTTCCATTAAATAAAAGAGGAAACTCAAAGAAAAATAAGTTAAAAAAAAACAGGAGTTTTTAAAAGGTTTTTGAACTCCTGACAACCAAGCAAGAGATGGTAGACACCAAAACTGCCCCATCAGACAAACAGCGCTTAAAGCTTTCGTCTTTGAGAGAGAGGAGAAAAGTTCTTTCAGATCTGAAAGCATCCACAGGTGTTTCTGTCCATTCTTCCACTGTGAGAAGACGACTATGAGTCTGAAAAGATGTGTAGCTGTCAAGAAGCTCTTGCTGAGAAAAGGAGATGGACACATTAAACAAAGAAGCTACTGGTGTTCTAAATGGACAATGGACTGATCACCCCAGAGTCCAGAGCGCAACATCACTGAATGTGTTTGAGATTCTTTGGACTGTGAGAAGGAGAAAATGCTAAACCAACTTCTAAGACTGAACTTTGGAGTTGTGGAAAAGCATCATAAATAAATAATAAGCATATTCAGATATCAAAATATTTTAGTTCAGATACTCAAATATGTTAAGCATATTCAGTAAACCTGGCAATTAACAGGTGAGTTAAATCAGTTGTGTATGAGATGTGAGATCACACACACACACACACACACACACACACACATTATGTATGTATTAGCAGATTCATGATTCTGATATGATGCTAATATTCTATAGGCATAAAATAAGTTGTGGTAATGTTGCTGTAAAAATTGTTATTTTTAATTGTAGAAAATTGTATATTAATTGAGAAAGCCGTACAGCACTGACCATGAACTTAAATAAATAAATATCTATAGTGCCTCAAATATACAGAGTGCTTCTTTGATCAATTAGCTATTCATAGTTATCTCAAGGGAAACATTCTTGAGATTCACTTTAAGTTAATGCAACAATATTTTACATGATTTTTGACCATTACTTTTGGTGCATCATAATAAAGTTTTGACACATTGTAAACAGCAGCTGATGTCTTCAGGTGGCTAAAAATGAATAACTAACAGGTATTGTTCTGACAGAGATGATACATGTAATCACTATGTAATATTATGCAATAACTATATGATTATCTAATTACATTTAAATAGCACAGAAAAATGACAGTAATAAGTTTTATTACAGTAAATGACACTAAAAGAAGCTTTATACAATAGTATAGAGTTAACCAAACACAGACCACGTTTCCAGAAAGGAAAATGTCTGTTTAATTTTTGGATTTCAAGCTTTTCATCCATTCTGCATGTGAGTGTGTGTGTCTGTGTGTTCACTTCATCAGCGCGTTATCTCAGAAGATCATCTCCTCACAGGTTCTACTCAACATGCAGCGTTTCTCACCTTTTGTTTTTCCCCTAACCTTTTGATTTCATGCCTGGGTAGTTCCAAGTAGGAGCGAGGGCGATGCTTCTACAAACAAAATAGTCGTAATTTGTATGCAGTCACCTCCGCTGATGGATCTGAAGGTTGCTTTTGTTTTTCGCATCACTTCTTTTGCCCGTGAATTGAACATGCATATTAATACGTGATGTGTCGCATATGTATTTACTGAAATGGAGAGCTTGAAGGAGAGAGGAATCGCTGAAAAACACACCGGAGAAGCGAAGGCAGAATGTCAGGCAGTTTTATCCACTGATACAGGTTTAGCCCTGAATCCTCTATTATAATGAAGACTTGGATTATATTTAACACATGCTGTTGTTTATTACTGTCATCTCATTTCGAGCTTTAGTAAAGGTGCATAGGGAATCGCCTTGAGCTTTTGCGATGTATCTGCGTCCTTATCAGCATTTATTACTGTACGTTAATGCGGTAATTAACCGTAATTATCAGTCGCTCCAAAAGGGCTGCAGAAGACAGGAAGCTAAAGGGTAATGGTGATATTATTCACCTCGTTCTGCTCACACAAGACAGGCTACTGGCTGGTTGTCATGGCCACAGCCATTGATCCCTGGGTGTGCGCCTTTGGATTGAGATGTCGGGGTGTGTGTGTGTGTGTGTGTGTGTGTGTGAGGCAGTGCTGGCATGTCACTCGGTGCCGCAGCGTTCTTTACCATGCCCACTGCCGCACTGGGCCCCCAGCTATTGATCTCCATGCAAATTTGACTCTATTCTCTGCTAATTGGATTTAGATAATAGAAATGACAGACAAGTCCAGCACATGAACTTACACATTCTGTATCGTGGTGTTTGATTAGAGGGTCTGGTTGATTGCCCAGTTGTATCATAGCACAAATGTTACAATGAAAACACTGTTGCATTGTGGGCTGTAGATATTTCTCCTTAAGTGCAACTTGATACGAGGAATGCACTAATCATGAATTATTATGGCCGATTCCGATTCCAAGTTTTTTATATCCGAATCAGCCGATGGGCAATTTTTTTGCCTGTAGCCTTTTTTTAAATCCCGAAGCTCACATTCTATCCCACTTTCCAGGACTGTCTGTTAGCCACAGAAGTAAGAATATAACATCATTTACTTTGATGGGACAAACTGGCATTTTAAATTTGTGTACAAAAACAGTGTTGCCCGTTTAAATAAAATGAAAACAAATAAAGTGATACACTGAAAGTAAGAGACAGCTGGCTGTTCAGCACAGTGAGCCATGCATAATTACTGGTGGAGGTGTAGCAGCAGCGTTCAAACAGAGCACCTACCTGAAAAACATTTTTCACCTCATAAACTTGCAGCGTAGATTAAGCGCGATTGAAATAATAAAGTGCAGATCGCTTGTTTGTTGCAAAAATGGAAAAGTTCTCATGTTCATTTTGGACAAACATATCTTTTCATTATATCAGCTATCTTCAGTATAAACATTTGTGGTTAATAGGTCTTAGGTTAATAGGTGCCATTCAGTTTGGTGCAGATATATAGTATATATATATATATATATATATACTGATCACTGTGAAACCTTTACAGGAAAAGGAAAAACATGCTTTACTTTTAATGTAAGCCAGTGCAACTATTTTTTTCCCAGACATTTTGGGCTGTTTCTGTTGGCCCTTCATGAAATGTACACACAATGTAGAGAGCAACAGGCATTTTTAAGAGAGCATGATATTAATATATGCAACTTTTTGATTTGTTAACCATATAAAAGAACAAAGCTTTCACTATTTTACTTGTGAAAAGTGTCCTAATTATCAGAACTATGTAGCAACTTATTTTGATGGCCTACTGTAGAAGCTGACTTACATATAAATAGATAGTCACAATATGTTCATTTCAGCAGCTTTAAAACATGTATAAGTATGTTTTCTATAGAGGATGTGACTTATTTTGACATAGGAAATCAACAAAACATATTTGACCAGTGCTCAAAACTTTTGCATATCAATTAATTTGCATAGCTGTTCATTCAAACTTGACTTTCCCCTAAACCGAACACTGACTTCCACCATTAACTAAGCATCAACCCTAAAACTAACACTTACACTGCTGATTATCAACTGATTTTCACCTATTATTATGGTGAAATTCATTTGGATTACACCAACTTATTAACATTTGGGGTGTTTGTAGCTAACCAGGGTCAAATCTGTATATTGAGAACAGTTAGAGCAACATTTGAATAGTTGAATGACACTGAATGTTTCTTCTGTTGTTTTAGAACCACACTCTGAGCCAGCACAGCAGCTAAGAAACCCTGAGTCTCCATGAAGAAGAAGAAGAAGAGTCGCATCAAGAGGCCTCTGGACCTGACGATTCAACCAATCATTGTGCTTTTTTGTCAATTTTTGCACTGAACTTTTCATTTCAGTTACAAAAGTTTAAAAATGAAAAAAAAAGTTACAGAGCGAGAGCAGAAGGCCAATGAGAGAAAAGATCTTTGTCAATTGATGTTTAATATCCAACCAACCTATTTGTAAATACTGTTCTTTCTGTGTTACTGTTCGTCGGCTCTTATGCGTTCTTGCGGTTGCCATTGTACATACTGTTTGTTGAGGAGAAAAAAAAAGTATTCCGATTTGTCTAAACCGTTATAAACGGACGAGTCAACAGCCAGAGACCTTCAGCCTCAGAAGGACATTTTTTAAAGGCGAGGGCAGCCGACATGAGTCCGGACGCGTGTGATGCATCCTCACGGCCCGTGGGATGGACTGCTTGATCACCAGCATGGCCTGCGCGTCCGTACGTCCGTAAACTGCTTTTACGGAAAGCTACACACCTCAGTTGAAGGAGGTGGAGCCATCGTGGATCATGAAGCTAAGCTTACAGAGACTAAACAGTAAAAGGACAAAAGCGATACTTGATATATGCAAAAAAATAAAAAATACAGTTTCTCATGTAAAAGGAAAGTATTAAAACAAGCTCAACTCTTCGTGTTGGCAAGTGACCCATTCCCCTTAAAGCTGTATGAGAAAATGCTCGACTGAAGCGACTTGTACATTTCTGTTATTAATGTTTACCCCTCGCAGGAGTCTGGATATGACTGGAACCTTCCTTTCTTTGCCTCTTTGTTCAGAGCGATGCGCGATGGGGGGATTAATTCATTCCCTGTTTCGGCTTCGTTCTGGCTGCTATCATCATTTCACGGCCCTCTCGTGAGGTTCTGCCCCCCCCCTCCCAAAAAAAAAGAAAAGAAAAACTGTACCTGCCCCCTGGTTCACAAGCGAGCCAACCCGAGTCATTTCTGTTGCTATGCTATTGCTCTATAGATGCTGTGAGACATGCTAATATGTACAGTATACTCATGGATCTCTGGTATGTACCAGTTTTGCATTCATTGAATCCTGAAATGCACTTTTGTAACACGCCATACTTTCATGGATGTTCATGTTCGAAAAGGCGTTCGACAAGTGACTACCGACTCAGCCACAAGACTTTGGGGAATCAAAACTTTTACCAAGGGTGACAACTTCTGGTGTTAATGGGGGAGAAAAATGTTATATACAAATATTAACCGGGGTCTGAATTTGCTAGACCTCTTTTTTTTGTGTTCTCATGTGATGAAAACATTAAAATTGTATGATGATATGGGTCTGGAGTGTTGAATTTGTGTGTGTGTGAAATGTTAGACATGGTATACATTTTTGAGTAGTTAATACATTTTCTTAAAGAATTTTTGTAGGATTTATTATTAAAAAGAAAAATTGACTTGTTAGTCCCCATTAGGTATTATTCATATCCAGCTGTTAGACATATTCCAGATTAAATTGTTAGTGCTGGATCATGTGACAGTACCACAATTCTGTTCAATCCTGTTCAATCCAGTTTATTTATAATAATTCCTAGTTATAAGTCAGGCTCAAATTCTAGTTCTTAAGCTGTAGTTCTGGGTGAAACTGCAGTACAATAGATAAAGCGGTGGCAAACTACCAGGCTTGGACAGTGTAATCGAATATTGTCGATGTTTGACAAGCAACCTGATGATGATGATGTTTGATAAGAAGAACTAGAGAGCACTACATTACTTTTTTTGGCTGGGTAAACAGTATTAAATTATATATACACAATGTTTATGTTTCAGAAAACTTTGCAGCCTTTTTATTCTGCTAAAGTGCGCTGATGGTTTAGATAAATTATAAGTTATAAAAAATATAGCACTACAAGGTGTTTCCAAAAGCATCTATAGCTGAATTCCAAAGTAAATCTGCTATAATGATGGAACACAGCTTGTTTTTTGATGAAGAACACAGGCATGGCTTTGGAAATCACTCTCTTGAGTACAGTCTGACGTTTCTCCAGTGAAGGGCACTATTACCATGCAAGACACCATAAACCTACACCAGAAGAAGCTCATGAATGCACGTTTGCTGTACCATCTGTTAAAACGCCATGTGAAGTAGTTTTCAATCTTGGCGTTATGAAATATGTGCTTTTTATTTATGTTTATGTTTTAAAAACAAGCATATAAACTAAAAATAGAACACAAAGTAGGTCTAAGCTGCAGCACCTGTATTATTTGGGGTGAGGGGGGATATTATCAGTAAAGTGGCCTACAAAGCACACATTTAAAACACACAGACATACTTTCTATAGTCCAGTAATCTACAGGAAAGTGTCAGTACATGACTCAGTCTCAGAGCAACCTCGCTGGATAAGTCCCATAGAAATAATTGCCTCAGGTGCACAGGTTGCCCCCCTACTAACAGTATGGCACCTTATGTAATGAACGCATGTACCTGCACCTTAGGTAGAGAACAATTTAAAAGCAGTATGTAAGAAAAGTGAGGGCTTGTGTAAAGCACCATTGAAACATCAGTACTGTGCAAAAGTCAAACACCACCTTTCATTTAATTCTTGGTCAAAATAGCCATTAAGTGCAAGTTATTTATTTTTCAATATCAGGGAAAAAAACAGAAAAATCGAAGTGTTTTGGTCCAAAATGTATTGCAGACCTCTTTTAAGATTTGTGTATGATATATTGTTGAGTGTGGGCTTTACACATGCAAGAAATATCAATGCTATGTTATGATTCATACCACCTATTTTCTATTATACGCCAGCTGTTATTCTTTCAAATACTTTATTTGGATGGCCTACTGTAGATGCTTACTTACATCTAAATAGATACAGTCACAATAAGTTCCTTTCAGCAAGAAAACATTAATTGTGCCTTAACTCAGAAGTGTTTTATCTGTAGAGGATATGTGACTTGATACCTGATATTGAAAAATGACGTCTGTTTTGACTGCATTAAATGAAAGGTGGTCTTTGACTTTTGCAGCCAGCACAGCCTGTTAAGTACAAGTTATTCATTTTTCAGTTTCAGGAAAAAACAAAAAACACATAAGGGGGTTTCAGTGCAAAATGCATTACAATGCATTACCACTTTTATTTATTATTTTTTTTAATGATATATCGTCAGGTGTGGGCTTTATATAACACTGTTGTCTCCAAAATGGTCATTTTAAAGGAGAAGTGAAAAACCTACTTTACTTTTAATGTAAATCAATGGAAGCAGACGTTTTTGTAAGTAATTCTGGGATATTTATTTCGTTTCTATTCATCCTGAAATTTTGACACAATGCAAAGGACAACAGATAGTTTCAAATTATGTAAAAAAACTGAAAACGACAAAAATGGAGGTACGACAGCAGCAACATACAATAAATATTAATGCTATGCTATGATTAATATGACCTATTTTCTATTATACGTCAGCTGTTAATAGTCTCAAAAACTTATATCCACTGTTTTTTTTTGTCTGTTTTTTTGTTTTTGCAGTATTTACTGTGTGCACCCCTCAATTGTTTCAGGCGTTTTCAGGAACTTTCAGTTTATCAAAGAAATCTGCAGGAATTTTCTTTCACACATCCAAAGTTCAGTCTTAGAAATTGGTTGAATTTTTTTCCTTACACTCCAAATAATCCCAGACACATTAAATGATGTTGAGGTCTAGGCTTTTAATATACTGTAGTTATCAACAGAGCATTCGAGAGAAGGTGAGCGGGGCTTGATGTCAAAAAACCCTTAAGAGATAAAAGCCAAATTATACCACTGGGTAAAAGTAATCCAGATTACTATGGTATTTACTGATCTGAGATGGACATGAAAGAAGGAAGCAGAACTACTGTGGAAAAATATTCCCTATATGCTGAAAACTACTCCAGTGAATGAAACCAGGAGATTCATAATTATATTTCCAGTGAATGGAGGAAGAACCTCTTCACACAGGCCTAAACGGTGCATATGTAGCCTGCTACACTATCTTTAACTGCTGGTTACTGCACTTCTCTGTGCCCTGCTTCATAAACATGCAGATACCTGACTGCTGAGCCCAGTGGTCAGTCACTGGGGCATAGAGTTGGCCCTCTGGGCTTCAGTACTAATGACCACCTAGGCTATGGACGTGACCTTGCGCAGCCATGACTTAAACGACTAGAAATAGCAGTTTTTTTCTTTACTCATAAAACAAATTCAACGAAAATGCACAACTCAAAAGTTTAAAGATTCAAAGCCCACAAACCCTCTATCATTGTGTCTTATTGACCGAGAAAAACAGCAGCTGGCTACATTTTTAAAGCAATGTACTACATTATGAATTATAATTCAATTGCAAACCAGCTCAGCCTTATCCAAAGCACACACAGGCTGCTGCTGAACCTTTTCAAACTGCTGCATTGCCCGCTCTGGCCGTGCTTCTCAGTGTGTTCAGAGACAAATAAGCCTCCAAATCAGACTGGCAGCCTCGCCTATGTTGGTAACTCCTGATATATTGATCTATTGGTAGCGATGCTGCAGGGATAGCTTGCCACTAATCATCAACCAAATGCAGATAAGCAGAGAACATCTCTGAAATAAAGAGGCACTGGGTTCCTCGCAGTTTCCTGTGCACATCTGTGATGCAGACAATCTGTTTGAAGTTAGCCAGGCGCCCGAGCACACATCAGAAACGTTACAGTCCATCTCTCCCAGTTTAACCATTAAAGTGAATGCGCGTTTGGCAGCGCCGAGGCGGCTCGGTTTTTAGCAGCGAACGTTGCCAGGCACTTTTAATAAGCTTCAAGGGTATTCAGACCCATCCAGCTTCCCCGTGTTTGCCAACGGCGTACTGGCCCACTCCATCCATTCCATTAAACCGGGTGGTGGCCTCCTGCTCGTGTTTGTGATTTAATTAAATGCGCTTGCGGAGGCGATGGCAGGACCACTGCATTGTCTGTCACCGGCCAGCACTGCCAGCACACAGGAGGCAGGGCAGGGCCCAGGCTCGCTGCTTACCCAAAAAGGGGGGATTGGTGGGGGGCATTTTCTGGCACACGCCATCACAATGGGGCGCTTCAGCCACATAGCAGCACCTAAGCAGATCTACCCACCAAAAGCTGCATGCACAGCTTGCTGTTATGCATAGTGATTGCCTACCAGTGTGAAAACTGGAATATATTGTAATATGTTGACTATATATTCCAGTATATGAGTAC
Organism: Pygocentrus nattereri; assembly: GCF_015220715.1. Classification (NCBI taxonomy): domain Eukaryota; kingdom Metazoa; phylum Chordata; class Actinopteri; order Characiformes; family Serrasalmidae; genus Pygocentrus; species Pygocentrus nattereri. The sequence goes on from NC_051212.1 coordinate 12,445,853, forward strand.
ATTATAGTGGAAAATACATTGCCATTGCTACAGTCATTGGCTGTTTTATCAGAAACAGGTGCATTTTGTAGGTTTACTGTTACAGACTGTAGCCCATCTGGTGCAGCACAGTTTATCAGCCCCCTACCCATCACATCAATGGAAAGAGACCAGCATAGGACCATCGCTGACCACATATTATTTGGGTGGTGGATAATTCTCACAGCAGTGACACCGAGATGTTTTATTGTGGGTTTTTCAGACTACCCAAAATATCCAGCTTACTCTGTGGTCAGAAACTGACCATTGATGAAGGACAAAAGAATGAACACATTGAGCACAGAAAAAGATAAGCTACAAATTAGGGGTGTCTAATTAAAGGAATAGTTAGAGACTGAGAAATCAATAGCCACCCAAATCTTATTTGTAAATAGACACAAAAACTTGAATTTTCGAGTATTATGTTCATTGTTATATCTCAAAGTGCCATACTGTGCTCTAAAATACATCCATATGCAGTGTTAATGAAGACCTTGATGTGGTTTGAGATGGTTCAGAGAAGTTTTGAGTATGCCTAGTGCTGTAATACTCAAGGCTAGTTTGGTAGTACTGTTGTGGAGCCTAGTCTTAGTCTCAAGACCATAAATTGAGTCTCTGTCTTTTCTCAAGATCATTATTCTTGTCTATAGATCACTTCAATTGTCATTTTGACTAGATGCTATCTCAGTCTCAACATCATGTTGACTCGGTCTTATCTCAGTCTCAACATCATTCTGACTTGGTCTTATCTCAGTCTCAACATCATTTTGACTTGGTCTTATCTCAGTCTCAACATCATGTTGACTCTGTCTTATCTCAGTCTCAACATCATGTTGACTCAGTCTTATCTCAGTCTCAACATCATTCTGACTTGGTCTTATCTCAGTCTCAACATCATTTTGACTCAGCCTTATCTCAGTCTCAACATCATGTTGACTCGGTCTTATCTCAGTCTCAACATCATGTTGACTCAGTCTTATCTCAGTCTCAACATCATTCTGACTCGGTCTTATCTCAGTCTCAACATCATGTTGACTCAGTCTTATCTCAGTCTCAACATCATTCTGACTTGGTCTTATCTCAGTCTCAACATCATGTTGACTCAGTCTTATCTCAGTCTCAACATCATGTTGACTCTGTCTTATCTCAGTCTCAACATCATGTTGACTCAGTCTTATCTCAGTCTCAACATCATTTTGACTTGGTCTTATCTCAGTCTCAACATCATTTTGACTTGGTCTTATCTCAGTCTCAACATCATGTTGACTCTGTCTTATCTCAGTCTCAACATCATGTTGACTCAGTCTTATCTCAGTCTCAACATCATTCTGACTTGGTCTTATCTCAGTCTCAACATCATGTTGACTCAGTCTTATCTCAGTCTCAACATCATTCTGACTTGGTCTTATCTCAGTCTCAACATCATGTTGACTTGGTCTTATCTCAGTCTCAACATCATTTTGACTCGGTCTTATCTCAGTCTCAACATCATTTTGACTCTGTCTTATCTCAGTCTCAACATCATTTTGACTCTGTCTTATCTCAGTCTCAACATCATTTTGACTCGGTCTTATCTCAGTCTCAATATCTTTCTGACTTGGTCTTATCTCAGTCTCAACATCATTTTGACTCTGTCTTATCTCAGTCTCAACATCATTTTGACTCGGTCTTATCTCAGTCTCAATATCTTTCTGACTTGGTCTTATCTCAGTCTCAACATCATTTTGACTCGGTCTTATCTCAGTCTCAATATCTTTCTGACTTGGTCTTATCTCAGTCTTAACTTCATTTTGACTTGGTCTTATCTCAGTCTTGACATGATTTTGATGGTCTTTTCTCAGTCTCCAGGTGTTAATTATGAATACATTTTAGAGAAGAATGGACAGAAAATAACCTCATCATCACTTGCTCCCAAAAGTTACAATGCAAAGTTGTACTGATATTATTAAAAAACATTTCTTAAGCTATATATTATTTAAAATGATATTTTCCGAAATGTAAAATGCAGCAATAGATATATAATATTTATAATATATAGGGAATGATTATGAATGTGTAATAAACTACTTTTTTCTTCTTCTTTTTATATTCTGAAAAAAAATGACTCCACTACTACAAATCAGACTCGATGTGTCCAAGTTTTGGACTTGCCACAGTTATAACTTCAACACCAGTATCTACAGAAACGATTCTTTGACTCATTGACTACATCTGAGTTAAGTGGAAAATTTTTACAAGAAATCACCAGCAAATATATCTCTGGTGCACACATGTTGTTCAGTTACAACGTCCCACAAACTTGGCTGAACTTCACTGAAAGCCTTTACGTCTGTAATGGTGAGAGAGCAAAGCAAAGATTCTGAAGATGAATAAGCATCCATAAAGAATGAATACATTTATTGATTTATTCATCTATGCAGTTCACTCGCTTTTGGTTGTAAAGCCACAGCAGACTCAATAAAACATTTGACAGAAACATGATAATTAATACAAAATATACCTTTAATTGCACCAAGGTGGATACTATGATGTCAGCCATCGTCATTATAGGATAGTTTATTGTCTTAGGATCAATGAATATCAGTTGCAGGCTATTGTCTCCCTGCAGCTTTTTTTAGCCCAGGATTTTAATGAACTGAAACACTGTCTGATTAAATTCTTCAGAAATATGTTTTCTATTATTAAATAAAGCCCCAAAAATGGACGAATAACAAAGTTTCGTACTGATTTTATAATCTGAGGACTATCAGACATAAATTGTACATTTGGCCCAGAACAGTGGACACATATTTATCTGAGTGTATTTTTGTGAAGTTCACTTAACCACAAACACTGCTGCAGTGCTAGCATGAGGTGTTCATCAAGTGTCTACAGTAGCAACGGGTAAGAAAACACATGCTTTGCTATTCGCGCTATATGTGACGTGACGTGACGTGACGTGACGTGACGTGACGTGACGTGACGTGATGTGACATGACGTGATGTGACGTGATGTGACATGACGTGATGTTTTAAATGCCTTGCTAATGTTAAAGCTGGCAAATATACTGTTTCTGAACAAATGTCAGCTAATCATACTGAGGGTGATGGCAGGAATGTGGCACTAATGTTTTAATCTTTTTAGAGAGTGGAAGTAGCTAACTCGCTAAGTAAATAACGCTTTTTGTTTCGCTTGCTAATGACAAAGTGATTTGTCAAAATTACAGAAAATGATCTGTAATGAAGATAAGCTAACTAGATGAGTGACCACTTGGACACTTGGCTACTTGGCTATTGGGGGGGTGGGGGAGGCAATTACACTGGTGCCCAAGGCCCATGGGTGCCCATCATATAGATACTGACACATTTATACACCCAAGACTCTGTTCTTAACACAGAACACAGACCTCAACATCACTGGCTGTGTTTGGGATTACGTGGATTGTGAGAAGCAGAAAATGCAACCAACTTCTAAGACTGAACTTTGCAGATTTCTTTGAAAAACTGACACCAGGTCACCTGAAACGAATGAAAGGTGAAAGGTGGACACAGTACACACTGAAATAACGATATAATCGTATTCAGTTGTTGAGGCTTCTGTGTAAATGACCTGTTAAACGTCTCTTTTCTGCTGAGGCAGAGAAATGGGAAAGAAAATTGAGTGGAAAATACATGAAAGTGCCGTCTCTGACTTTTGCACAGTACTGCACCATTTATCTTCCATCAACATAACAGACGGCGCCGATGTGTTTATCCTCTTATTTATAATGCATCTTCATTTTCAACTGGATCCTTTGCTTGCATCATGATATGTTCATTATGTATATCTCTAAAATCGTAAATAGGCAGCCTACTCTTAACATCTAGGTCAATGATAGAGACTCGTGGGTAGAGTGGTGCATTTTAAGAGCATTAACTAGTTTGAGACATTCATTGACAAGCAAACAAGCAAAGTAGAAAGTTTTTTTGGTAACACTTTACAGGAACTACATGTTCGTGAAGCATTATTAATGAGCAGTTGTAACACTCCGTTACAATTACATAATCATTTTGAAACATTCAGTTAATACATTCATACGAGTGAAGAACATTTAACATGAAATCAAAAAGCACATAGTGATGCCTGGGGTATATCTCATGATATACTAATGGATACAATAAAATTGGTAAGCCTAATTAAGAGAAATCTGAATTATATTTATTCTTGTTCAAAGTGTTTATGGTCATAAAGCGTTTATGACTGATATGAAATCTAGGAGAATTACAGTAACCACTTGTACATGAGGTATTTCTGTAGCGTTCATGAACTTCATGGAGATCTTACTGTATAAACACATTATTACACATTCAGGACGACCACCTTATGAAATATTAGTGAATATTTCATGACACTCATGCATACTCATGTATAGACATGTTTTTATTCCATTCGTAAATGTGTGTATTTCTAATTTAATGTTACTGTACTGTTTATAAATTTGTCATTATTGCTGCATGTGCATGTGGTTCCTCTGAAGCACTGTGTATATTCACTGAAGGTTTCTGAATTTGGGATTTGGCCATTAATTTCCCATAAGATCTAATGCTATTCTAGCTTGTTACAATGCAAAACTGTACTAAGATAGTAATATTAACTAGAAGGGGAAAGTTCGTGAACGAACTTTAAGTTGGCTTGAAAAAGCCTGTTAAGTAAGTTAAAACGCTAAATTGGTTGAAACCGGTTGATAGTTGTTTAAATGTTCAACTGGTTGAAACCGGTTGACGGTTGTTGAAATGTTCAACTGGTTGAAACCGGTTGACAGTTGTTGAAATGTTAAAATGGTTGAAACCGGTTGACGGTTGTTGAAATGTTAAAATGGTTGAAACCGGTTGACAGTTGTTGAAATGTTAAAATGGTTGAAACCGGTTGACGGTTGTTGAAATGTTAAATTGGTTGAAACCGGTTGACGGTTGTTGAAATGTTAAAATGGTTGAAACCGGTTGACAGTTTTTGAAATGTTAAATTGGTTGAAACCGGTTGGTAGTTGTTGAAATGTTTAAATGGTTGAAAACTGTTGATAGTTGTTGACATGTTGCGAAAAAGTTGTAAAGCAGAAGCTGTAGTATCCGTGATTGATGGTAATTTGTTGCCATGTGCTAATGTGTCAATTTTAGAGCTACTTTAAACTAAGTTCCACTTTACATTTGGTGCTACCTTAAAGAGAGTTCAACCCTAAATTCTGTGCCACCTTAAATTCAGTGCTAGTTTATTTGCAGTTCGACCTTAAGTTCTGTGCCTCCTTAAAAAGGTTCCACCTTAAATTCTGTGCCACCTTAAATTTAGTGCAATGTTAGGGTTAGGGTTCCACTGTAAGGTCTGTGCCATCTTAATTTCATTGCTATGTTGATTAAAGTTCCGCCTTAAATTCTATGCCTCCTTTAATTTTGTGCCTTGCTAACTGAAGTTCCACCTTAAATTTAGTGCTAGGTTATTTGCAGTTCAACCTTAAGTTCTGTGCCTCCTTAAAAAGGTTCCACCTTAAACAGTGTGCCACCTTAAATTTAGTGCAATGTCATTTCATGTTCCACTGTAAGCTCTGTGCCATGTTAATTTCATTGCTATGTTGATTAAAGTTCCATCTTAAATTCTGTGCCTCCTTTAATTTTGTGCCTTGTTAACTGAAGTTCCACCTTAAATTTAGTGCTAGGTTAATTGCAGTTCCACCTTAAAGTCTGTGTCACCTTAAAAGAAGTTCCACCTTAAGTTGTGTGCCACCTTAATTTTGTTTCTATGTTAATTAACGTTCCACCTTAAACACTGTGCCATATTTAGTGCTATGTTAATAGCAGTTCCACCTTAATTTTTTTGCTATATTAATTGAGGTCTCACCTTAAAGTTAGTGACAAGTTAATAGCCGTTCCACCTTTAACATAGCGCTACCTTAACTGAAGTTCCACTTTAAATTTAGTGCTAGGTTATTTGCAGTTCCACCTTAAAGTCTGTTCCACTTTAAATTTAGTGCAATGTAATTTCAAGTTCCACTGTAAGCTCTGTGCCATGTTAATTTCATTGCTATGTTGATTAAAGTTCCGCCTTAAATTCTGTGCCTCCTTTAATTTTGTGCCATGTTAACTGAAGTTCCACCTTAAATTTAGTGCTAGGTTAATTGCAGTTCCACCTTAAAGTCTGTGTCACCTTAAAAGAAGTTCCACCTTAAGTTGTGTGCCACCTTAATTTTGTTTCTATGTTAATTAACGTTCCACCTTAAACACTGTGCCATATTTAGTGCTATGTTAATAGCAGTTCCACCTTAATTTTTTTGCTATATTAATTGTGGTCTCACCTTAAAGTTAGTGACAAGTTAATAGCCGTTCCACCTTTAACATAGCGCTACCTTAACTGAAGTTCCACCTTAAATTTATTGTTATGCTATTGTTAGGTCCACCTTAAATTGAAGTTCCACCTTAAAATTCTGTGCTGTCTTGGTGCAATTCCACCTTAAACGCAGTTAACCCTTAGCAGAGCTGCTGAGAATAAGGCTGTGAGCTGGTGAGACATTGAGCTCCGTGCGTGGTTTGGACCTGTTGTGTGAGACAACGATGCATTGTGACATCATGTCTGGCAGTCTGCCAACAGCCTCCCCATTCATTCCCTATGGGGAAAAAATTCCACTTTGAACGTTAATATTCCGGAAACCGTACGTCGGATCGCTTAGAAAAGCACAAGCAACCTAATCGGGTATAGGCCCTACGATCCTGTAAAATTTCGTGGCTCTAGCTCGAAAACTGTGGGACGAGAAACTGTTTAAATTTTGAGTGTAGAATAATAATAATAATAATAATAATAATAATAAGAAGATTACGAAGAACAGTAAGTTGGCTTTTTCAAGCCAACTTAATTAATAATGTTTTAGGCTATGTATTATTTCAAATTAAAAATATAACATATAGCTGTTTAATTATATGTATCCTGTGCAATTTATTATGATACATGCATAATAAACTACAAAGGAATTTCTTTTTTTTTCCACTTTTCCATTCTGGTCTCGGTCTGGTCTCGGTCTGACCACCCCTGGTCTTGGTCTTGAATTGACTCGACTAGAAAGGCTTGGTTATGACTGGAAAACTAGTCTACAGAAAAGATTTGGGTGACTATTGACTTCTAGTGTTGGTTTGCTTCCTTAGCCTTGAAGCTCCAGCAATAAACTAAAGAAAATAGTTTCTATCTTGTAACTTCTCCTAGTACAGTTCTAATTGTATGGTTGCAGTGTTTCAATTCTTAATTTCCAATTAATTGTTCTTTGATGGAGAATTAACATTGATATTCACAGCATTTACAGTCAGACTACTTCGATTTTCTACTTGGAAAAATGTAGATTAAGTGACCCTTATTAGTCCCAAAACGGGGAAATTTCACCTCCGCATTTAACCCATCCATGAAGTGAAACACCACATACACACTAGTGAGCACACACACACACACACTAGGGGGCAGTGAGCACACTTGCCCGGAGCGGTGGGCAGCCCAATCGGGGGTTAGGTGTCTTGCTCAAGGACACCTCAGTCATGTGCTGTCGGCTCTGAGGATCAAACCGGCGACCTTCCGGTCATTAGCTCATGACTGCCCCCAAGCTAGTGTAAATAGGGTCCTAAAGACACTCTCAAGCTAAGACTGCCAAAAACATACGCACACAATTCACAGCGATTACAACAGGGCTTTTTATCAGCGCGTGATTAGTGTTCATGTAAATGCTCATCAAAGAGATGAGTCTTCAGTCTGCATTTGAAGACAGATAAGGATTCGGCCTTACAAAGCGATGTCATGAGAAAACAGCTTGAGCTTTGAACCGATCTACCGCTTCACATCTCGGTTCCGATCGTGAGTGGAGGTTTTGCAGGAGGGGGAATCCAACTCTCGTTTCAGATCGTTTCAGATCTGTGCAATAACTCAAATGGCAGAGCCTACGGGCACAAGCCCAGCTTCCCAGTGTCTCCCCTTTGGTTCAGTTCAAACCCGTGATTCTGGCCCTCATCACCACGAGCGCACATCAAAAGCCGGGCCTCAACGCCGCGCGACCACAGAGAAGTTCTGCCGAGGTTTAAGTGCTGCGGAACTTCCTCGGCAGAAAAGCAACACAAAAATAAATCTCAGGTGATAATTGGAGGAGAAAAAAAAGCACAGAACTGTGAATATCGCCTTCAGGTCTTGGAGGAGTTTCAGAGAAACTTGGCACTGGTGAGCACATCCGCCCCCACGCATTACTACAAATACACCAGATAACAAGTACACTCTGTTTCAGATGCAATGAGCAGCAAACGCACTGTACACAGCCAAAGTTTGAATGCCTCTGGATCAGGTTTTTTTCCCTTCTTCTTCTCTCCTTCCTTCTCCTTTTCTCCGAGGCCAACCACATATCACCTTTAAGCCCCCTGGTGATGCCTGGATGGCTAATTATCTTTCCTCTGGTGAACTGTGATGGCTGGGGGGTGAGTCAGCTCTGCGCTCTCTCTCTCTCACCATCGCACAAAACCAGAAGACTGAGCTCTAGAAACAGGTCTATTTCTCCACGTCTCCACACTCAATCTAACAGGAAGTGATGGAATGTGATTCCTTCTTGTCAGGGTCAAAGCTGCTGTAAGTCCCATCAGTGCTGACAGATGAGGGCAGGGTGAAGAGAGTGAGAAAGAGAGAGCGAGAGCGAGGCAAAGGGCTGGAGAAGTATTGAAATGTGAGGACCAAGTGCACTAAAAAGACAAGCATACTAGCATAGCTTTCCAGCTAGCTTCGACTTGAGGAGCTGAACCCACTTCACATCTGGCATTGTAATGACCATCAAAGAGTAATATCAGACCAAGCCTTTGAATCTCACACAACATTGTTTCTTAGATGTGGTGATTTTGAAAAAGCTTAAAGCCAGAAATTCAGACGGTCCAATCACAACTTAGCAACTGTAACTAGGCCCAAGCACCTCAGAGAATCTTTACAGTTGACTGCAGTTTGGTGCATGGAGTATTTGGTGTATCAGATGCTAGATAACCCAGGAATTTGGTCGGAGAAGTTAAAATGTATCCATGTCTTGAACTGCTGACACAATGGAAAAGGTGGCGGCGACCTCAGGCCAAATTCTCACAGATCTTCTTAAATTTGCGTGAACTTTGCACTTGCTCTCAAAAGCTTTGCCTAGTTTGTATATATCTTTATATGTCTTTCTACATAATGTGGTAAAGCTGAAGGTCCGCAGACAGCTGTGGGTTCACATCACAGCACACAGCACACATGAGCTGTACATTAGAAACCGGAAAAAAATACAGTAACAAACCATAAAAAAGAACTAATTATATAATTGTGCTGTAAATAAACAATAAATGACTGGAAAACAGGTCAATTCAAAATTTACACTGAATATTTTTTACAGTGTGCAAAAACACAGCCCAGTTTGTTAGCATAGCATTCAAACAGACCAGGACTTTATATCATATATAAAGCTTGTTTTTGTATATGAGACATTATTGCTGAACATTTGAAGCCAAAAATGGTAACACAATACTTAATCTCTGTTATAACAATGACATAACCATGCCATAAGCATGACATGGTGGATATCATGTGATATAAGGAGTTGTCCAGATAGACGTTGTTCAGCAACACAACAGTGCCATGTTACCATTACTGGTTATTGTCATGACAGATGCCATAAAGTGATAATGTCATGGCATTATAACAGCTTATGTCACATGCTACCTTTTGCATATGTTCTCTAGTTAGCTTTGCATTTACACAGTAATACTTACATGACACTGTTATATCACTGGATGTAATCTGTCATAACTCATGGCAACATATGACATCCGCGCTGACATGTTCATGACATAGTTAGTGTTACAATGAGTAAGATCATTTTTGGACTAGCAATGCCAAGACAGTGCTATATAACTGTCCCATAAACTGAGGGGAGATTTATTTGTGCTGCCTTTTTCCTGATTTTATTCCTAGCTGTTGCTGTCCTAATTGCATCTGTGATTATTCAGTGCTGTAAGCCTACATTTGTCTGACTGAGATGTACTGTAACACCAGAAAGAGAGCTGTAATCTAACACCAGAAAATAATAATCCTCTCCACTAGTGCATAACTCCATCTCAGGTGTTTCATTAACGTATGAAAATGTCTAACATGACAAGAACAAAAGTTCCATTTCACCTCCTCCACAAAGTGATTTCGCACCGCTGGTATTGGACAAGCATCACGCCATCATATTGCACAAGCTTCCGTCCGGAAAATTCGCTTGCACTTCCAATGAATGCCTGAGCTTACTTCTGAGTGGTGCTATAAAGCATTATAACGCTTTCAGGATTATTTAAAAAAGGCCATAAATGACTGGAACAACGAGTCTGGGCTCAAGGTTAATACAGTCTCTGTATGCATCAGAACAGAAATGATAATGCCTTACAACCATATTCAGTAGCAGGTATCTGTAGAAGATGATACAAAATCTGGCGATACAGAATTACAACACAGTGCACATTTCATTGGTGTAAATAGGACAGAATGGTAACCTTAGCAACTTTGGTCCAAAAATATCCTGCATTGTTATGAGTTTAATAAAAGATAAAGTCACGTTTCACTTTCAAGAAGTTCAGCTTACCTTTTATTGGACTTACACTAGAGAATATTCTTTCCCTTATTTATCTTAACCAGTCAGAAAATGAAGGGATGTAAAGCAGTTATCACAGCTTCAAAAAGCAAACTGTCACAAAAAAAGGCATACATGTAATCAGGACATCAGAGAAGATCACTGGATTTAGTCTACCGATGCTTCAGGACATCTGCAACAGAAGAGTGACAAAATGGGCTGGCAAAATTACAGCTGACCCCTCTCGTCCTGCACATCACCTCTTCCAGAAACTTCCCTTTGGCAGAAAATTCAGGGCCTTCAAAGCCAGCACGACCAGACATGCTAACAGCTTTTTCCCCAGAGCTGCAGCACTCTTTACACACAGTGGACACCTTGCCTTTAAACTTAAACTGAACCAACATATGTCCTTAACTCTATTACAGTAACTCCTCTGCTACATAATGCTATTTGCACATCTGTACAGATGTTACATTTCTGCAAATATTCATATCATTCTGCAATATTCTGCGTATAATAGTACACGTAGTACATATACATAGTATACATCATTGGTCCTTTATAGGTATAGGTATTTTTATCTGCATATGTACAGATATTCACACTTCTCTTTAGCTCCTCTATGGCTCTTTCGTACTTTATTCTGTATGCTTTATTTCATTTATTGTATTGTATTTTTCATTTTCCCTAAGCTAAAAACCTGTTAACAGTCTATGTGCTTGTCTGGTCTATGTGCACTCACTAAGACAAATTCTGTGAATTTGTAACATACTAGGCAAAATAAAGTGATTCCGATTTCTCAAACTCAAGGATGCTTTACAATTGTAAATCACAGCTAACAAAACATGCACACACACACACACACACACACACACACACACACACACACACACACACATGCACACGCACACACAGACACACACACACACAGACACACACATGCACATGCACACACACACGCAGTTTCTCAGTTGGAAGGGAGGAAAACTCTCCCAACCACAATGTATAGTTTCCTGGCTTGTAATCCTGTCAGACTCAGGGTGAAAAGTAACCTGGCTCAAAGCCAGCAAAAAGTGAGAAGTGTCTGGGTTCATGGCCCAGTCAAACTCCCTTCTCACAATGCATAATCCTCAGCTTGCTGTTTAGTCAAACTCTGCTATCTCAGTGAGAGAAGAGTCCTGGTTTATGGCCCAGTCAAACTCTTCTACTATCGTCTCTGCTACCGCTGTGATATACGTCCCATCTTATAGCCACAGCAGACTCCACTGTCCTGATGCAGTTCTAAGCCCACAGTGTAGTCTAACTCTGCTACCATGGTGAGCAATGACGAGGCTCACAGCCCAGTCAACCTTCATTACTGTGGTGAGAAGTGTCGCGGCTCATGGCCCAGTCAAACTCCACTACTGCAGTGAGAATTGTCCAGGCTTGTGGCCCAGTCAAATTCTGCTACCACAGTAAGAAGCATCCGGACTTGTGACCCAGTCAAGCTCTGCTACTGCAGTGAGAAGTGTCCTGGCTTGTGGCTCAGTTAAATTTCAGTGCCATGGTGAGAAGTTAAACTGCTACCATAGTGAGAAGTGTCCACACTCATAGTCCACATTCATAACTTCACTACTGCAGTGAGAAGTGTCCTGGCTCACAACCCAGTCAAATCCTGCTATCACAGTAAGAAGTGTCCCAGTTCACATCTCACTCAAAATCTGCTACTACAGTAAGAAGTGTCCCAGCTCATGGCCCAGTCAAACTCTGATACCACAGTGAGAATTGTCCTGGCTTTTTAGCCCAGTCAAACACTGCTACCATAGTGAGAAGTGCCCTGGCTGGCAGCCCAGTCAAATGTGACTACTGCAGCAAGAAGTGTCCTGGTTCATGGCCCAGTCAAACTCTGCTACCACAGTGAAAAGTGTCCTCACTCATGACCTAGTCAAACTCCATGACCACAGCAGGAAATGTCCCAGCTCACAGCCTTGGTAAACTCTGCCACTGTGATACAAAGTCTTGTACAGTTCTCAGTCAACAACAGCAAACACCTTAGCCAGCAGGAAAAGTTTAAAACAAACCACAAACAAATTTCAAACAACACTTACCCACCAAACAAAAAACTGAACACAAAGGTTTTTTATTCAGTGTAGTTGGTGATATTTTTATTAACCAGAACATGCTAGGCTGCTTTAAAATAATAGTTCAACAAAAAATCTAATTAAAAAAATCCCCTACACTAAATCCAATCAGTCAGCCAAGACATGTTTAGTATCTGAGGTTTGCTTCTTAATTTTGCACTGGAACTATGAGGTTCATGTAAGAGAAGCTTATACCTCTCCAGTCAGCATCATAAAAACTGAAAAAGTGCACATAGGAATTCTGGCTTCACGCTGGCTTCATCTATTTTTAGCCATGTGCTTCATTTTCCCAAGTTTACAGAGAACAGTACGTAATACGGTGTCAGAAACCACATTAATAAGTCCATTTGAGATTACTTAACAACTCAGCGTGGTTTGAGGCCAGTTTGTGATGATTTAGGCATGCAGTGTTTACGGTGCTAATTGGTGGAGTATGAGCTTTCATTACTTATTAGCTGCGTTAGACTTCATAAGACATTAGAAAACTTTTATTTTGAATGAACTATTCCTTTAAGGCCCTGTCATTCTGGACTGCGTCATCTCAACCGTTTCCCTACTGCTTACTGACAATACTGCATGGAGAAGTCTCACAGGAAGCCCTCATCTTGCTCGCTCTCTCTCTCTCTCTCTCTCTCTCTCTCTCTCTCTCTGTACCCCGTCTCCCTTCTTTTTGCTTCCCCTCTACTTGTCTCTTTCTCTCTCTCTCCCTCTCCCTCTCTCTCTTGCCCCCTCCCTCTTCTCTCTCTCTTTTCTGTCCCTGCCTCTTCCACCCCTCTTTCCCTCACTCGTCCTCTTTCTTCCCCCATTCTCTCTTGCCCTATGGCTCATTCTCTTCCCTGCCTCTTCTCTCTTCCTCTCAATGGCTCTCGCGCTTTCTCTCATCCTTGTCCTCTCTACCTCTCTCTTCCTCTTTCTCTCTTTTCCACCCCACCTCTTCTACCTCTCTCCCTCAGTCTCTCTTAGCACATCCTCTTCTCTCTCTAATCTCTCTTCATCTAAATAGCTCTTTCTTTCTCTCCTCTTTTCTCCTCTCTCCACCTCTTTCTCCTTTTCTCTCTCTCTCCCTCTCTCCCTCTCTCTGTACTCCCCTGTCTTCCTTGTCTTGCCCCCCCCTCTCTCTCTCTCTCTCTCTCTCTTTCTTTCTGCTGCCCCCTCCCTCTTCTCTCCCTCTTTTCTGTCCCTGCCTCTTCCACCTCTCTTTCCCTTCCTCGTCCTCTTTCTTTCCCCCATTCTCTTTTCCCCAATGGCTCATCCTTTTCTCTCTTTCTCTTCTCTCTTCCTCTGTATAGCTGTCTCTTTCTCTCCTCCTTTCTCTCATCCTTGTTCTCTCTACGTCTCTCTTTCCCGCCCCCACCTCTTCTACCTCTCTCCCCCGTCTCTTTTAGCTCATCCTCTTCTCTCTTCCTCTCCATAGCTCTTTCTTTTTCTCCTCCTTTCTCTCATCCTCTCTCCACCTCTGTCTTTCTCCTTCTCTCTCTCTCTCTCTCTCTCTCTCACTCTCTTTCTCTCTCTCTCTTCCTCTCTCTCCCTCTCTCTCTCTCTCCCAATCCTCTTGCTCGGTTGTGTATTGTAAACAGCTCACAAAAGCGTGACAAGGTCTCAACTCGTGGTTCCCCCTCCGCTCTTCCCCCACCCACCCCCTCTTGTTCTTCCCAGTTATTTGTTATTGTCTCAGAGCTATCGAGTGTTTGTCTCTTTATTCCCCCTTTTTCCGGCAAAGAAAGGGAAAAGTTAATTAAATATGGAACGAAGCGGAGCAGCATCTCTTTAAACCATCATGTCATTAAAATGGCATCCCTGGGAGATGGGCTTAAAAGGAGCCAGAGAACAATGTCTTCCCAGTCAGATATTTATGGGACGCGTTATGTAAACACGCTCCTTTTATTCTCTATGTATATTTCATGTAATTATCACTTTTTGTAGTGCCACTCCCTGGGGACCCTCTGGGGGAATGTCATTAGAAAAGACTATTATTACAGTGTAGCAATGATACCGAATACACAGCACACAGTGGATTGGACGGAGCGTTGGGTTGTACTGCAAAGACAGATGTGGGGATATTTCAATAGACACTATATTAAACATTACCACATATTTTGTCCTGGATGAGTCCAAACCGTTTGTGTGCATGTACTGTAGTGAAGTTGGGGAAAGAAGAATGAGGCTGTTGCCATATTGTAAAACATTTAACATCGCAATACATGACATGCCACGTTAAGTGTTTCTGAGGTTTTCTGATGAATTAAAATGGACATGCAAAGTCATTGTGCCACATTTAAGAAAGGCTATAAAAAGTTATGAGAGTGTCCAGAATGTGGCAGCCTGAGCAAAAATGGATTGCTCTGCTTTTATTCCATTTACACTGGCTGTTAAGTTCAGCAATGACTACAAACGCCTTGCTCATGACATTCAAAGCTCTTAATGGCAGACCACCAGCATATCTTACTCATCTGTTGAAACGTTATAGTCCTTCCAGACCACTTATCTCAGCTGAGGCAGGCTTTCTGCAAACTCTAAGGATCACTTAGAGCTCATTTGGTGGAGGATCCTTTTTCTTATGCACATTACATCACCAAAAGTATCTGGACACCCCTCCTAATTAAGTTTAGGTCTTTTGTCTATGTTCATTGCTAACACATATTAAATCCATAAAAATCACTAATCCTCTGTTGCATTACTCACTACAGAGTCCCAAACTGCCTCTGGAAGCAACATCAACACATGAACTGTATGTCATAATCATTATAAAACAGGTTTCCATGGCCAAGCAGCTGCACACAAGTTTAAGATCACTATGCGCAAAGCGAAGCATCGGCTGGAGTGGTGTAAAGCACACCACCACTGGACTCTGGAGCAGTGGAAATGTGTTCTCTAAAGTGAATCATACTTCACTATCTGACAGTCTGATGGGCAAATCTGGGTCTGGCAGATGCCAGGAGAATGCTATGCATAGTGCCATCAGTAAAGTTTGGTGGAGGAGGGATAATGGCCTGGGGCTGCTCTTCAGCTTTTAGGCTAGACTCCAAAAGATCCAGTGAAAGGTAACGGGTTCTAGCACAGAACACTACTGTTTACTGTTTACATCTGTTTACATCTGTTACTTGATGCACTTTATGAACAGCTGCTCTACATATTTGCACATATGCACCTATAACTTTAATTTTATTTCAACTTTGCACGTACTGTACATTTTTACTTGTACTTTTTACTATTGTCATCCAGGTATCTTTGGCATAGTGTGGAAATTCATGGTGGTCACATTCTGAGTTTGACGCAGTATGAAAACATTAAGTTTTAAAGTCTCAAAGTATACTATTCACCAAAAACACTGAATTCATTGTGAAAAAAAAAGCCTGCAGTAGTTTAACTTTAGTCATTTACTCTAAAGAGTTTCAGCCTCGACTCCTTTTTAATTAGGCACAATACAGGCCAGCCTATCAGAAAAGTGGTAATTTACATATATCAGTCTTAAAAGCACAATAACAAAATAGCCTGTTTAAGTAAAAGGGGTAAAGAGAGGCTGGAAAATAGTCATGCAAAAATCAGTGGAAGACAAAGTACACAAATCATGTACTTGAGTTAAAGTAGAGATACCCAAGGTAAAATTTTACTCCAGTAAAAGTAGAAGTTCCTCCCTTTAGACCTCCACTTGAGTAAAAGTACAAAAGTGAAAAAAGTGAAAGTACTAAAAAATTAATTATGACTCTAAAATCATAATGTTTTTGTAACAAGATTCGCTTCATGAACTCATTTAGGTGAAAGTCCTCCAGCGTATCTCTTGGTAAACCAGTCTTTTAATAGAACATCATTAATTAGTGACGCTGACGTCTATTAAAATGATCAGAAGCACAAAACACTGAAGGTAAACAGTTTCCATCAGGGAGAACCGAGTGGCTCTGAAATCACTTTTACACACAAGCAAAGTTTCAGTTTCAGATTACTTTGCAAGTTTAAGTTAAAAACTTTTTTATACACAGGTTCACGAATGAGTTTACTTTACTATGTTGATCTGTAGGCCTCTGTTCATAAACATAAACCAGCCCAAACTAATTTACTATAAAATGAAATGGTGTTTGTAGAAATTCAGAAAAAAGCCGCGTCAGTCTCGACTGCATATGTGGACATATTTCTATATTGTGCTCTATTTACACAAAGTTAGGTTAGTTCATCATTTATGATGAACAGAGTCTCTCAAAACTTTACGCTGCTATGCTGATATTGAACCGTGTGTTGCACTGGGTCGGTATGACCAACAGGTCAAAACAAGCTCTAAACAAAGTGACCGCTGGGCCCTGATTGGTGTTCTTCCTTCACGCTTCTTTCGTTTTGACATGTTACATTTTTATAAACTCATAACCCAAAAGGAACAACAGATTTCACAAAATGTAGTGTAGTAAAAAGTAAGATATTTGACTTTGAAATGTCGTGGAGTGAAAGTAAAAAGTTACCACAATAGAAAAACTTCAGTAAAGTACAGATACAATGACCTAAGTACAGTAAAAAAAATACATGTACTGCATAACTGTCCACCACTGGCAAAAATGAATATTTTGGTGCATAACAAACACCATGTGAATATCATGACTGGACCTCAGAAAACTTAATTAGAAGGTAGCATGTCCACAGATTTTGACAACAGACTCTCAGCCTGCTGCTATAGAGACTGACAGTGTAGCAGAGTGAGTGATGGCTAAAGTGGGAGAAAAAGAAAAACTGCATTAAAAACAGATAAAAATAGGCCACCATGTAAACATCCAACCACCACCCACAAACCCCTGCTAGTTCTACTCTGGTAAGAATGAGCATGTGCTTTAAATTAATATTCATTATACAGATGCTTTCAATTTAGATTAATAAACATCATCTATATAATTGCCCATAAGAAAGATAACTATAAAAAATGTTATGAATGAAGACAAATTACACGATGTACAGGGGTAGAAAACACTAACTATCAAAAAGTTCAAACAACCATTTACTGTCTTAATGAAACGCTTGTGAATGTGGAGTGTTAGTGCCATAATAAAAAGTAAAAGAACAGCATAAAGTGACCTTCTGAAAACCAAAATGGCTTAAAAACTGATTTTTAAAAAGTTTTTATGTATACACAGTTATATGCAATACCTTGCAAACCCAAAATTATATATTTTGTTGATTTTCAAAGTGAAAATATAGCTAACCCCTCTACAGAGAGCAGATTTAAATATGGCATTGTTCTGCAATGTTTAGTATTATATTATTAGTAATATATTGTCTACCCAGGCTGAAGCACTCCTTATACCTTCAGTGGGAGTGGGTAAAGCTAGACTACTGTGGGCTACATGAACAGAGCTTTGTAACTGTCTTGTTTTTGTGACATCACAAAACCACAGAACTCAAAGCAGCCTGTTTTACACTTCACTTTTCATATATTGACTGTATGGACTGGAGGATGAATAGTATGTTTTGAATCTTTAACAATGTTTACCTACTAAATAAAAAAAATGTAATGGCTTTTTTGGACAATAAAAGAGTTTGATGTAGTTTGTAAACAATGTTTACATGTTTTCGAACATCACTCACTCCCCAGTGCATACAATCCATAAAGGAAAGCTGAACTGCAAAAAAAACAGCCCATTTCAAATTCACTGTTATTGTCAACTCACAGAGAACAACCCACTTACATATA
Organism: Pygocentrus nattereri; assembly: GCF_015220715.1. NCBI lineage: Eukaryota > Metazoa > Chordata > Actinopteri > Characiformes > Serrasalmidae > Pygocentrus > Pygocentrus nattereri. Next base: position 12,464,248 of record NC_051212.1, read on the forward strand.
TCCACCTATTCACTTTACAGTTATAAGTCCAGACAGCTTTCTGAATAAGGCACAAAATGGGGCAGCCAGTCAGAACAGAGCCTATTTACAGATATCAGCCTTGAAGGCGCAACAACAAAAACAGCCTGTTTAAGAGAAGGCTGGAAAATGTAATGTTTGTAAATGTAAAATGTAAAGCTATGTAATGTTTTTGGTACATAAAGGCACAGAAATATTGTGCTGCAAGAAAAGATAAAAACACAAGAACAAATATAGGATATAAGCCCTTTAAAAACAAGAGGAAAATTTAGATTTATCATAATATGGGCTGTTTAATATCACACACCAACTGATTGAGATGCTGAACTTTGCCTTTTCGAGCGTATTAGAGCTTTCCAATTGTCTTTCTATTGTCGCTCTCGCGTCTCATTATTCTCGCTCACGAAACGGCCCCTGTCCAGTCCTCGCTCAGTGCAAACTCTCAGGCTTCTGAGGCGAAGGCTGTAAAGCCACAGCTGAACTGGCTCTAATTGCTAAATGAAATGAGGGCGCCTCTCTGCACCGGCCCCCCGGCTGATGGAGCCTAATTGTTTAATTGCCAAGTGCTGCGACCCGTCCTGAGAGGATTCTACTGGAGGTATTTAAGTTTGGAAGAGCGCATGGCAAAAAGAGCGGAAGACTTGCTGAAAGTAGAGAGACTATAATGCAGGAGCCTGAGCTTTTCCAAAAGCTCTTGAGATCTTTGAGAGTTTTCTTCACAAAGGCTGCAAAACTGAATAAGTCATTGGCAAAAGCCCCACCTTACCAATACAGCCATACACCTTTCATGTGTATGAACCATATTTCAGCCAAAGGAGCTTAACAATAATTTGTAAGAGTTTGGTCAACTTTAATACAGTACCATCCAAAAGTCCTTTTTTACCTTTAAAAATTACATAAAAGCTTCAATACAACAATTATATATAATACCAGATTTTTCAGTATTTAGTGCATCCAAAAATCTGCAGGGATGTTTTTTCACACCTCCAAAGTTTAGTCTTAGACGTTGCTTGCATTTGCATGATTCATGTAATCCCAAACCATTGGTTCTCTTGTTTCCTGGTGCCATGTGTTTTTGTTTACTTCTGCCATGTGCCTTTGTTTTCTTCTGCCATGTGCCTTTGTTTCCTTGTGCCATGTGCTTGTGTTGTTTTGGTATGTGTCTCTTCCCTAGTCTTGCCCCCAAGTCATCTGCTTCACCTGCCTTCTGTCTGTAGCCCCACCCTCTCATTAGTCCCTCAATGTATTTAAAAAGTTTTTGCTCTGTACTTTTGTCTTGCGTTGTCTGTTAGTCTGTTGCTTGTTTTCACTGATCTTGGCTATATTTCTAGTTCAGTTCTGTTTTCCTCTGGTTTGTTTCATCGTGGACATCTGTCCTTTGAACCTCTGCTACTCAGTTTTTGGACTCTGTTAAGTCCGATTTAAATAAAAACAACTTGCACTTGCCTCCAGCCTCGTCGCCTCCTACGATACAACTATCAAAACTGTTCAATATGTAATTTTTCAAAGAACAGGAATAAGGAGAAGGTTAAAGTCTTAATTAGAGCAACTTTGTACTTTGTACTTTGTTTTTAAGTCCAAGGAGATGGAACAGCTCTTGTAGAGGGGATTTTTCTACAGGTACTGGACATAATCTGGTTTGCTCTTTGGAGATGCGTAATGCCGTATTGGATTTCACAATGAGGATGGAATCTAAAATAGCACAAACAGTGGGAAACATTGGACTAAGATTCAGATTAACAGGTGATTCCTGCTGGGAGCATACAGACAATAGTTAGTCAAGGTCAAGTCAAAGTTTATATAGTGCTTTTTTACAACAGGCTTCATCACAGCTTTAGAGAACAGTTCAGGTCCGGGCCCCCATGAGAAAATCAGTGGTGACAGTGGCAAGAAAAGCTCCCTAAGAGCAAAAGGATGAAACCTTGAGAGGAACCAATACTCAAAAGGGGAACCCGTCCTTCAATATGAACAGAGAACAGGCTAACATTGTTTATCTGTAACCACCATTTTTTCACCTGTATGGCCTCCAGCTGTGGGTCCAGGGGCGATTTGCATGCAGTAACACTGGAATATAACAAGTAAATTAAACATGTAATATCCACCTTAATCCCCATGGGGCATGACAAATTATTTAGAGTGACCTTCATAAATCAACAAACATGACTGCATACTTTATGATGAAATGTTTAAAGAGGAATTTCCACTGATGTATCAAAAGTGTATGTATGTGTGTGTGTGTGTGTGTGTGTGTGTGTGTGTATATATAGGTGTTATAGGCTTGGTGACGCCTGGTTCCTATCACCACCACTGTAAAGAAACCTGACTGTAAGGTTCTCTGCAGTGCATCATTTCACATCACACCACTCTGAATGACTTTGTTTCCATCTCAACCATTGAAATGTGTAGAGATTTGGGAAGATCAGTTATAGACCCCCTTCAGTTCTGAATGCAGACAGCTTTGTGCTCTAACTACCATACTTTGCTGCCTACGATCCTCAACTTTGAGAGCTTTTAACTTCTGTAGCCTTTAGTTTCAGGTTCTGTAGTCTACGTGTAACAAATAGAAGGAAGGGAATAAAATGGAGAAGTTGGACTGTCAAACGTGTTCGCTGACCTGCTCGTATAAAGTGTGTGGGCTTTTGTATGGAACCTATTGATTTTGACTTCACCTTTCAGATGGGTGAGAGACTGAGCTGCCCAGGTGTTTTTGCGCATGCTATCCGTACCTCCAGTCAGTCAAGCTCCTTCCAGGAGGTCCATCTAGCCCTGGACTGGAGTTACCCTTATCTTGACAGAGCTTGACTTCTTGTGGAGGAGAAAAAAAAGAGAATGAAATGGTCTGACTCTTGACTGTGGCACTTGAGGGGATATTTAGACCCAGTTTCTTCTTTCTTATAGCTGTGTTTGACTCCTCAGCTAATGGCTTCCATAAACTTTGGGGGCACAGGTGTTCACCATAAGGGGTCACAGCTTCAGACGGCCCTCTGGGGGGACAGAGACGTGAGATTCATGTGGCGGAGGTATAGCAGCTTAGCAGGCCTGGCTAACTCCATGGAACAACAGATTAAGAGTGAAGCCTCCAACTCTAGCTGATATTACCTGGATTCATGCAGCCACTGCTGTGGAATGAGCCCTTCTTCTTTAGGGACGTGTGTCATTGTTTTCCCAGCAAATCAAAACAATAAAGGGTGGGTTCAAAGAATGAGGTGGGTTTCAAACAGCCCATATGAACAAGATCTAAAATAAAACTACTGGAACTTCTACAGGATTCTACATTCGATCAACTGCTAGAGATAATATGATAGACGTCTATAATACACAAGTATTATACATTACTACAAAACCATATTACAAGGATATTATGCAGAAATAAAAGTATTATATGAGTACTACACAATACTTTAGAAATCATGTAGATTTTTATACATCTTAAAGGGGAATTTCACTGATTTTTAAAACATTTCTGTGTAATTTATTCTCCAAGATGTAAACAAAGTCATTCAGAGTGGTTTGATGAGTAAGGCTACATTCTAGCAAAACTTACAGACTCAAAATTGTTCACTGTGCTGGTAATAGGAACCAGACGTCTGAAGAAGCAGACATTTAAATAAATAAATACATACATAAATAAATAAATAGAAATCTGGTCATTTAGCAAACTATGCAAACTATAATACTAGAGCTACCGCTGCTGACTCTGCGAGCTTGTTTGAGGGATAAGCTCTCTGGGTGGTCATCTGCGCAGGACTTACAGTCTGCTTACAGTCTTCAGAGTGGAATCTGATTGGACGCGATGTCAGCCATCAGACCTAATTTGAAAAGACTCTAAGCAGAAAGTTAAAGTTTCCTGTGCAGAACTAATTTCCTGTGTCTGGAATTTGGAACCGCACACGCATGTATGAGTTTGGACACTACCATAAATAACTAATAATGAAAATGAGATTCTCTACAGCGAGCAAACAAATATCTTCCTGCTAATTTCAACGCACAGTTTCTGTGTGTTTGCTGAGGGCAATAACTTCTGCACAGGTCAGGTTTAATGTTGTTGTTGTTGTTTTTTGTATGTTATGTTGCAAATAAACAGTAACAGTGCCCAAACTTATGCATACAGAATATATATATATATATATATATATATATATATAGATGGATGGATGGATGGATAGATAGATAGATAGATAGATAGATAGATAGATAGATAGATAGATAGATAGATAGATAGATAGATAGATAGATAGATAGATAGATAGATAGATAGATTTTTTCCTACATGATTCAAAAATGCTATGTGAACATGTCATGATGAATGGACCAATGCAATAAAATATAATAATTGACTGTACTTTGTTACTGTTTATTAATCTGCCTCAAGGCTTGATCACCTCTTTTGAAATGTAATATTCTGGATAGTCATTTTATCACGCCTCTTTCAGATGATGTGTTAACCATGTAAAACTGTAAAACACTGGAATCATATTAAAATGTTTTTTATACAGGCATCTGCAACCAATTTGGCTTTATATGAATGATTTAACAATGATATGCCTTATTATTAAACAGTGATTCCAAAGTTTAGAGCAGCAGTGCATTTAAATGTGCATATAATCATACAAATAAATAGACAAGCTGCATAAAGCATGACACTCATACTCAGAGAGAGAGAGAGAGAGAGAGAGAGAGAGAGAGAGAGAGAGAAATGCTATGCTGCAGCTTGTTCCACCCTCCTGACCTACAACATGGTGGTCATGTGGATCTATTAAAGTGCACCAGCACTAAGTCGTCAATTATGTAGCTGAAAAGAATTTACAGGGTCACCAAGTAGCAGTGACCACATGTAAGCCCTAAGAGTGGATGGCCTCATGTACAAATTTATAGTTATTTTTTTATGTAAAAAAAAATAAGAAATAAGCATTTGAATATTTATGAACAGCTTATTTCAATATTCTCAAGATTACATAAGATGTTTTATGAAGTCAATGACATTGTATTGATAAGCAGCTATTTATACTGAAGTGATGGGTCTTTGTTCCATTTACAAGAGTGTTATGAATCATCATATGCCTGTAATAGCACTTAAGCCCTCTGTGTAAGATTTTGATCATTTTCATACACTTTTTTCCTTATCAGTGCAGTGTTATACTTCACAGATCATCTCATATCTAGCCAATTCTGACACAAGTTATACAAAAATTTGCAAGTACTGTTTTTTTAAGCATGTGTTATGAAGGCCTTATGTAGGTAGCCTTCAAATAAATTGTTACCAAAAATCATTTGCTGTTTCATATAAAAGTACCTAACTTGGGCACCTTAAAATTTTAGATTCATGGCATTTTAACAAACACAGCAGAAACCAGGAGTCTGAACATGTGAGGATGGAGGAAAAGTTTTTTTTTTACAGTGTATCCTAATGGGGCGTCTCCATCAGCCGTTAATGACGCCTTGTCAGATTCCTTATTGGTCCCTTGACAGAGATTTTAAACCATTATTGGATGTCACTATTTTTCAAAACACTATGCCGGTAAGGTTTAATTGCCATGTTTAAGACATTCCGTCTGCATATCAGACACAGAAGTGAAGCTCAGATTGACTCATCTGTTCTCCATCATGGCCTGTTTGTGAGCTGTCAGTCCTCGAAACATAACAAGACGTTTTAATAAACATATTTAAATCTTTGAATGGATTTCGAAATGGCCATTCATTCTACTTTCCAGTAGTGACGAGCTGTGGACGCAAGCTGGCAAATTGCATAAATGCTTACTTTCTTGCTCTTTACATTGAACTGATCTTCCATGAACTAAAAGCCTATATTGAAACGTATGAGCCAGAAGTACAAAATAAGCTGCCAAAAATGTAATGTATTCCACTTGCATAAATGCATAAATTTTGAGGTCAACATTTTCAGCTTTGAGGTCACCGTTTCGTGACTGGCAATCTAATCAGTAGCTGTTCATTTCGAGAACAGTGCAACATTTCTAGTCTAATTTGCAGGTTCCAGCACTGAACAGCATTCAGGTTAACATGATATGATTTTAGAATCAATCTGATTATAATAGCATTTAAAAACCTTTTCATTTACTGCACGGACTGTGAAATAATATGACCATTCAGCATGTGAGAATGTAGCCACTGACATGTCTGAGTATATAGGGCCAAAAACTGACCCTCAGATGTGAACACGGTCTGTTAAACAGTTCCCAGTCATGTAGAACACAGAACACAGACTGATCAAGACAAAAACAGTCAAATCAACAGCACACAATGTGTCATCCATGTGAGACGGTGCCACAGAACACAAAGCAGATCAGAAAGAGAAACAGTGACATCTAATGTTCAAAAGGTGGTAGCACAACAAGACTAACAGGACTGAAGGTAAAGACTAACAGGGCTGAAGGTAAAGACTAACAGGTCTGAAGGTAAAGACTAGCAGAACTGAAGGTAAAGACTAGCAGGGCTGAAGGTAAAGACTAACAGGTCTGAAGGTAAAGACTAACAGGACTGATGGTAAAGACTAACAGGGCTGAAGGTAAAGACTAACAGGGCTGAAGGTAAAGACTAACAGGTCTGAAGGTAAAGACTAACAGGACTGATGGTAAAGACTAACAGGTTGGAAGGTAAAGACTAACAGGGCTGAAGGTAAAGACTAACAGGTCTGAAGGTAAAGACTAACAGAACTGAAGGTAAAGACTAACAGGGCTGGTGGTAAAGACTAACAGGTTGGAAGGTAAAGACTAACAGGGCTGAAGGTAAAGACTAACAGGTCTGAAGGTAAAGACTAACAGGTTGGAAGGTAAAGACTAACAGGGCTGAAGGTAAAGACTAACAGGTCTGAAGGTAAAGACTAACAGAACTGAAGGTAAAGACTAACAGGACTGATGGTGAAGACTAATGGCACTGATAGTAAAGACTAACAGGTCTGAAGGTAAAGACTAACAGGACTGAAAGTAAAGACTAACAGGACTGAAGGTAAAGACTAACAGGACTGAAAGTAAAGACTAACAGGACTGAGGGTAAAGACTAACAGGTCTGAAGGTAAAGCCAACAGGACTGAAGGTAAAGACTAGCAGGGCTGAAAGTAAAGACTAATAGGTCTGAAGTGGCTTATTTTACCTCAATAAGTAACATTCTAAAATATTTTAGTCCATTTTAGCTGTTTATTAAACTAAAGTCTCATAATTAAAAACAGTGAATGGGTCAAGAGTTCGGGATTCATTTAAAATGCATATGGGTTGGTTTCTTGGACATACAGTCATATGGTAACATTTGGGCTCTCCTGGTCAAAAGACCTTTTTTATTAAGTAAAAATAAGGTGCACATCCTCTACAGAGAACACATTTCTTTACATCCATCCATCCATCCATTTTCTAAGCCGCTTCTCCGTCAGGGTCTCAGGGGGGTGCTGGAGCCTATCCCAGCAGTCATCGGGCGGAAGGCAGGATACACCCTGGACAGGTCGCCAGTCCATCGCAGCATTTCTTCATATTTTAATACAAAATTATTGTTTCTTTGATGAATTGAATGTATTGGGAAAAATAAAAAATGTGGCCTGTACAAAAGTTACGGCACATTAAATGTATTGTTATATTAGGTGTTAAACTGAGCTAATAAATACAAATTGTGCACTAAAATTAATGAATGTCAAATCCCTGTAGAGGATACACTATATTGCCAAAAGTATTCACTCACCCATACAAATCATTGAATTCATCTGTTACAATGACTTCCATGGCCACAGGTGTTTAAAGCCAAGCCCGTAGGCCTGCAGACTGCTTCTACAGACATTAGTGAAAGAATGGGTCGCTCTCATGGGTCACTACTAAATATTCCACAGTCAACTATCAGTGGTCTTATAACAAAGTGGAAGCGATTGGGAACGACAGCAGCTCAGCCATAAAGTGGTCGGCCACGTAAAATGACAGAGCGGGGTCAGCGGATGCTGAGGGGCATAGTGCGCAGCGGTCACAAACTTTCTGCAGAGTCAATCACTACAGACCTCCAAACTTCATGTGGCCTTCAGACCAGCTCAAGAACAGTGTAGAGAGCTTCATGGAATGGGTTTCCATGGCCGAGCAGCTGCATCTTAGCCTTACATCACCAAGCGCGATGCAAAGCGTGGAATGCAGTGGTGTAAAGCACCGGCACTGGACTCTAGAGGAGACGTGTTCTATGGAGTGACGAATCACGCTTCTCCATCTGGCAATATGATGGACGAGTCTGAGTTTGGCAGTTGCCAGGAGAACGGTACTTGTCTGACTGCATTGTGCCAAGTGTAAAGTTTGGTGTAGGGAGGATTATGGTGTGGGGTTGTTTTTCAGGAGTTGGGCTCGGCCCCTTAGTTCCAGTGAAAGGAGCTCTTAATGCTTCAGCAGACCAAGAGATTTTGGACAACTTTGTTCCCAACTTTGTGGGAACAGTTTGGGGACGGCCCCTTCCTGTTCCAACATGACTGCGCACCAGTGCACAAAGCAAGGTCCACAAAGACATGGATGAGCAAGTTTGGTGTGGAAGAACTTGAGTGGCCTGCACAGAGTCCTGACCTCAACCTGATACAACACCTTTGGGATGAATTAGAGTGGAGACTGCGAGCCAGACCTTCTCGTCCAACATCAGTGTCTGACCTCACAAATGCGCTTCTGGAAGAACGGCCAAAAATTCCCATAAACACCCTCCTAACCCTTGTGGAAAGCCTTCTCAGAAGAGTTGAAGCTGTTATAGCTGCAAAGGGTGGGCCGACATCATATTAAACCCTATGGATTAAGAATGAGATGTCACTCAATTTCATATGCTTGTGAAGACAGATGACTAAATACTTTTGGAAATATAGTGTATGTTAACTTATTCTCATCAAAAAATCAACAATATATGTTAAAACTTTAGATTTGCAGTCAGTGGTGCCAAATTTACCAAATTACCCATATTTGCGATGCCAGTTACCATTAGACTTCTTATTTAGTTCTGGTTTTCAATCAATGTTTAGTTTATGTTTAGATTTACTCACATGTTGATAGTCATGTTTTATCTTTGTTATTTGTGTTGTTTTTGTATGATTTTGTAGTACAAAATGCACAAAAGTCAAAGACCACCTTTCATTTATTTAATTTCCAGTCAAAACAGCCATTAAGTACAAGTTGTTCATTCTTCTGCATCAGAAAAAAAATAATGCAGAACCAAGATATGCAACAGAAAATTACACAGAAGATTCAATGAATAAATATATAATATATTTTTATATATAAACATAAATATATAAAATAATTTATTATTTCTGTATTTAGTGTGTCCACATTTTCATTTATTATAGCTTCCACTCTTTTTCATGAGACTTACTTTCAGTTTTTCAAAGAAATCTGCAGAAGTAATTTTCCACAGCTCAAAAGTTCAGTCCTAGAAGCTGGTTGTATTTTCTGCTTCTCACAATTAAAGTAATCCCAAACACATTGAGTGATGTTGAGGCCTGGACCCTGGGATGGTCAGTCCATTGTTCTGAGAGCACCAGCAGCTTCTTTGTTAGATTTGATCTCCTTTTCTTTCTCTGCAGATTTTTTTAAAAGTAAGAGCGGAGCTTGATGAAAGCTTTATGCATTGTTTATCTGAGGGGACAGTTGTGGTGGTCAACAAGGTCTTGCATGATTGCCTGAGCCTCAGTTTCTCTGTATATAATATATATATATATATATATATATATATATATATATATATATATATTTTTTTTTTTTTTTTTTTTTTTAAGTCCATTTTTTTTTACTTTGACTTTCCTCTTCTTTATGTAAGTGGAGTATCTTGAGTATCTCATCTCAGAAATATCTGCTATCTCTAATGGTAAATATACTTCAGTTATGATAACGATAAAAAACAAGTAATTATTACTTAAATGGCTATTTTTCATGTCCTTGACAAATAAGGCCTAAAACAGTACAGTCACTTGATATCTAGGTGAATAAATTTCAGCTTTTAATTTGCATTCTTGTCTGTGATATTTCTTCAAGCTCAGTAAAACAACATTAAACTGCCACCAGGAAAGACACTGGCACTGATGAGCATTAGCAGCTTACCAGGGACACAAGACATTCATTTTGAAATTGAAACCATGAGGCCTTCATGTAGAGCCCCCACAGCTCGTCACCATAAAACAGCCTACCGCTGATTTCCGCACTTATGCCAAGAAGCATTAAAACGACAATAACTTTCATTTCTGAAGGGCTAACTTCATTATGTGATGGAGCAATGGCATCGCTTATGAGGTGCACTGTACAAGCAGCATGATTTCAAAAGCTCAGAGCACTCAAGTCACAGTATTATTTATATAGTATTTAACCATATAAGAGTTAAAGTCATTCATATTATCGTTGTATTATTGTTAGTAGTTTTATTTTAGATTTATAACCAAACGTATGCAAAAGTTTGAATGCTCTAGTCAAGAGGACCTGGACCGTGCCTATAACCGACAAACTATGGATAATTATTTAATTTCGACAGGTCCTATTTTAATCGGGGTAGCTTTTCTACCCTTTACTGTAGCTTTAGCGGCCTGGGAAACTCACAGACCAATCGCATGGGTTGTATATATCACATGTGATGCTACTCAGCCAATCAGATTCTGCGCATTACGATGAGCACTGAAAGCCCAGTGAGCACACACAGGGGAGGGACAAGGCGAGAAACAGCAGGCAGAGAAGAAAATGAGTTATTTATTGGTGTGCTCTAAAAAAAAAAACAAAAAAAAAAACTGACAAATATTTTTAAAATATTACTGAATTGTACTTTAGTTGATTTAACATCCAGTTGTTGACTGGATAAGATGTTAGTATACCTACTAGGCTACTTCAGTAAACAGTATATGGCACAGAATCATGACACAAGTTAGACATTGGGATGTTTAGGATTTTCTCTAACTGGACCATACTGAATTTTAATTAAAGACCCCTGATCTAGTCAAATGACTTTTTTGTTAATTTTCTAAGATGAAATCCTCTAAGAATAACCAACCTAAATATGGTATTTAGTGCACAATTTCTATTTATTTACGAAGGTTTTGTTTTTTTTTAGTATGCTGACAGTAATGATGCACTACTGTGCAGAAGTTTGTTCCCTCTGAAGGTTTTGCACTTATTTTCATTCAGAAATTCAGCAGAACATGTCATTTGACCAGGTGTGCCCAAACATTTGCATACAACTGGGCACTAAACTGCCAGTTTATTAGGCACCTGGTCTGATATTTATTAGTCATTTCATCAGGTAAAACTGCCATGTATTTGTTCCTTGTACGATGCACTTACTAGCTGTAGTTCATTTGTTTGCAAAACTTTAGGTACCCCCAATCAGTTAATATTTTGTTGATTTTCTAAGTGAAAATTCTTTTTTAGGCTAATTTTAAGGCACAATCTCTGTTTATTTGTTGACTTTAACCTTTTTTCCCCAGTATATTAAATTAAAACCAGAAACTATGCATGTGTGTCATTCATATATATATATATATATATATATATGACATAATTTGAAATATAGATGTTTTTGACATAATTTGAAAGTGCCTGTTGCCCTTTACATTACATGTAAATTTCATGATCATTGGACCAAAAGAAATGGCTCAATATTACTTGGACAAAAAGTCTGGTTTCATTAACTTACAGTAAAAGTAAAGTATGTTTTTTTCCTTCTCCTGTAAAGTTACTATTTGGGAGATACAAGGTTGTATTCCGACAACAGGGATAAACACACACAATTTATTTTTATTTGCTAAATTTTACATAATGAGGAAAACCATTCATTAGGTATACCCACTTTATCCCTACACTACTTTTTTTTATCATAACCACTATAGTTGCTCTTTGTAGGTACAATTGCTAACTATAGTCCATTTGTTTCATTCTGATTTTTTTTTCCTGCACAATTAATCAGCTGCACTCTTCCACATCCATCTGTGGAAAAGGACCCCCACAGCACCACCACTGAGCAGATAATACTTGGGTGGTGGACCATTCTTAACAAAGCAGTAACACTGACATGGTACATCATTCTAGTGAGTGTTGGGGTACGAGTGTTCAGATACAGCCGTGTTAAACACTTCAGTATCGCTGCTGGGTTGGCAGTGGACCAACACCAGGGACAGATTACTGACTGGCCCAGCTGCCACTGCAGACAGAAACATTAGATGAACAAAAAAGACTCTGAATGTGTACAAAACACTAAATAAAGGGGAAAAAATGAAGAAGTGTTATCTTTTTTGGCCCCCAGTTTTACATATTTTTATATTATTATTATTGATTAATGGGGTTTTAAACGGGATGTTTTAGACAGAGAGTGATAGCAGTGTTAGCTTTCACCAGGAGTGTTGCCTGGTCTGCGCTTCCAGGGCTATAACCTCAAATATTTTTTAGCATGTTTCACCTTCCATCTCCCCCAATCTGTATCTTGATCTTTTGATGATTCATCCTTTGACTGCGCTCTCTGACTGCTTTCGATTTTGCTTTCTGATTTGTATGAAAAGCACAACAGAAAACTGCACAATAACAAGGCTAAATCTGTTTATTCTCAAAACAAGAAACAAATCAAATGCACATCAACACAAATGTGTACCAATGTAATTACTGCCTGTAGTCCTAATGTGCATAATGCACATACATTACCTAATAAAGAGTATATATCCTCCTATATTCCATTCATTTACTTGTTGCTATGCTTGGCCTAATATGGGCAACTGCCAAGATACATTCCTTATAAGTAATATCTTCCTTGGCTAATAAAACCAATCCAGATTCTAATATATGTTTTCATCCTCTTCTGAAACGCATGTGTCTCCACTCTCCTCTCATGGCTTGCACTCAGGACATCTCTCGACATCTCCTAAATCAGCGTGCCAATAGGAGCACCCTTACCCGCTAGCAAACTCGATGCCTTGCTTTCAATCACATGCACACAAGCACGACCACATCTGCATCAATATTCTCAAGCTGTTATGGCTGATTTGCCACTCGCAGATACTTGATAACCAGCGGCCCTGGAATAAGTCTGTCCTTGGGCCCCTTGAATCAATGCGGATAATTTAGATGAAATGGCAAAAAATCATCCAAACAAATGCTCGAAGTGATTTCAAGTTCCTAAATGCCAAACCCACAGACCAGAGGAGCAAGGGTCAGATTGGGCTAATGGTAAAATAAAGTCAAGTGGACAGAAATACTGAATAACAAATCCACTTTGGACTGTTGTAATCGTGAGAAATCGACTTTACTATTCGCCCTGTTTGCTTACACACATGACTGAATGCATCTGTACTCATGTAAAGCCACTCAAACGCACTCATATGAAGCACATATGAAATGTTGTAAGTCCTCAACCAGACGCATTACACAGGATTTTATAAGCAAGCACATTAATACATTAACCACATAATAATACTGCATAACAATGTACACAGCAGAATAAACAAGGCTGAAACTGGCTTCTTAATCGCCAGCTTCTAATTAGACTTTTCCGTTCCACCTTAAATGGTGCAGCAGTTATGTGCTCCACCACTTAAGGTGGAACAGAAGCGGGTGATTAAGAAACCAGCGTTTTCAGAGGACCTACGGAGTTTGGAAAGCGCAGCCAACCCTACAGCACACAAATTCAGTACAGCATGTGAACATCACTCCACCACAAGGTGGCGATACAATCACAGACTACACTTAAAAACACTGGACTCGGTCAGGGTCCTCCAAACATAGTTTTCACAGACCTGAATAAACATTAATCTGTGTAATTTGAACATTATTTTATACTAAGTGAACATTACATACAGACAGGTCTTATTCATTTAAGTGTAGATTGATTTTTGACTCGACAAAAATAATCTAATAGGTCATATTTTAATAATATTTGCAATAAATAAATTTCACTTCCTAAAATGCTGAATCGATTAGGATTTAAACAGTAAATCATCAGCACTGATGATTTATCCCAAATACATCAACTAGGGCCTCAAAAATACATAAATAAAGTGCATTTGCAGACAGAAGTGTGCCATAGGACTCCTTCTGTTTCAACTAGTCAAGTGTTAGCATTTAACACACTGCCAACAACGGACAGCTGAACTCAAAGAGATGTAACATAAGGAACGAACAATACAGTGCATGCTGGAGATCTCAGACTCTATGCTATCTCTAAAAGCAAGATAATGCTAATAGGTATTTGGTAATCCTGTTTTATAATATGTACATGCATGTGACAACACAGAGGTTTTATTTTAGCTGTTGCAAAACAAGACTAATCATTAGTTTGGTGAACAATCAAGTATACAAGTTTCCTTCCACCCCAAATAGAGTTGATCAGCCAAGACATATGTGGTGTCTGAAGTTTGCTTCTGTAGTTTTGTACCCGAGTTACGAGGCTAACGAAGCTAACATGTAATGGGAGCTTAGTCTGTCTATTCACTGCAAATTGCAGGCCTAAATCGTCACACGCTGGAGTTGTTAGGACATCTCAAACAGACAAAAGTACATACAACATTCAGGCTTCAACACTCAAAAAAAAGGTATGAGACTGTCACTGGGCAGTACCCCCCTTGTCACTGTAGTGGTACCCTCAGGGGTACATCCCAGTACCTTTGGTCAGGGAACATAACTGAACCAGAATCCAAGATGTACTGACTCCACACTTCCCGTCTCACCTCCAGGCTTTTATTTTAATGGTCTGATTTAAAACATTTGGTTATGAAAAGGTACAAATATCTACGTTTCCACTGGGAAAAACTCATGTAAGGTCAACCCTCGGACCTTAAAACCACTGCTGTACCTTTAGGGTACACTTACAGTGTTTGTACCTTGATGAATGAATCACGTACCTGAGCAGTACGTTTATTTCTAACAGTGAAGATGACTGCTACAGTTTTTTAGCTATGCTAAATTACCTTTGTCTATATAGATTTCATTAGCATTAGTAGTTACATGCTTGCCTCAAGCTGCATGTAGATGTTAAGTAGTCCCAAATAGAAATGCTTATGGAGTTTCTGTCACTATAACACACTTGAATATAGACTAAAGTATAAACAACTTTTCTCATCAAGACATACAACAACCACTGTTTTAACTTTACTAAATATCCTAGTGGTTCATTCACGTGATTTCTCTGTTGTGGCCGCCATATTTGGGACTGAATTTCTGGCTTAGATAAAAAAAGTTATATACAGTTTACCTAGAACTCCTGGTTCCACTTAAACTGGTAGAAAAGCAACCTAATCAGTGTTTTTTCTGACGTTTATATTTATCTCCTACACAGCCCCTCTCCCTATTCTGAAGTGTCCCTCAAAGCATTTAAAAGCACAGAAGCCCACCGGCTCTTCACGTCAGGGTGAGTCAAGGATCCCATGGTGCTGATTAAGGAGGAGAAAACACTCTGTCATCATAGGAAGGTAACGACATCAGCTAATTAACAGAGATGTGAACAATGCAAGCCTTTAGAGAACTTTAACTAATGTTCACAGTCGAGAGATGATCAGTCGTCCCGCTAACGGAGCTGCAAACAGCCGGTGTAACTTTACTCTCTGTTTCTGGAGATTTACATGACGTTTGAATGGAGGAACAGAAACGTTAAATATAAGACTGGCTGTCGAGGTCGGAAAACTACGCCGTGTTTCGACAGACGTGATTCTGTAAGCTTGCTAGTGCAGTTAGTGCAGAGTTCAGCTCCAGTCCTGCGACCCCTGCACTGCATGATTGTGGTTTCCCTGGTTTCTGATATTATCAGCTAATTAATCCCTTCATGAGCTGAACGAGGTGTGAACAGCAGAGAAAAACACTAAGCTATACAGTGCAGTGGCTCCAAGCCTGGAGTTTGATAACACTGAATTAAAGGTCTGAGTCGTCTTTATGATTTTTCGTTTCAGAAATTAAAATGCCAGTTTGCGATACTGTTTTGAGTGCATTGAACATTGAATAATAAGTTAACCGAATGTAAAAGTCATGTTGTAAAATGTAAAACAGCTCAAACTTTAACAAACTTCTTTATTTATTTATTCATTTATTCCCCAGTTTTCTCCACAATTTAGTCATATCCAATTTCACCCACTAGTTAGGATTCTCCCAAGCACACGATACCACCAGCGCTAAAAAGGCACCAAATCCGTTATGTCAGCTAACAGACCCCTGTGCTGGCTAAGAGAGGCCAACTGTGTTCTCTTGGACTCCCATCTGGCTGTAGCTACTTATTTATTTTAAATAGTGAATCGTTTTTATAGAGTGTGAACTTTGGTTTAAAAAAAGTCTGTAAAGAATTTGGATTCGGCCATAAAAAAAATCATGATCTATGCATCGTTGACTCACACACTGCTAACCTTGCGGATTGTTAGCTATACTGGCCTCGTAGCTCAAGTGCAAAACTAAAGAAGCAAACTTCAGACAACAAATGTGTCTTGGCTGATTAGCTACATTAGGCATTTGGCAGCATTTCATTTTCTACCAGACTTGCTTTAAATCTTGTCAACATCAAATGTAACAAAACGTACAGGCCGGCTGTTGATCCTTTAGTTTATAAGAAAAGGTAGCTATTGTGTCCTCGGCCTGAAACGTGTGTCCTGTCGCAGACTATCTCGGAGTGTTCAAATGATGATCTGATGGAGCCTGAGTGGACCTCTGCTTGGGACAAAGGATCTTAGCAAAGGCCCTGCGGAAGCTGCTGTGGCAGAGAGGGTAGAGGAAGGGGTTGATGGCTGAGTTCAACCAAAGCAACCAGAAGGTCACCTCATACCAGTGGTGTGAAACGCACTGCCCCCTGCAGGCAGCACGTATGATCATCAAGAGTGTGTACGGTGCCCAGCACACGGCGAACACACAGACGATTATAGCCAGGGATTTGGCAATTTTCTTATCCTGTATTAGGCGGGTACACTGACTGCTTCGCACGGACAGACTGTCGCTGTGTCCCACCGCAGTGGAAGAGGAGCAGAGTTCAGAGCTTTTGTCTCCATCCTCACTGGCCTTTTTCTTTTTGAGAATGAAAGAGCTTCGGCAGATGTAGGTGGCCAAGCGGAGTCTCTCTCGCTTCGTAGACGTCACAGTAGTCTGCGTTGAACCCATCTCTTGCTGGTGCCGCAGCCTCCTCTCCCGGATGCTGCGGTAGATGCTGAGGTTGAAGAAGGCCACGGACAGGAAAGGGAAGAAAAACTCCAGCGTGGAGGCGCAGAGCAAGAAGTACCAGGTGTAGAAGAACTCGGCAAAGCACTCGTCTTCCGGCACATGGCTCTCCCCAGTGACTTTCTCCCACAGCAGTATGGCGGGGCCGTAGAGGAGGAAGGCTAAAACCCACACAGCTGCCATCTTCCCGAGGGCACAGCGCGTCATCCCCTGCCTGGCCCGGTACGACACCTCAAATCATGAGCAAAAGAGAAGAAGTAAAAAGTAATGTGAGTGACTTCATGACAGACAGTCTTTACTATTTTTCATATCTTATAAAATAAATTTGGGGTTCGGTGTCATTTTATTTGGATAATCCACTACAGCCACCAATAGATTATCTATAGATCTTCAAATTGTTAAACTATCTGTTGAAACTCAGTTGATTCTGAACAGTGGTGGGGATAGGGTTAGGATTTGGACCACCCTGGGTTGGGTTTAGGGTTTGGGTTGAGCTTAACGTTAGGGTTAGGATTAGAGCCAGGGTTAAAGAAAATGATATCAATTTAGTAGACATTTAGTTGGATGTAACTTCAAAGTAAACTTCGGTATCACCGAAGCATCTAAAGTGGACTATCCAAATAAACTCTTACTGTTAGGGTTCGTGACAGACACCTCTCAATAGAAAGTACTCTATAAATGATGATTTCTGCCTTGAGTTTAAACAGATTATAGCATAACCCTTGTAAATATAAGTATATATATGTATATAAGATCCGAATATTTATTTTTTTACAGTAGGATTGCAGCATGGTCCATATAAACCCATCACCCACACTGCCACCCATTAAATATAATATCACAAACATGGTAGACAAGAGTGATGAGAAAAAATAAGTAAATTCATAAATATGGAATCAATAACACTGATAGTAAAAAAATTGTTGGCAATAAATCATGTGATTGATCAGTCGTCTTGACACCTTTGCTTCCCATTTACATCACCTGCCAATACAGTTGACAGAACCTGCATTACAGTGCCGTGCAATACCCCAAAAATTCAAACCATGAAAACACTTCACTTTGATGTCATCTAAAAAGATGATTTCCCATATTCCCATAAAACCGAGATCAGTTGGCAACACAACTTTCAGGTGTGAGTATGTGAAAGAGTAAAACATTCATGCCAGAAACCCAGAGATGATTGGTGAGATACTAATATCTTAATAAAACTGTCAAAAGGCTGTTTTTCAGCTGTGTTTTAGTGTAGCAGATGGAATAAGCAGCGCTGGCTGAAAGATGAGCTGAACTGTGAAACCGCTGGTCTGAACTGCGTGGCTGAACAGTTAACCTGTATGCTAATGCACCCAGACTAGCTGGGACATCTTTAGTATTTCCCCCAGGTTTTGGCCTCACGTCCGCATGAACACAAAGCTTTAGGTCAATGAGACGTTTAAGACTCTGTTTCAGTTTCTGAAGGTGAACTGATAACGTTTATACTTGAAAACACCAACATCACACGTGTGGTTATCACCATTTTACATGTGATGAGCTGCCTTAGGTCTCTGCATCTGACAGGGCTGATGTCTACACTGTTAGTGTGTTATCTGTAATATCAAATGTCATTACATGATGCTACTGATCACACAGAAGCCTTTTCATTCATTTTTTCGATTGATCCTCAGAGGAGAAATACAGAAGCAGCCTATCTTGGACTGCCACCATTCAAGAGTAGAGTTTTCAGAAGCAATGCTGAAAATCGGTTGCTGTGCCCTTTCATATGAATACGAAGATATGCTGGATGTGTGTTTTTATAAAGAAAGAACTGTCCTTGTGTGTTTAACTCGTTAAATGAAACATTATTACCAGACTAATATCTGCAGGTTTTTATTTCCCAACTAATTGATTAATTGAGGTCATAAAGGGCCAGCTAATTAGTAATGAAAACAGGCGTTTGCTGCAGGCCTAGTTCCAACATTTCACTACAGTGTTGGCAGTTGCGAAGGCCGTCAGCAGTAGATTCTTCAGACATGAAAGCTAAGAATGGCAAAATTATCTTCTATTTTGGAACCTATTCCAGGCTCCTCAGAGTAGCCCCCTTTAGCCTTGATGCAGTTTTACACACTCTTGATGTTCGTCTCAAGCAGCTTCATGAGGAGCCACCTGGGTTTGTGGACCAAAGAAAATGCAAACATGCTGGGACCTTGTTGCTGCTGATTACTACTTGTTGGAGGGTTTGCTCGGAGTTTTGCATGGAGCTATGAGGCTAATGTAGCTAACAAGTACAGGAAGCTTATTCTCCACCAGTTATTACAGTGCAGGGCTGCCCAAAGTGTCACCCACTGGCCAACATGGGCTCGTGAGCTTTGATTTGGCCCACCAGAAAGTAACCTTAAACCAACGCCCTCAACTAGTGTTTTTATACTGTGCATTAAATAAATTCTTATTTTCCTTCTAACACTGTATTCTGACAGTATTTCAGGAACAAAATACTGTGTGATGTTATAAAATACATTTTAAAAAGCTGGATTTCAAATGCAGTTTTCTTCTTTATTTCCATACTGTCTTTTTGGCCTTCGGTCGACCACCAACACAGAACTAAGACAAAAGAAAGCCCCCCTCCTTCTATAGTAAAAACTGCCTGGCTAAATCAGTGTTTCTTAACCTGTGGGCCACGGACCACCAGTGGGCCGTGAAGCACCCTCTAGTGGTCCTGTACTGGAGGGGAGGCAGTACTTCGTACTGGGCCAGTAGTGTCAACTAAAAACATAAGTGGAAAAGTGCTCTGTGCTTTGTAGTCATAAACAGATGAGCCCACTGGTGGAAAAGGTTGAGAACCCCTGGTGTTCACACAATACATGGGTATTAATTAAATATGCTCATGTGGTTTACGGCAAGCGTAAAAAAACATGCATAATTACAAATCCATAAAAATGAACAAAATTATGCTGCAAAGCTACAAACGGTAGTAGGAGCCATTTGGAGTGAATTTTGTCCAAATTTTTGTCCATTTTTATTGATAACAGTATGTCATACAGTGTCAGAAACCATCTAAGAAATTTTAGAAAATGTCTGCATAATTCAAATGCTGAGAAACAAAGTCATTCAAAGTAATTTGATTTGAAGTTCACTGTAGAGAAGCTGACTCTGAT
This sequence comes from Pygocentrus nattereri, assembly GCF_015220715.1. Classification (NCBI taxonomy): domain Eukaryota; kingdom Metazoa; phylum Chordata; class Actinopteri; order Characiformes; family Serrasalmidae; genus Pygocentrus; species Pygocentrus nattereri. Next base: position 12,484,499 of record NC_051212.1, read on the forward strand.
TTCTTTACAGTGGTGCTGACAGGAACCCGGGGTCTCGACATTTATAACACAAATACAGCCACTTTATTTACTACCAATTTACTGGCCAGTGAATTTTGCATTTTTTAAATTGGTAATGGTAAAATAGTGTTTCATCTGAATTTTTTTTTTTTTTTGAGGGGACTCTTTTCTTTACATGAAGGTGTACTTCTTTGCCTTCTAAAATGTATTTCAGGCCAAAATCTGATCTTAAAATGATCATAATGTCACACCTCAGACCAAATCGCAGATCGAAACGGACTGCATTTCCCAAACTCCTCCAGGACGTGGCTGCGTACCTTCCCTTTGACTCGGAGTCCGAATCGGACCACACCACCCACAATCCCAATGGGGATCACATGAATTCTGTTATACATGACTCTGTTATGCTGACTTATCAGCGATCACAATCACCAGATTACTGATGTGCTTCACCTGTGTCTGTATATCACATGTTCTAAGCAGACAGTTTATAAGCCCAGGCTTTAGAATCAGTCAGTGTGAAGTATTGATTCTTGCTGAATTTACTGAGTGGTTTTTCTGATTGTGTTCACACGTTATCTCGTTTTCTGATTGCCCCTTTTTGTATCTTTGCCTTGGACCATTGCTGTGAGCTTTTGGAACCCTTTTGCCTGACCTGTGACTACGTCTTCTGCCTGCCCCTTTTGTTTTGACCGCTAGATGTTATGATCACCCTTGTGATCCTGCTGCACCTTCTGGGTTTGACCCATCCTTGTACTCCTTGTAAGGTGAGAATAAACCTCATCTTATTATCCTAATCTGCACACGTCTGGATTTTGCTCCCTGGTTACAGATAACATATTAAACAAACAATGCCTCAGACATCAGACCCATTTCCTAGTAATGTCTTTCTGTAAAGGAGCTCTTAGTGGCTTTAAATGCTTCAGACGTCTGGTTCCTACCACCACCGCCGTGAACAATTCTGAAGCAAAGCATTTCACATCAAACTGTGCAGCTAATAAAGGGCTCTGGAAGCACATGAATATTAAAGCTTAGTGTTTTATATTCGTAGTAGAGTGAGATACTAGTAGCACGGCTGAATTTGGTCACGACTGGAAAACCACCAGATATTTTTTGTAAACAGGCTGAGGTAGCTTGAATGAATAGTGCATTTATGACGTCATCTGACCTCAATTTTACTTCTAACGCGACCCTGACTCTAATACTAGCCTTATCCACACTGATGTTTAAAAGATGTGCCTTAAAGCCAAAGACCAACGCAGGAAAGACAGGAAAACCACTCTACTCACGACTGAAACAGCATGACTAAGTGCTAATCTGTTTGCACCACCACATCTTACAGAAGACTGGGAAGACCTCAACACGCAGTAGCCGTCTTGAAAGCCTCTGTACAACCTGTGACAAAAACAGGCCAAACAAAGCGTCCAATCTCCAACACAATACTAGAAATTATTTGCGTTCTGGCGGTGTGTACAGAGCTGAGTGAAAAGCAAGCTGAGAGATGAGGGACACACACAGAGAGAAAGCAAAAATCTCAGGCTGTTGATTGAAGAGCTCTCGAGCTGAAGCACTTGCTCAAAGGAGCCCCCGCCTAATGAACATATTAAAGAGCGGCAGCTGCTGGGCGCCAAATTAGTGCGTTACCTGATGATCCCCGTAGATCTGTCGGCCATTTCAAATTCTTATTCATGCTGCCTGCCTGACCCCTATGGAGCCTGGGGAACTGGCATGGCAAATGACTATTAATATGTTGCGCCCACATATTACAGCTACTAAAATATGCTGTGCATGATGTAGCTAAATCTTTTAAACCTGTAGCCACAAATTATGAGTATACTTTTCATAACTTGTGGCCAAGAATTCTCACAAGTGACTATGTTGTGTCAAAGTAGACGCAGTTCTTAGACACACTAAGAAGCTAGATAGATAGATAGATAGATAGATAGATAGATAGATAGATAGATAGATAGATAGACTGACTGACTGACTGACTGACTGACTGACTGACTGACTGACTGACTGACTGACTGACTGACTGACTGATTGATTGATTGATTGATTGATTGATTGATTGATTGATTGATTGATAGATACAACATACTGCAAATAACAAAAAAAGAGCTACAAAAGCAGAAAACACTTTAATCAAAATGAAAACATGCACTGCACTCAACTGAATAACAAAACACACTGTAAATTCATAGAGGCTCTGCAAACTCAGAAAGCACTTATCAAAGTGATGACCCCAACGGTACATTTCACAAATGAGCTGCACATACAGAAAACACATGCAACTTCAGACGAGCTGCAGAGTCAGTCACACATAACAGAAATGTTTCTGGAGGACTTTCACAGAACATGGAGCCATTTAAACTTTTTGAATCTGCAGGTATATCAAAGCATATGGTCATACGGGTTGACCAGCGGTGTCAAAAATCCCAGTCTACACCAAATTCTCATCAGCGTTTCACGGCTTGTGAATAAAAGTTGATTCCAGAAGTCAATGCAGGGTCTTTACAACCAGTTCCTGAAAGAACTGTCATGCTGTTGCTCATTTATGTTGTGTTGTGGTTCAATTCCATTGTTGTGTGTCTCACTCCCATCATATTAGGTTCACCTCCGTAGTGCTGTGGCTCACTTGCGTTGTGTTGTGACTGGCATTGCAGTGTTTTCTGTACTTGCAGCATGTTCGTTAAATGCAGTTCATGTTGATGAAAGTCTTTTCTGAGTGTGATGTCTGTGAAATGTAGTTCGGGTCTAGTCAAATTGATGACAGTGTTTTCTGAATTTGCATCACACCACCGTAGTCAAGGGATGAAAGGCACCATACTTTCTGAGACTAAACAAAATCTGGCTTGCAAGACGAATGAGAATGCAACTGTCAAAATCCAGTTGTGGCCACCTTAGTGCAAAATCTAAATCCGGCAGTCTATGTTCCTCTGTAGGTGGAGTATCTGAGGCTAAAGCCAATGAGTGTAGATCACCTTCTGAGTGCAAAGATACTTCTTTTTTTAGCTTAACTTGGTGGCCTATTAGGTATCGGTCACCTTTTGATCTAGTGCACACAACATGATAATGGCAATGTCATGGCCATGGCATGCTTGGCTTTGCTTTCTAGGCAAAGTAATGAACTGTTATTCCACAATGAAACTTATCAAAATGCATTTGCAGAACTCAAAAAGACTGGAAATCGTTCACATGTGATGCAAAATGCATCTTTTAGTTATCATTGTTTCCATGCCTTAAAAAGCTAATGTGACATCAGCAGTGTCACCCGCACCCCCAGGCTGTTTCTTCAAAAGCAGTGTTATTAGATTTTGGCTTGTGGATTATATTTTGTCCTAAAATGTGGTATTTTAAAAGGACTCACAATAGTTTTTAAACAATGAGAGTTGATACTCTAGGACTATTACAGAGACGAATTACAGTACTGTGTAAAAGTCAGAGACCACCCTTATTTCAACTTCCAATCAAAATAGCCATTAAGTCATCAGGAGATTGTGAGTTCAATCCCTGGTGATGCTCCAGCCATCCATGGCCAGGAGTAGAAGACAGCACAATTGGCCTCACTCTCTGGGTGGGTTGGATGGCCCCCTCTTCTTCCCCATCACTCAACGCGATGGTAGTCAGTGCAGTCGTCTGTTAGCTGGCGTGAAACAGACCTGGTGGTTGGCGCTTTCCTCAGCGTGTGTTCAGCTGTCCAATGATGGCAGTTCGCAAACAAAAAAAAAGTTTGGAAACTTGCAGGGATATTCTTACGAAGTTCAATCTTAGAAGATGGTTGCATCTTCTGCTTCCCATGATCCAGGTAATCTCAAACACACTCAGTGGGTGGGACGGCCAGTGCATTGTTCTGAGAACACCAGTAGCTTCTTTGTTTGATTTGCAAATTTAGTTCTTTTAGAGTGGAGCTTGATTTTCTCCACTCTCCCAAAGATGAAAGCTTTAACCCTTGCGTGGTGTTCAGGTCTGAGGACCCATTTTCAATTCAAAGAAAAAATGATGCGTTTTATTATCATTTCAACCTCCGATTCCTTGGCTGTCGCACATTTTCTGTGAAGAACATATACAATAACCCATTTTCAGTGTCTTTGTCTTCACTCTGTTCATCCCCTACACATTTATACTACATGTGGTGTTGGGCTGAACCTGCGGGGAATGAAAGTGTGGAGGTGCTGTGTCCTTCACTCTGTTCTCCTCCTACATGACCTGCTGTGTGTGTGTGTGTATGTGTGTGTGTGTGTGTGTGTGTGTGTGTGTGTGTGTGTGTGTGTGTGTGTGTCTGTGTGTGTGTGTGTGTGTGTGTGTGTGTGTGTGTGTTTGTATATGTATATGTGTGTGTGTGAGGGTGAGGGTGGACAACATGGACAGGCTGATGACTGGCTACATCTGTCCCTATGCTGGACACTTGTGATATTTTAAACATCTGGTATTCTTACATAAATTGATATGGCTGTATTGATGATAAAAAAAAAAAAAAAAAACAACAATGTGGTTGGTCCAGCAGACCACTGAGTAACAAACTCAGTGGTCACCACACATCACCACACAGGGGTTAAGTACTGTTTATCTGACGGGGCCAGTTTTGGTGGTCTATCAGGTCCTGCACAGCTGTCAAGACTCTAATTTTGTCTGTTTCTTTTAAATTTTTTTTAAATCCAGTTTTGGAAATTAATTATCACACACACACACACACACACACACACACACACATATCTTCTAAACTGCTTATCCTTCTGATTCGCAGTGAGTGGGGGTGCTGGAGCCTGTCCCAGTGGTCATCAGGCAGAAGGCCACCAAAACTGCCCCCATCAGATATTTCAGAAGATATTTCTGAACAGGTTAGCTAAGAAGAAATGAATTATCTTCATATCTAAAATATCTTCTGAAAAATTAGTAACTTGGTGGTACTTAGTGGCCATTTGTTTTGACTATAAATTAAACAAATGAAGAATGGCGTCACACATTTGCACAGCACTGTAGCTGAAGTGGATGAACTTTTGATTCAGTTCACATGTTTCTGCTATGTACGGTATGCTAGGGGTATGGGGACAGCAAAGCCATTTACCACCAAATTTGGGATAATGCTTATACAGTGTTTTGATAAACTGAGTCAAGTGAGATGACCTAGCAACTAACTTCATATTTCAATTGTTTGACATGCAGTAAATATGTTATAACACGTTCACAGAGTAATACGTATTTATCTGCTTGAAACTTAGCCAAGCTGATCTTTCTTCCAGCTTTATTTATAATGGCAGCTAAGGGAGTTCAAAACACAGTCTCACAGACCTCGTCTCAAAGGAGTACAAATATGGAAGGTTTTATCAATATCAACATATTAAAGAGTGTCGCAGAATAATGTTATATTTGATTAACTGGCAATATGCTTCACTGACTCTGTTTGCTCCATTTGATCTGATTCCGTCTTATATAAAAGATTCCAGCCAGGTTATAAAAGAGTGCTGAGTGCTTCTTATAACTGAAAGCTTATAACATGTTATAATGCATTCATAAGGCATCATAACCATGGCTATAAATATTCATAAAATGCATTACATGTTATAGCCATGCTTCATATGCATTATGAATTGCTAATGCATTATAAGTACTGTTCATAACAAATTATAAGAGCTCGTAAGTTGTATTAGTCCACTATAAGTAAAGTGAAGCATACGGTACTAAAGCCTCCTCCAGTGTTAAGAGTGAGGCTTCCAGTTAAAGGATTTACTGAAACACTAAAACACACAATAAAGCACATTACAGGCCTCAAATGTCAGACTTTAAACTAGTGATGCCATCATTAATGTGTTGTACTTGGTTTGCTGTGACGTAATGTAACATTTAAAGTGAGATGCTGGTTAAGAAAAGCACATTGTAGCAGTAATTCTAGGCTGGACAGCCTGTTTGGAGCTTCTGAATATTCAGGACTGAAGCCCCGAAAAGCCCTGACAGCAACAATGGTGGGATATATAATGCTGGAAATCCCAGGGTAAAAATAAACATTGTATTTGTCTTTAGTTTACACTCTCCAAGCTGACAGTATAACATGTTAACACTACTTATAATGCATTATATTAATAATTCATAATGTATAATAAACATGGCTATAACGTGCAATTTCTTTTTAATAAAGATTTATAACCATGTTTATAGTGCCTTATGAATGCATTATAACTTGTTATAAATGTGTTTATAGATGCTTACAAACATGACATTCAAAGAAAAAGCTCTTCTGGTATTGTTCATTACTACAAGTCAATAGTCACAGGAATAAAGGTTTTATTCTGGATTAATAATTAAACTCCAAAGGAATGTGTTACTGTACTGGGCCTAAAATTTTTGGCCAAAAATAAAAACTAAATATATTCCTTGAAGCTGATGCGCTGCATTTCCTGGGTTCAGGTTTCATTTATAACCTGGGGGGTGGATGATCTGCTTCACTAACTTTCTAAGAAAAACACAAAAAAGTGTCTGTATGCACTGGTTGCATGAGATTTTTGCCAAATTGTTATGCACCACTCTTTATTAGTCAACTTCTGGACCTTGGACCTTTGCTGCTTGCAGCCATGAATCAGATTTTCCCACGATTTTCAACACTCCTCCCTCATTTGCACTCATTAAACAGGTCTTCTGTCTCACAGTAACCTCAAAACTAGCATCCAGAACCTTGCGGCCTTCTGTTTTTTTCCACTTGCACTCGGCCTCCTTCCCCGCCTTTGACTGAAGCTATAATCTAAAGTAGAGTGGAATGGACAAAGGCAGAGTTTGTGAGATCAAATAGCACATAGAGCCAGATTAAAGGCTGAGATTACGCCTGTGTGGTTTGGATTCACTGCTCTGATGTTAAGTGTTTGTGTGCGTGTATGTGAGACGGAGAAAGGACCAAACAAAAGCAGGCGTTGTCGGGGCGGCCGGGTCGTCTGCTCAGACGGACCTCCTACGAGAGCTTTGATGCTCTGTCACACTTCAGCAAGAACATGGTTCATTTATATTCCTGCAGTCCATTAGATCAGTGGGTGGACCACTTAGATGATACATTAACATGATGCAGGTCACAGTTATGGCAGAACAGTGGTGATGAGAATATTTACCTCAGTGCTTAACATTGGCATGTTCTGGTTCTTGCTCTTCTTACAAGTACCTTTTACTCTGGTACAAACTGTCATTGTTAAAACGCATCTACTTTTTATTCTACTACATTTTCTATAATGTCTACAAATAGTAACCTTCAGACTAAAACAATACATGCAGAAAACAGGCTGTTACAAGCATGTTTTATTCATGTTGTGGGCTGGACAATTTGCATCAGTAACCATAACAGAAATGTTTCACTGCCATGGCATGTACCCACTACAAAGACTATGTTAATATATTACTGTTTTTCATGAAATTAAAATGCCCATTGAATCTGCTTTGACTAGTTTGCAATTTGCATGACAAATTGCAGAACAATTGAAAAAGCTATTTATAGTGTTATTGTTCAGTTAAATCTATTACAGAAACAGCCATTAAGTATGAATTGTTCATTTTTCATTGAAAAAGGTAGAAAACAAACATTTAACATTAAATTACACAGAATGCCTCAACAACTTAAAAAAATATATGTATCCAGTATTGGCCTGCTGTTTGTGTGTGTGTGTGTGTGTGTGTGTGTGTACGTGCATGTAAGGGTGAACAACATGGACAGGCTGCTGACTGGCTACAGCTGCTAAAGGAGAACCACTTGTGATGTTTTAAACATCTGATATTTTTATTGAACATAAATTCTTATGGCTGTATTGATTTTAACACATCAAAACCACACAAGGGTTAAATACTATTTATCTGATGGGGCAGTTTTGGTGGTCTACCAGGTCTTGCATGGCTGTTAGGTCTTATTTTCTCTGTGTCTTTCAATCATATTTTGAAATCCAGTTTTGGAAAGGAATTGTCACACACACACATTTTCTAAACCGCTTATTCTTCTGGGTCGCAATGAGAGGGTGCTGGAGCGTGTCCCAGTGGCCATCAGGCAGAAGGCCACCAAAACTTGCGCACACACACACACACACACACACACACACACACACACACACACACACACAATATGTAAACCGGTTATCCTTCTGTGTCGCAGCTAGGAGGGTGCTGGAGCATCAGAAATTTCAGAAGATATTTCTGAGCAGGTTAGATAGTGTCCATCCAGTACCTGCATCACAGTCTTTATTCTTTTTCAGGAGACTCAAAGAAATCTGCAGGGATATTTTTCAACACCTCCAGTTCAGTTCAGTCTTGGTTGGTTACATTTTCTGCTCCTCATGATCCAAGTAATCACAAGCATTCAGCACTCAGTGTTAAGGTCTGGAGTCTGGAGTGGTCAGTCCATTGTTCTGCTTCTTCGTTTGATGTGTCCATCTCCTTTAAGAGCGTCTTGTCAGGTACACATCCTTTCAGACCCATAGCGCTGAGTCATCTTCTCACAGTGGAAGGATGGACACAAACACCTGTGGATGTTTTTAGATCTGAAGCAGCTTGATTTCCTCCTCTGTCTCAAAGATGAAAAATGTAAGTGCTGTTTATCTGATGGGGACCGTTTTGGTGTCTACCAGGTCTTGTACGGTAAATAATCGAATGGGGGTCTCTGAGCTTTGCTCAATACTGTATATTTCTTAAACCTCTGATTTCTTCTCATCGAAATATTTGGTAGATTTCTTAATGTCTAATTTTTTCCTATAGTATTATCAATAATTAACACTAACCTACAATTTTTAAGTAAATATTCACAGTCACAGTATTCAACATTTTACACAAGGACTATTAAAGAAATGCAGCACCACACATGACAAAACAGAGGATTCTAACGTTTGTCATAAAGTTCCAGTTACTGGGACACAGGCACATCTTGGTTAGCATTGCACCAAAGCCAGAGACAATAGTGTTTCATGGAGTGAGTTTATGCCACCTGTGAGAGCTCACAAAAACAAACAGGGGGCAGATATTATAATGCTGCATTTTTACCACCTGAAAAATCATATTTGGTGTGTATAATAAGTTTGTCAGCTGTAATTAATTTAGTGACGGCTGAATGAACTGCACAAATAAATTTGGCTTTGTGTGTAAAGCCCTGAAATCACGCATCCTTCAAAACTGTCACCCTCTGCTCATCACAACAGCTCCACAAAAACCAGACATCCAATTACGAGGCTGGAGCAGGAAATCACTTGACATCCTTTCGCAGCCCTTATTCAGAAAATCCCAGCAATGTAGGGCACTAGCTTTGCTTCAACTCTGTCTAATTCATCCCATACAAATTTGATGGGACTGAGGCCTGAAGATTGGGCTGAAACTATCATTAGTCAAGCTGTGCTGCTCCGACTTTTCCTCTGAAGGATGCTATGATGACAGGTGTACTGGCTCTCCCACCAAGTTAAGTATCAAAATAACTTGAGGCCATTGCCTCCTCCATGTGTGATTCATCCATCCTCTCAGGTGTTCAAAGGCAAAATATAGATCCAAATATCTCCATCTTTAAATGATCAGTTCCTGAGGCTGACCTCCATATCTTATCTGTCTGGTTTGTGTGAAGTCACCTTTAGAAGGCCTGACTGTTTCAATCCTCAAACATCACAGTTTTCAAAGTGATGGTCTTGGCCACAGGGGTTACAGACACTTGCAAAGTTCTTATGATCACACTGTCAGATAAAATGAGACAGTGCAGGTACATTTTGTCCCTCAAGTCAGAAACAATGTAAATTTAAAACAATGTAAAGATTCTACCATTGCTACATCTCCTGTAAATTTGTTTACTTTTAGTAGAGCGGTAGTTGCTAGACTTAAGATTTCCTGATTTAAAGACTAGCAAATCCCTCCTTCTGATTATGTATCTTGAAGTTGGAAGGAACTTTAGAAAAAAATCCAAGAGTTTTGTGCTGCTGTCTGTGCTATCAAGCCAGCTGATTTGTGGTGGGGAAACATCTATCTGTCTGTCTGTCCATCTTTCCATCTGTCTTTCCGTCTGTCTGTCTGTCTAGCATCTTCTAGCAAGCTAGAAGAATGGTCAGAAATGACTCATCAGAAGTGGAGGACCACAGGCTAAAAGCTAAAGTGAGCAGTGTAGCTGACTATCTAGCCACTTTGTCAGTTTGGGTTCTGTTCTCTGACTGAAAGGGTAAAAAATCTCTGTGAAATCCATTCTGTGCTGGATAAATTATATATATGTATATATATGTGTGTGTGTGTGTGTGTGTGTGTGTGTGTGTGTGTTTGTGTTTGTGTATGTATATATATAAATTAAAAAATTGTTTTCTTCTGATTTTGTTCAACGACTGATGTAACGCAATGCTAGCTTGGTTGTCTTTGATAGCCTACAGCTCAGTGGCTGGAGCTGGCAGTCAAAATTGGTTGACACACAACAGGGATTCCCAATGGCTGTTTGATCTGCATTAATGCATTAACACTGATGAACGAAAACATGAAAATGATATAAAATCTTCAATTTTGACAAATTGTTGAGGGATACTGCATAACACGATGAATAACATTTTAAGCTCTTAAACTTCACAGCCGAAATGTCCTTAATGGGTTTACTTCACTCAAATCAAATCATCAAATCAAATTTATTTGTAGCGCTTTTTGCAACGGATGTTGTCACAAAGCAGCTTTACAGAATTTCGGAAAAGACAAAGTTTCAACAGGACTGTAAGAATGTACAGAAACCCCCTGGCGGGCAAGCCAGGGGCAACAGTGGCAAGGAAAAACTCCCTCAGATCTGAGGAAGAACCTTGGGAGGAACCAGGCTCACCAGGGGGGACCCAACCTCCTCTGGTCAAACTACCTACAAGTGATTACAGGTGATTCACCTACAGGTGATTCATTCACCTTCCTTGAAAAATGTGCATATTTGTGCCTATTACTTTAAAACTTTTTTAAACAGGAAAATAAAAAGCCTGGCGTCTTAAAGGTAATAAAGATGTACGCTTGAGGGTACCATCCCAGGGACAGACCATGGACCTGACATGCAATTAGTTGCCTTTTTTCCTGAAATTTAGAAAAGGAAGAAAATGTCAGAACAGAACTCAGTATTTAAGATACATTTATCACAACATTTATCTTTAAGATCCACTTATTTTTTCTGCTTTGTCGAATGTACTTTGGCATCTTCAGATCTCTAACCTGCTAAGTGGGCCACTTAATGATTAACCTGTTGGTTTTATATTTAGTCTTAGTAACATCCTATTATACACGTTTCAGGCTTTTCAGAGTAAAATCTCCTTCCATCGAGACTTCCGGTATGGCGCTCTAGAGCAAAGACGTGTGAGGGAGGAGCTCTCGACCAATCTCTTTTTCCCACTATATTTCAAGACAAATTTGACACCTAAAAGGTATAGATAATCAGTTAATAAACCTTGATCATAAGTCCTGTCTAACATGAGCAGCGCAAAAAAACAGAAACAGTCGAACGCTCAACCTCCTGCAACCAGAGCCTCCTCCACGTTACATCGGCCTTGGCTAGGGAGAAGGAGAGGGAAAGAGTGGACCACAGTGAGAGCGACTCTTCTGATTTTCTCTCAATGAACCTGTTAGTCACCGAACTTGCTAAAAATCGTGTGACCCTCTTGGAAGACATTTCAACCCTAATATGAGATTCTATCAGGCCATTGCAGACTGCAGTGGATGCGATGCGAGATACAGTGAATTGCTTCTAAGAGCGCCTTGTTTTCGTCAAAACTCTAGCTGGTGCAAACTTCGAGAGACTCTCCCGGGCTGAGGCTACCATTGAGTGTTTAAACAAAGAAAACGCTACGCTCCTGGATCGTGTGGACAACCTAGAAAATAGGTCTCGCATATCCAATCTTCAAAATCTCAACATACCAGAAGGCAGTGAAGAAGGTCAACATAACACTCAGTTTATCTCGAATATGCTGGTGGAGGCGATGGGACAGAATGCTTTTGTTAAGCCCCCGAAGCTGGAGAGAGTTCGCTTGGATTGAAACCAACAGCGGATCGACTGCCCAGACCTTTTGTGGTGTGGTACAGGGAGAAAGAGAAGGTGCTTAGATGGGTAAGAGAACACGGCCTAACCTACAGAGGAAGCAAGCTAGGAGTCTACCCAGATCTGAGCGTGGCTCTGTCGAGAAAACGAGCAGCCTACAAACGCGCTATTTGAGAAAGGCGTTCGTTTACAGCTTCTGTACCCAGCTCGACTGCGACTAAACTACAACAACGAGACTCTCACCTTCGACAGCCCAGAGGAGGCTTTGAAATTCTATCGCGAGCGTTTTTCTCCAGGACAGTAAGAACGTTTCAGCGTTTGAGCGAAGAGACAGCTGACTCATATAGGTGCAGTCTGGGCCCGCTGGAACATTGACTTTGCAATTGTAAAACGATTGCATGTTCGGAGTGGTGTGGGCGGACACAGAGGCCATCTGGTTTGCCTTAAAGGTGTGCCATTTGAATTAGTTTTCTTGCTGCAAAGTTTCCAAAAAAAAATGTTTGAAAATAAGTTGGATGTTCTAGACGTCAAGATTTGTTATCTTTTCAACGGTCTCCTCTGCTGAGGATTAGCCGGTGTGTGGAATATATTGGATATATATTGGAGTATAGTTAGGTGGCATACAGCCTGCAGTTGACCAAGCAGTAGGAGGTTATCATAGACAATGGTTCATTTTGTTAAATTGTTTTTTTCTAATCATTTTTTCGTTTGGGGTGGGATTAAGTCTTATATGTTACTTCATGGTCAGGAAAATGCTACTTATGCGTACTCTTCTTTGCAGGCTTGCATCTTCTTTTTAGGATCGATGAATACCTTTTTTTGTTTATATTTTACATATGGCTAATAGAGTAATTACTGAGACAAAGTCAGTAGGGGGCACTATCCATTTTGTTAGCTGGAGCATTAAGGGCTTAAATGGACCTGTTAAAAGTACCAGGATATTTACACATCTTAAAGCATTGAGAAGTTATTTTTTTGCAAGAAATGCATTTACGCAGCACAGATCATATTAGACTTAAAAACATGGATTTTTCATTCCAGTTTCAATGCAAGAAATCGGGGTACTGCTATTCTGTTTCACAAAAAGGTACTGCTTTCAGCCAAAACATCGTCTCTGACCCTCAGGGAAGATTCATTATAGTGGCTGGTTTTCTGTTCCATACTCCAGTATTCCTTGTACGAGATTTACGCCCCTAACTGGGACAACGTTGACTTTATATATAAAGTAATATTAAATAATTATATATTCAATAATTTCTTCAATACCTGAAATAAATACCCACATATTAATTTTTGGAGGAGATCTAAATTGTGATGGACCCTCTGTTGGACCGTTCTAATCCAAAAACATTTAACATTTAAAAATTTGCTCAAACTTTCTCATTGTTTTTTTCTCAAACAGGCTGCACTGAGCCTTGGTGTTTCTTTTATCCGGATAAAAAGGCTTTTTCTTTATTTCCCCACATGTTCACCATTCTTACTCCAGAATAGATTGTAGAATCTGACCATGCTCCTGTTTCCTTAGATTTAATGCTCCCCACATCTCATAAGACATGACTTCCATGGTGACTAAATACCCCATTACTATCAGACTAAAACTCATTAGTGTCAACTGCTATAGATAATTTTATCCAGGAAAGTAAAACAATCAAATCAATCTCTCCCTCAGTTTTATGGGAGACTTTGAAGGCAGTGATTAGAGGGGAGATTATTGCCCATTCTGCATGGCTTAAAAAAACAAATATAACAACAACAGTTAATTAATGATATATCTAATATCTCAGCAATATTCAACATGCCCTTCCCCACACATGGAGAGAAAGCCCGACAACTCAAAAACAGAGCAGCCGTTTATGCGTAAACAATGCTCTTATTTTCCTTCTCTGCCACCAAAACCTCCCCTGGAAGATATTCTTGAATTACGCATGATAAATAAAGGTTTCATTTCAAGAATTTATAATGAAATCGCTCCCCCACACAATACTCGTTTAGAGAAAGTTCACACAGCTTGGAATGAAGAGTTGGGTCTGACTATACCTGAAGAAACTGGGAAATCAGCTATGAACATAATCAACAGCTCTTCGTCATGTGCACGAATCAACCTTATTCAGTTCATTACTGCAAAGTGAACCTGGCAAAAATTCAGCATGGGGTAAATGAGCTGTGTGATCGTTGCCATCTGGAGAAAGCTGACCTAAAGCATATGTTTTGGACTTGTCCTGCTTTATCAAGTTTTTCTTTGGCAATTATTAACTGTTTATCAGAAGTATTAAACCTAGAAATTGTGCCAAGTTTGAATTATGTTTATTTGGGCTGATTAACACAGACTCAAAAATTCCAAATAGGATTAAGGAGGCCTTGGCCTTTGCATCCCTTCTGGCTTACAACTAGAAAAGATTAAGTTTGTATCTAGAAAGGCTTCTGTGAAATTCCATAGGACTTGGAATCTTTTGATTGCTTATTTTGAGAAGCTGGAAAGTCTCCCCACTAATTAGCATACCCCCCCCCCCCCCTCTTCGATGTTAAGAATACTCTTTGGCTTAAATAACTATGATCTCAGTATCTGTATGTACAGTCATATGACCCTGAATGCATATTGTTTTCTTTCTAAGTATTAGTCAAATTTTGAAAAAGGTACAAGCTTTTCCTGACCCAGTCAATACTATGAAGACATGTATGTATTTGTGGATTTTTGTTCATTTTGGATACATATACATACATTTTATATATATATATATATATAATCATTTATTGTGTGTATTACATTATTTTTTTATTAAAGTTCTGGTTATGATGTAAAATGTGGAATATATATATGACTGTAATAATACATTTGTGTAAACCCTCAAACAAAAAAAGTTTAATTATTTAACTTATTTATTTAAAATCTCCTTCCATCCATTTCAAATGCATGATTTAGATTCCAATTTAATAACTGTCACATACTTACATGAACAAATATATCAAAAAAGTTCACCAAGTGATTATTAAAACGCATACATTTTAAAGCCTTAATTATAATGACAAATCTATTTCAACTAAATCAAAGTGTACACTTTTGATTATAACTGCATTTGTTTTATACTCACTAAGGGTCAGTCCACGCCTGTGTCACATCATAGGCTGTATATATGCGAAATATTTCTCGGGGGCCTGTACGCCGGCTATCGCCACATGATGTTTTGATAATCTCATATAATACTGTCAAAACAAAACTGAACAGAACATAGCCGGTCACCCACGTTCACCCTTCTGAGAAAATATTGTTTCTTCAAACCGAAGGAGCCCACTGAAGACCTGCCTACCTACTCCTCCCCGCTTTTTGCTTCCTATCCTCGTGATTTTCACGCATAAGAAGGAAAAAAAAAAAAAACATCTCCTCAGCTGACAATTTCCTCACTCCTTCCTTTGGCTTCTTCCTGTTCCTTCCACACACATCAGTGCAGTGTTTTGTAAACTGACACCACTCCTGAAATCAAAATGCGTCTGTGTACAGTTCACCAGGTTCCAGGTATTTACCTGGAAAATATTTGATAAGAATTATAGCTGAGTGGAGACATATTCTCAGAAATAAGGAGAATTCAATACATGCCAGATGCCAGAGCTGAAAACTTCACATTGAAAGACTAAACAGAGGTGTACACTGGAATAATCCACACTGCTCAGTCTCTACACTTGCCTGTGTCGACTGTCCACAACTGGATGGCTGAAAGTAAACATGAATGCATAAGTTAGCGTTCAGCTGTTTTTAGAAAGCGAAAGTGAATGAAAATTACATCGAGGAGGTTTTTCACTGCCTATCAAACAATTATCATTTAACTGAACAGGCATTCTTGTCCTTTTTCCCCATTCATTACCACTACTTTGGATAGGAATTTCCTGATTAAGTATTCTTAATCAAATTCTTAATCAAATATTTTCTTTGAATTTACATTTACTTATAAGTCTTTAGGGTGACAACTGTATATATTTTATTAGACGAATCCAAAATGATAAAACTGCTTTCATTATTTTCTATTTCACCTGAAATCACCTTTATGTTGTATAGCGTTCAGTCCATTTACGCTCTGAAGCATAGGATGCACTTCCTGGTAGTAGGAGGGTGCAGGCATGTGACACCTTGAAAAAAGATCTCACAATATCAAACAGGCACTCTCCCTTATATAACCTTCATTTCCAAGAAGTCGGGAAGATACCAGGTACGGTTGAACATGCTACGGGTAAGTAGTGCTTTCCCATGTTTAAGTGAGAGTGGCTGAGCCTGAGAACATCCTTCATAGTATCAGTGATACAGGAACGGCATCAGTGAACAAATATAACGGCTCACAGTCAACCCTTCACCTAAATCAGTATTTTCCTATTTTCCTATTCAATTGACAGAATTTTTCATGAAATGAATGACATGCAGTCTGACAGAAGGCTGCTTGCCATTCTTATGTCCAGAAGTTCAGATTTTCTTTAATATCTTCAGCTACACCTTAATTAAATACTCTGTTCATTGCCCCATACTCATGCAACACAAGTCTGCATATCTACAATGTTCAGTCAAGTGGACTGACTTGTAGCCTTAAATTTGTTTTGCCCACATTCTTTTTAACTACAACAAAACAACATACACTATTTGGACAAAAGCACTGGGATACGTTGGGACACTGGAAGCTTTTCTGACACCCCATTCTACATCTATAGGCATTAATATGGAGATGGTCCCTCCTTTACAGCTATAACAGCTTCCACTCGTCTCATAAGCCTTCGACAAGATTTAGGAGAGTGTGGGAATTTTTGGCCATTCATCCAGAAGAGCATTTGTGAGGTCAGACACTGATGTTGGATGAGAGGGCCTGGCTCACAATCTCCGTTCTAGCTCATCCCAAAGATGGATTTGGAGTCAGGGCTCTGTGAGGGCCAGTGAAGGTCTTATACACCAAACTCACCCAGTCATGCCTTTATGGACCTTGCTTTGTACACTGGGGTACGGTCACACTGGAACAGAAAAGGTTCTTCCCCAAACTGTTCCCACAAAGTTGGAAGCTTACAATTGTCAAAGTGTCTTCTTATGCTGAAGTATTAGGATTTCCCTTCACTGGAACCACGAGTCCTAGGCCAACCCCTGAAAAACAACCCAATAGCATTATCCCTCCTCTACCAAACTTTACAGCTGGCACAATGTAGTCAGAAAGGTAACGTTCTCCTGGCATTCGCCAAATGCAGACTCGTCCATCAGACTGACAGATAGAGAAGTGTGATCATCACTCCATGGAATACGTTTCCAGTACTCCAGAGTCCTGTGGCAGCTTTATACCACTCCATCTCACGCTTGGCACACAGTTTTTGTGCTGATGTTAATGCCAGAGGAGGTTTGGACCTCTGCAGTTATTAAGTCAGCAGAGCATTAGTGACTTTTATGGATTATATGCTTCAGCAATCGACGACCCACTCAGTAATTTTACGTGATCTGACACTTTGTGGCGGAGTTGCTGTGGTTCCTAAATGCTTCCCCTTTTTTAATAATACCACTCACAGCTGGTCGTGGAATATCCAGGAGGAAAGAAGCTCACAAACTGACTTGTTGCAATGGTGGCATCCCATTACAGCATCACGCTCGAATTCAGTGAGCTCTTCAGAATCTTTCACAAATGTTTGTAAAGGTGGATTGCATGGCTAGGTGCTTCATTTAACATATCTGTGGCAACGAGATGGAATGAAAACACCCGAACTTAATAATTAAGATGTGTGTCCCAATACTTTTGTCCATATAGTGTAGCATTGATGGTGTCCCAAGAAAGACTGGCTGTTAAATTTCATTCTTATTTTAAGGGGCACTCTGGCCAAAATTAACAATGTAACCAGAACTACATCTGTTGTCAAAATGCCCACTCACCTACACTGGTTCAGTAGTAGCCACTAGAAGTTTTGAGGGTAGATTTTTGGGGTGTGCTGTTTATCTTTATCTGCTAGCTGGCTAAAGCAGAAAGAAGCCACATAGTTAATGATACAGCTAGGAAGCCAAATATCATGCCTAAATGTATTAGCCTCCATGTGGTGGATGCTGCACCCACATGCATGCTGGGTATTGTAGTGAGAGGGTGTATTATGTTTAACATGCTGCGTATAAATAATATAATATTTTGGGCAGAGAAAGAGCAGCTGATGTTTATTAATCATATATCTGTCCTCACTATTCTTATAAATGCATGCAACAGGATGTGCACTCAAAACAACTGATGCCATATCAGCACCCACTGTGTGAGAGCTATGGTAAATATGAGCTCTGGGTGTTGACATGCACAGCTGCTGACTGGATGCCACTGATTACAGCTGTCGGAGTCACTTGCTGAATACGGGCCAAATTCACAAAGCCCCTCAACTCTTCTCTACATGCAGACTGCATGATTAATGTGATAAGTGCCTCTGTTAATCACTCTGAGTGGAACAGCCAATGCATAATGTTCAGAGGCCACAGAGCTGGTGGTGCCCTGTGTTTGATGTCCAGCATACCAGCACAGAAGGACTGCACAATTAATCATATTTAATCACAATTACAATTTTTGAGATTCCTCTATTAACTAATTGACATAACTGTGATATTGGTGAACGCTGCTGAAGTTAGCTAATGTTAGAGATTGGTTTTGGTGCGGAAAATCATATCAGGATTAGATAACCAATAACTAAGGAATTTTCATTATAGATTTGAATAGTTTTAATTAAACAGTGGTTTACTGACAGATGTGACTGTCAGTTCTAAATGGCCACAGTAATAGACTAAATCAGGATAAACACAAATGTTGGCTATACTTCCGGGTGCATTACTCACATTCAGTCAGCAGTAGAAGCAGCATTTAAGTAGCAGTCAATATGAATAGAAGAGACTGAACCAAAGTAACAACAATAGTAAAATATTGTGATTAAGGTTGTAATGTCAAATGTGTTTGGGAAAAAATTGAGTATTGTACCTTTAAGAAATGCGAAGGTGCCTCATTATTTCCATGTGAGTGAGTGAGTGAGTGATTGAGTGAGTGAGTGAGTGAGTGAGTGAGTGAGTGAGTGAGTGAGTGAGTGAAAAAGTCTGTAAGCAAAACTGCCTTTTCACTTTCTGATTGGAAATAGTTTATATGGGAATAGTTAATTATTAGTAATTATAATTATAATTATAATAATAATTATTATTATAATAGGTAATTATTTTTGGATATTCATGGCAATATCTTAAAGGGAATTCCAACGATTTTCAAAAATTTGCACATAATTGACTAGTTATGATGTTATTCATAGTGGTTTGCTGTTCTAGAGAAACTTAAGAAGTCAGAATTGCTCACAGTGATGAGGAAAGGAACCAGACGTCTGTAGTTCATGACGTTTTATAAAAGTAGCAAGACATTCGATGGTGTATGTTTTTACAGTGATTTCACTCTCTTCACACTCATGAAAAAATGCATAGTAACCTGTGGCCCCTCGTGGCTTTTGATGGCATAGAATATCACAAGACCAACACAAAACCCACAAGCTCAGTTCAGCCAGAGAGCAGCATGATTCGGAAAGCTCTTTGAATATTATTCCAATTCTGTTGCCAAATGTTTGTGGTAAATTTTTGTCCAGACCATTTTTGCTTACATCTTTAATTCAATGTCAAATACATCTGTGTGAACAGTAAGGGACCAAACTACAAATGTAAACAGAATCTTCTTCATCTTTCGGCTGCTCCCTTTAGGGGTCGCCACAGCGGATCATCTGCCTCCATCTTGCCCTATCCATTGCCTCCTCTACTTTCACACCAACCATCTCCATGTCCACCTTCACTACATCCATAAACCTTCTCTGAGGTCTACCTCTTCTCCTTCTACCCGGCAGCTCCATCTCCAACATTCTTTGCCCAAAATATCCACTATTCCTCCTCAACACATCCAAACCATCTCAACCTGGCCTCTCTGGCTTTATCTCCAAACTGCTCCACCTTCACTGTCCCTCTGATCTGCTCATTTCTAATCTTGTCCAGCCTCGTCACTCCCAACGAAAATCTCAGCATCTTCATCTCTGCCACCTCCAGCTCAGCCTCCTGTCTTTTAGTCAGAGCCACAGTCTCCAAACCATACATCATAGCAGGACACACTACTGTCTTGTAAACCTTCCCTTTCACTCTTGCTGCTATCCTTCTGTCACACATCAGCCCTGACACCCGTCTCCACCCACTCCATCCTGCCTGCACCCTCTTCTTCACCTCTTTTCTACACTGTCCATTGCTCTGGATGGTTGACCCAAGATATTTGAAGTCATCCACGTTCACGACCTCTACTCCTTGCATCTTCAAATGTAAAAATGTACAAATGTAAACAGAATACAGGCCTATAATATAGAGTGTGAAAGAAAAGGCTGCTTTCTGTTTGTTTAAAATAATAAAGTGCAATTAACTGTCCTGAACCGGCCAAACTGCTGTGAAAGACTGTGAATACCATTTTAGGCATTATCTTACTTACATTACTGCATGACTCACCGCATATGTAGTCAATGCAAGAAAACAGAGAATCGCACACAAAAATACATGGATTACTCAGCACACCTTCTAAAAAAAAGATACCAAGATGTACAGTGGCTCACCGCTCTGGTGACGGAAAGAAAGCGATCGTAGCTGATCAGAACGATGTTGAAGACGGAGGCAGTGCAGAGGAGGTAGTCCATAACCAGCCACAGTTTACAGAGACCTCGACCCAGCATCCATTTGCCTGTCAGTATGTAGGGCAAATACACTGGAATACAAAAAGCCCCTGCAGAAAAAAAAAACACCAAACAAATTAATTTCAGCAAAATCCTCAAGGTAAAGACAACAAATTACCTGATGTTTTAATCTCAATTCCACTTCTTACTATGCTGTGATCTACATAACTTTAACCTCTTATTCTGCTGGGTATATTTTGGTTTGTCCATCTGAATTTTCATGACCAAATCGTAAGGCAAATTATTGAGTAACTGCATGAAATAAACACAAAATTTTATTTTATTTATTTCTTTAAAAGCTCCCCTCAAATGAACTGAATTAAATGTGTTTTATGATCACACATATAGCTATATGCTTATAATTTACTGCTGAAAGCCAAAAATCTTATACGTTCTTTGTGTTATTTTATAAAAATTATTTTTACAGAGCAGATCACTGAAGAGACGGCGTCTGTTTATAGTTTATAGCCCAGATTAGGGATGGAAAAATGGGTCGACTTTCAGTAGAAAAAAACTTTCAGCTTCTTTTGTTATAAGGGTTTAAAATTACCATCTATTTGACTGGAAAAAAGACAGTTACAGCCTCATCCGACACCCACATTTTGAATGTAGCTTATGAAATATTAAAGTTATAAAGAACATGATGAAGTGCATTTTGGAACCACTGGTGGTCTCAAGGAGATGCAGAGGTTAAGCTCAGTCTTATAGAAAGAACATTCACCATTCACATGAATGAGGTCTCACTGAGCGAGATCACTGTACTGCTATTTAAAATGTAATTCCAGTCATAATAAATGGAGCAGAGATTCTAGAGAATTACATTTTCTAGAGAATACACTTTACAAGTGCTCCTAAAGGACCACAATCAGGGATGCATGACAAATTATTCTTTAGTTGTTATATCAACACTGGCCTTCCCAGTACTGATATCAGTGAAGTGTGCACTATGCAAAATAACATCTGACCAATCACAGACATTCCTGAAGTGTTTTGATGAATCAAAGCATTCACATGATTCAGCAAACATAGATCATTTCAGTCAAAATGCAGGCAAGTCCTGAAACATTTTACATCATGGGTGCATTCATTTGTTTTCAAGAAGATAAATCAGGACCACAGTACAAAGTAGAGTATTAAACTACTGCCTTAATTAGGGGGATAAACACACCCTTTCAGCTGCTAAAGGTGTAGTTGGTGTAGTGTAGTGGGTCACACCTCTGCCTTCTACGCTGTAGAGTGGGATTCAATCCCTGGCCTGGGCAAACGCCCTACACTATACCAATAAGAGTCTTTGGGCTCTTGGACTCCTAACACTACCTTCATCTACCTGTGTAAAAATGAGGAAATATGGATGAGCATCTGCCAAATAATGTAAATGTGAGCTAAAGTGATAACCAGATCTATTTGGAAATAGTTTATCTAGGAATGGTTTAGACTATTTCATGATTGTTGGGAAATTAAAATTTAAAGGGGAATTCCAAAGTTTTTTCCAAATTCCTGAACTGAATATTAATTAAAGTCATTCAGAGTGGTTTGGTGTGAAATGTGCTGTTTTAGAGAAACTTACTGAGTCAGAACTGTTCACAGAGGTGGTGATAGGAACCACAGATCTGAAGAGTTTAATGTCTGTAAAGGGTCTTTTTAAAATTCTGACTTGGTAAGTTTCTCAATAGGGGTGCGGGAAATAATCGATTCTTAGAGGTATCGTGATGCGGACCTAAACGATTCTGAATCGATTCACAAATGTCAAAAATCGATTTTCTGTATATTTAATTTATAATGTTGAGGGAACGCAAAAGGCGGAACCTGGAAGCCCGGAAGAGCGGCGTCCGGACACTCCGTGAGGTGCATCTTGGTGTCTCAGTGTGTGATAATGTCCTAGTAAAAGTTAGGTTAAAAATATAAACGAAAACACGGATTTAATTTGCTCTGCTTTCAGCTTTAGCTAGAGCCGCTTTCCTCCTGTCTCTGCCACAAAACTTTTCCTCTAAAGTAGATCAGTTTCTTGTAAAATGTCTCTCAACGTTCGAATGTTTTACAAGGCTGAAGTCGCTTCTTGAAGTCGCTCCACCTTAAATTCTGACTGAGGCAGCAAATGTAATTGCGGCACCATTTAAGGTGGAACAGGAAAATTTGAAAGAGAAGCTGACTTCCTCTTCGCAACCTTTTAGTGTTTGACAGTCTCTCGTTGCAGATTTAACTTGCCAGGAAACCAACAGCGCCGCTTATGAACGCGAATCACGCCTCGTTGCTAGGTGACCTTCAGTCTGGGTCTCAGTCGTTGTGAAACAGGGCTTTCGCGCTGTGTTGCTCACGTCCCATTCCGCAGATATTTTACTGACACCCCCACTCTCTACAACGAGACCAAAACCTAAGCTATAAAATCACTAAAGAAAACAGGCAGGACGGCTGTAACATGCTGCGTGGACATCCACCACCATTGGGTCTTATTTCACTGTAACCGCGCATTTTATCGCAGATGAGCGGCAGCAGCGTCTCATGTGCTCTAAGCAATAGCAGGGAATGAAAGCCTTCTAGTTCACTTGCCTCATCACTTCTATCTGTTTTATTCATAAAAGATATCAGAAGTAAATTCATTACAGATCATTACAAATACTTTGCTTTAAAAGGACCAAGTCCTCAGACAGTAGGAAAACAGAAATCCTGTACAGTAAAAGAGACGCATCAAGATGCATCGATAATCGTTTTATAATCACATCGCAGCCCTCTGAATCATAATCGAATCTAATCGAATCTTGAGGTGCCTAGAGATTCCCACCCCTATTTCTCAATATTGCCCAACACATCAAACCACTCTGAATGATTTTGTGTACATCTCAGAAACTGAAATATGCTGGAATTCAAAAAGATCTGTGAAATTTCATTTAAATACAGACATACTTCCAGTGTAGTTCCCATCCCCTGTGTTTCCTTGAGGGCTTTTTCCAATTTCACTTCAGATTCTTGGTGTCAGAAACACTGGAAATGGATAACACTAATGAAATGGAAAGCATTCATTAACTGACCTCAATTCTGGGATCAAACTCTCCAAATTAGTGTCTGTACGAATTCAATCACTTCCTTGGAAATGGAGAAAGTGCAACATTTCCTGATACATAGTAACAATCTGGAACCTCTACAGTAACAGGTCTTCACAGTGTCTTATGAGCTGAATGACATACCATATTATTGAATGTCTACTTGCCATTGATATGCTCATGAAGAATAAAGCAGTATAGCATAGGGGGCAGTCATGGGCTGGAGGTTAGGGATCTGGCCCTGTAACCGGAAGGTTGCTGGTTCGATCCCCAGGGCTGACAGTCCATGACTGAAGTATCCTTGAGCAAGACACCTAACCCCCAACTGCTCCCCGGGCACCGTGGATAGGGCTGCCCACCGCTCCGGGCAAGTGTGCTCACTGCCCCCTAGTGTGTGTGTTCACTGGTGTTTATGTGGTGTTTCACTTCATGGATGGGTTAAATGCGGAGGTGGAATTTCCCCGATTGTGGGATCAAAAAAGTATCACTTAACTTAACTTAATAACTTAATTAAGCTGAACAGCCGTGTTGAGTGTCTAAGGCAGAGGTTACTAATAAGTGCTCCATGGTCCAAGTCCAGACCCAGGTGCTGTCCTATACAGACCTGGAATACAACCGATAAAGTACAGATAATTTATTTTTTCTCCCTGTATTTTAATCGGCATATCATTTCTAGTCATTACGGTAGATTTAGTGTCCCGGGAGACTCACAGACCAAACTGTAAATATCACACATGACACTACTCAGCCAATCAGATCTGTCCATTACACTGAGCACTGAGACTGGACTGAGTGACGCACACACAGGGGAGGGACGAGGCGAGAAACAGCAGTCAGAGAAGAAAGTGAGCCAGATTATTTTACGTTGTGCTCTAAAAAGAGAAAACTGGCAATAAATGTTAAAATATTACTGAATTGTACTTCATTTGATTTGATTTGACGTTCAGTTTTTGACCTACTAAGCTACTTCAGTAAACAGCATTTGGTACTGAATCATATTGCAAGCAATATATTATGATGTTCTGGACCTTTGCTTGAAGAGATTTTCTTTAACTGGACCTTACTAAACTTTAATTATAGATCCCTGGTCTACGGGAGAATCTGAACCAAGCCGTCTTAAGTACAGTATCACCCAGAGTAACCCGCTATCCACTCTGTTATGGTAGCACTACACTCTTCTTCCTAATTGCTGCTTTTGAAAAAGCTCACTTAAATCAGTGAGACAGATATTACACCATCAATACACTTGAAGCAGTGTTGAAATCAAAATTACCATAAAGACTGCTTTTTGTGCAATGTGAGTTCACCTTTTCCTCTCCTATTTGCACAACACATTTGGCATAATCTCATTTTATATCCAAGGTCATGCCATACACGTATAATATGTAAAACAAATTTTCATTTAAAAATAAAGTAAATAAAAGCTTTCCACATACTTATGCCCGCTGTTTGTATAAAGATCATATAGGCCTAGGACTGGAGTTAATAGCCCCTGATATAGTGCACTGCAACCCTTTACCAAGAGCTGTGAAAATGCTTCAACATCGAGTGAACCATGGATTATACCAACAATATCAAAGCATAAACAGGTGACAGCCACATACGCCATTATATAAGAGTGCTTAATGTAGAGGTCTCTTTTTGTACTATGTAGCATTTGCCAGTATCTTAATGCTGATTTCTACTGATGCTGTATGGTTTACACGTTAAGTTAGCATCAAGCTAATGATTTACCATCTAATGCTCATGGGTATATTTTGGTTTCATGTGTGCTTCAGTATTTCAATAACTATTTGGATTGCAACTCTTTTTTCTATATTTATTTTATTCTATTTCATTTTGACACCTGCACCAAGCAAAATTCCCTGTATATCTGGTACTTTGTAAACGAAGATTCTGTTATTTTTCCTTGGTGCATTCCAAGACAATTTTTGGTCACCTAAGACTAAAACTAGGACCATTCTGAAATGTATCTTAAACAGGTCATGCAATCATGCACTGGTATAAAAGCAAGGACAGGTTGAGGCTTGCCATTTTGCCAAAACTGCATCAGCAAAAAATCCAGCAGTTTAGGAACAACTTTCTTCAGTGTGTAACTGCAAGGATTTTAAGTATTTCATATGCACTCAGTACATAATAAACTCAGAAGTTTCAAGGAAACCAGATTAATCTCTATACGTAAAGGGCAAGGGAGAAAACCAGAACCACATGGGCTCAGGAATACTTTGACAGCCCGTTGTCAATAAACAGCAAATACAAGTTAAGACTGGACCAAGTACAGCAGAAACGCCATTGACTTCTCTGGGTTTGAGCTCAATTGAAATAAACTGATGCACAGTGGAAACCTGTACTGCAGTCAGATGAGTTAGCCTTTCAGGCGGTTAATGAAAATAATGGCTATTGTGTTCTCAGGAGTCAGAGAAGAAAAGGACCATGCAGATCGTTACCAGTGTAAAGTTCAAAAGCCAGCATCTGTCATGGTGGATGTGGGGGGGTATTCATGGGAAACCTGAACATCTGTGAAGGACCGTTAACATTGAACAAGAAACAAATGCTGCCTTTTAGATGCCGTATTTTTCAGGGACATCCATGCTTATTTCAACATGACAACACCAATGACTGGAACTCCGGGTCTAAGCTCAATTTCTCTATGGTCAGAACGAACAGGGTTTACAAAGAATCATCTCTATCCCAAATGTCTATGTCAAATAAAAATGTTCAGAACTCGATACGTTTTGTTCTGTGTACGTTTTTCTTCTGAATATCATTGGTTCCTCTGAATTATAAACATTGAATTATAAACATTAGCAAACAGATATGACCTGCATTAGCAAAACAATAATGACCTGCTGGTTTTGTGAAACAATAAAAGCAAGTAAATGTTACTCAGCTGTCAAACAGAAACAGAGTAACCTGGTCATTTTGCACCTCGTACAACTCTTCATGAAGCTGAGCTCATCTTCTTTTTCGCTAGCTGCTTGGTTGAATTTTCCCATTCTACCTTAAATGGTGCAGCAATTGTTACAACACCTCAGGTGCCAGTATATAACTGCTGCAAGGCGGAGCAGGAAAATTCACACCTTCTTAAAAACTGAGTTTGTATTTGTGTTTTGTAATCAATGCTAAATTATAGTTATATGCACAAAGCCTTTTATAGTCTGTGTTTTTTGCCTTTCTGTTTTCATGGATTCTTTATTCTTTATTTGTTTAGCAGTCATGGTACAGTGAACACTATGAAAAACCCAACTATGAGAATTATTAATGCTCACATGAACCATCCCATTATTTTACTCAAAGGACAAATATAATTACCAAAAGGAAACTTGAAGTGTGTAGAATCTTTAACATTATAATAATGTGTGATTATCTTAAGCCAT
The DNA here is from genome assembly GCF_015220715.1 of Pygocentrus nattereri. Lineage (NCBI taxonomy): Eukaryota > Metazoa > Chordata > Actinopteri > Characiformes > Serrasalmidae > Pygocentrus > Pygocentrus nattereri. The sequence continues at coordinate 12,511,597 of NC_051212.1, forward strand.
GAGGATAATTATGTATGAGATTACGTTCTTTATCTGTGCTTAATCTGTAGAGAAGTCACTGTAGGACAGAAGGAGAGGGAGAGAAAAGCAAACAGAAGAGTGAAGAGAAGGTAATAAATAAATTGAGGAGGGAAGAGATGAAGTGGGTAACACCTCTGCCTTCTACACTGTAGACTGGGGTTCAATCCCCACCTGGGTCGGCACCCTACACTACACCAATAAGAGTCCTTGGGCAAGACTCCCAACACCGCCTTCGCCTCCCTGTGTAAAATGATCAAATTGTAAGTCGCTCTGGATAAGAGCGTCAGCCAAATGCCGTAAATGTAAATATAGAGTGTTTGCCTTAATTTCTAAACCAAATCTGTTTTTTTTTTTTTTCATTTCCAACTTTTCTGCAAACATTTGTTCTTCAGTCGCCAGTGGTATATACTCACAAAATACAGGGAGATTCACTTGAAAGAGGCCCCGAATATTCTGTAAAAACTCTGTCAAAACTCTGAAGCAATCTGAACCAACCAGCATGCAATGGGCTCCTCACTATATGGAGCTTTGAACAAGCCAGAATGCCCCTGTGTCGGAGCGATGAGGTAGGCACTGGACAGTTGTTGCGATGTTTGACCTCCATTTGCAACTTCCCTTCATGTGTCTGGCAGAAAATGGAGATCACTTCCAGCATCGCATGTAATGCAATTGATTACACATACGTCAAGGTATGTCACGCATTGCTTCATCCTAACGGGAGTTACAAAAGAATATTCTGGGCCTATTTTGAGCGAATCTCCCTGTATTTCCTTATCATTCTTGAAACAAATCATAGCCAAATCTGGAAAACAAAAGTCACTGTTTACACTACATGTAATTAATTTGCAGTACTACAGAAAAGAACAGACGGTCTTGTTGTCTACATGGTTCTTGTTTTGTGCAGCAGTCCATCGTGATCAATTGGTCTTTGTGAAGTTCTTGATTGCCGGCTGTAAGCTACTGAATATTTGGCTTCAAAAATCCACCGTAACCCTGTATTATCCAGACTTTTTATTTGGTTCTAATAGAACCAGCAACCTGCTTGTTAAAAAAAACTGCACTGCACTCCACAGCCTGACTTCCTCCCTCTGAACTCTCTTCTCCTAAAAACACATCATGTCTGTCGATGAAAAAGCATGCAGCTACTCGATGGACACCACTTCATGTTTTCTGGTGCCAAACCAGTTGGTTAAAAATCAGACCCAGATCATCAAATAACAGGTCCCTGTGCACTAGATATTAAGTAATGAGGCCTATTGCACCGTTATGGCAGCATACTAAGCACAGTGTTTGGCATCAAGGATTTTTTCCCCCAATCAAGATAAAACAATATGCACACATATTGAAAAGTGCACAAGTTCATATAAACCCAACAACCAATGCAACACATCCTTATGAAGCATGTGGCTGTTCTTGACAACTAACATTCACTCCAGTGAAGATGACATAAATTAAAACTTGCTGAAATGTGCATAAAAGGAATGGAATCGGCTGTAACACAATTCCACTAGTAAAGTTCCCACCGTGAGCCATACTAGCTGTTTAAATGTTCTCATAAATGCTCAGCCTTCTCAGCTCTATTTTGAAGGGTCTACCACAATGTTAGCATGCACGTTAAATATGGCATTATGCAGAATTTCCAGTACAGGCACATGTCTATTAGAAGGTTAACCGCAATTTATTTATTTATTTATTTATTTATTTTTCTTTCCGTTTTTAGACTTTTTTTTTTAGGTTTTTACTACAATATTTATCGCAAAAACATAAAATATCACAATGTGACTTTTCCCCAATATTGTTTAGCCCTTGGTGCCATAATAACAACAACTTTTGTGGTTTTAATTAAAATCACCAATTTCTGGTCCGCAGCTGTACAGAGACTATACTGTTGCATGCGTTGTACTGGTCAGATTCCATTCACTGTCTTCATGAACAGGCCCTCATTAGGTGTCTTTATTCAGCTTATGCAAACACATATATTAATAGGGCATATGCTAATTACTTGGATTGCATAAGCAAACAATGACCAGGCACTTCAGTAGGTACACCACCCCCGACAATAACCTCTTCAGTCAGTGACAGCACAGCCATAGTTACAGCAGTTGTAGCCTTGAAGCGGAGCGTATGCACAAAATAAAATGAAAGAGAAAACATGTTTATTATGTAAGAGAACTGTTTATAATTCCTTATTGCCATGTTAGATTATAGTTGATGCCCAGCATCACATCCCATAGCTTCATATATATATATGCAGTAATTTGTAAAACTGTGTCAGAGACCACAATTCACTTATTTCATTTCCACTCAAAAGCTCCATTGCAAGTACTAGTTATTCATATATCAGGAGGTATTATTGAGGAGATTAATATAAAAGGGTTTGTAGCTGACAGAAAGACTTTACTGAGAAAAACACATAAAAAAACCTTTTCAAATCAAACATAGAAGCTGCTGGTGTTCTCAGCAATGGAGTGGCCACCCCAGAGTCCAGACCTCAACATCACTGAATGTGTTTGGGATTATTTGGATTGCAAGAAGCAGAAAATGCAACCAACTTCTAAGACTGAACTTTGAAGACGTGGAAAAACTATCCCTGCAGATTTCTGTGAAAACTGAAAGCAAGTCTCCTGAAAAGAAGGGAAGTAGTAAATGAAAAAAAGCTCTTAAATTTTGATGTTGAATAACACACTTAATGTCCACTTTTATTGGAAATGACTTTTGCACAGTACTGCATTTCCCCTAGCTAGCGTATATTTAGATGCACGGTATGTGCTAGCCAACCTCTGGCCCTTCATCATTGGCCAGTTTCTTACCACAAGACCTCTGTTGTCCAGATATTATTAGGATACTAGTTCCCTCTGAATCTAGAAGTGACACTGATGTGTAAAGAAACAGAAACACTGCTGTGTCTGATACACTCGAACACTTCAAGCACACTGTGTCTGGTACACACACAGCCATATCAGGGTCACTGCTGTGCTGAAATTGATCTGCCACCCAAACAATATCTGGACATCATCTGTCCTGTGGTCAGCAGCCAACCCATATGATATAATAAATGGGGGGGTTGGGGGATTGTGTGGCAAAAGGTGGATGTCAGTCAATTTTAGCACACCCACACAGTGGAACTAGAAGGTAGGTGAGGCTCACAAAATGGCCTGTGAGTGGAAGGTACACTGGTCCACAAAAAGAGGCATTAAAGCAAGAGGCATTTATTCTATGTTCTTTGTCGTCTGATCGGTTTATCTTCTACAGGTTTGCATTAAAACGTCTTCGCACACTTCTGAGTTCATGATCTCAAGCTCACTGATGCCCATGTAAGAAAACCAGAGCCCGTCTTTGACGCCTCCACCTCTGAGCATCATAGCACTCTATAGTGCAGTGCTCCACAGAAAGAATCTATCATCAGTTTGGTGTTGTGTTAAAAGTGTTTTTCCCTAAAACAAATTTCACACACCTTTTCTAAGCTGCTTATCCTTCTAGGTCACAGGGGAGCTGGAGTCTATCCCAGAAGTCACTGGACGGAAGGCAGGATACATCCTGGACAGGTCGCCAGTGCATCACAGGGCAGACAGACGTATACAATCACACACTCACACTCAGGGGCAATTTCGCCTGCCCACTTGGTCTGACTGCAAGTCTTTGGACTGTAGGAGGAAATCCATGCAGACATAGGGAGACTCTGGTCACCTGGCTGGGAATCCAACCCAGGCCCTTCTTGCCCACTGTGCCACCCTAAAACATACCATTCTATTAAAAAACATAAAACTATGAAGTTACACAAAGAACTTAGCTTAAGGTCACCAATAGCTATAGCATATCGTCTTACACTACACACTAATGGTGCACAATAACAACAGAGTATTGCTATTGGCAGATAATAACGTAAAAAATGATCAGCATCGGACAGACGTTTACATTTGACCTATATTTCAAACCAATATTTGGTAACATATATATTTTACTTTGAAAGAGAAGAATGTTCACGTGATGCTGGACTAATATGCTAAAATATCTGCATTGTATTCATTTTATTGCACTTTAACCCTTTACAAATAAACGTAATACTTCTCTGGAATTCTCTGCCAGGTGGTTTTATTCCCTATTTCTACATTATATATTATCTATTAGTATCAACAGATACGCACATGAAAAGTATGAATGTTGACACACAATCCCCATATGTACTACACACGGTGATGAATACAGCTTGACATAAGCTTCTCAAGAGATGCAGATATTACTGCATTCAAGGGAATGATCAATTGAATTCTTTAATAGTTAAAGGTAGAACTAGCAGTTTTGACATCTCTGCATTTACATTACATTTGGCTGACGCTCTTATCCAGAGCGACTTATAATTTGATCATTTTACACTGATAGGCGAAGGTGGTGTTAGGAATCTTGCCCAAGGACTCTTATTGGTGTAGTGTAGGGTGTTTACCCAGGTGGGGGATTGAACCCCAGTCTACAATGTAGAAGGCAGAGGTGTTACCCACTAAACTAACCAACTACTGCTTGTGCATCAACTGTACTCAAAGTGCCAAATCAGTCTGAGCGGCTTAAACACTCTATACTACTTTGGAATTTCATGGAATTCTTCTGAGACCGTACTGCCGTACACTGGCATCCCTTATGAGAGTGCACTGGTGTACTGCAGTACAGCGTGGTACACTGGCTGCTCAGCTCAGTAGCCGACCGGAGAACTCTACAGAAGGTCATTAATACCGCTCAAAAAAATCATGGGCTGCCCTCTGCCCTCTCTGGACGACATCTCCAGCTCCCGGGGCCTCAGCAGAGCCAGGACAATAACCATGGACCCCAACCATCCTGGACACCAACTGTTCAGTCTCCTGCCATCTGGCAGATGGTACTAGTGCATTAAAAGCCAGGCAAACAGATTTAAGTGTGGTTTCTTTCCCATCAGAACTTTAAATTTCACACATACTGAGTTCTAAAAGCAGTAAACTCTGGATTCAGCACAAAAGATATGAGGACTACCGGCACCTGTTGGGCTTAGTTTATTAGGAAAAGGGTTTTTTTTTTCCTTTTGCTAATTTTATATATTATGAATATATTTTAGTGCTATATGTTTTTTTTTATTTCTTATCTTGTTTGTTTGTCTTGGTTTGCACTGATTAAGAGCAGCACTCTTAATTTGGTTGTATATTTTATGCAGTGACAATAAGGCATTCCATTCCATTCCATTCCATTCTATTCTATTCTATTCTATGGTGCGATTCCAGTTTAGTTCCATTTTCCGGTGTTTTCTCAAGAGGAGGTTTAATTCCACATTACATTCCTCAGTGTGGAAAACACAGAAAATTGAAAGCATTAATGAAGTGGAAAGCACTCTGGAACCAAAGCCTCCAGGGTTACTGACTATACGGATTAAATCACTTCTTTGGGCAACAGTCTCTTGACAAAAATAACAATCTACGCATTTTTGAACATTAGCTTCCCACATAAACCCATCAACATGGAAATAAAAAGAATGACGTCACTAAACTGGACGATTTGAATTTTCACACTGGACAGGCTTTGACAGCTCCCCTCATCCACTCCTGCGGTAGATCCTGAACAAGGATGCTGCAGTAAATTACTCAGCGTCGATTCAATCATGAAACAGAGAGCCGGGGGGAAATGACAGCAGGACCCCTCCCTGACACACTGAAACACGGTACAAAAATACTCAGTCTAACATTTAACGCTGTAAAGGCGTGTAATTACCCAGCCCAGGCACAACAGGCACTCCTGCATACATTTGCACATATGATTATAAGACTTTTTTTGGCAACTTACTTTGCTTTGCTGCTTCCTTCCTGGAAAGATTTACATTTAAATATAATGAAACTAACTCAATGCAATGATTTACTAATATAATAAAATACCATGGGTAATACTGTACTGTGCAAAAGTCAGAGATCCCGTTTCATTGAGTTAATCTTATTCAAAACCACAGTACGCGTTTTTATTTTTAAGAAAACACATAAATACAGAGAGCCCCACAGAAGCTTCCACAGCTGGAGATAATATTTTCTCTTTTTTTCCGTATTTGTTGTGTGCACTTTTTTTTTTTAACCTTTATTCCAGTTTCCATTCTTTTCAGTTGACTTTCCGTTTTTCACGGAAATCTGCAGGGATATTTTTCCACAACTCCAAAGTTCAGTCTTAGCCGCTGGTTCAACGTTTTCTGCTTCTCACGATCCGAATAATCAAACACATTCAGTGATGCTGAGGTCTGGACTCTGGGGTGGTCAGTCCATTATTCCAAGAAGAGCAGCAGCTTCTCATTTTCTCAGCGAGGTTCTTCTTGATCAGCGACACGTCCTTTCAGACCCGTAGCGTCTGAGTCGTCTTCTCGCAGGATCGGGAGGATGGACAGACACACCTGTGGATGTTTTCAGATCTGAAGCAGCTTGATTTTCTCCTCTCTCAGAGCGGAAAGCTGTAAGCGCCGTTTACCTGATGGGGACAGTTTTGGGGGTCTGCCAGGTCTTGCACGGTTGTTTGAAGCCTCATTTTCTCTGTAGATTTTAATCGCTTTTTAAACACCAGTTTATGAAATTCCTCCTCTTTTTTTTAAACTTTTCACTTTCCCCTTCTTCTTCCTTATGCGAGTGTATTATTTCATATCTAAACTAAAATGAATTGCTTGTACTTGACCACTGACTGAACAGGAAGGGTGGTCTCTATGTTTTACACAGGACTGCACTGAACCAATTTGCTTGGACAATAACAAAATAACAAGAGCTGAGAACTCCTGAGTGACCTGAACAAGATCAGTCATATTTTAGGCAGCAAGTGCAAAACAACCTTTATCTGCGCCTTTTTAGCCAGAAAATGATTAAAACTGATGTTTTGGTTTTTTTCCCAGAAGATCAGACAGGAAGCATAGCTGACCCTGTGAGACAGCTCAGTTTTCCAGAGGGGGCAGAGGGAGGTCAGCTAAAGCAAACCGCACTTACCAACGAGAAAATCAGAGATGGCCAGGTTTAGTAAGAAGTAGTTGCTCTGCCTCCTCAGACTCCTGTCCATCTTGAAGGCGAAGATGACCAGCGCGTTGCCCAGTACGATGACCCCGATCAGCACCACCATGACGGCGATGAGCAGCGCCAGAACGGGCGCAGTGAAGGCGAAGTCCTGCCTGATCTTCGCCGAGCTGTTCTGGACGTAGTCCCGGCTGATGTTGACCTCCAACACACTGTTACCCATTTGCTCATTTAACTAAACGGCTGCACTGTAACGACTTTATCTGCGTTCACAGCAAAGCTGGCCTCTCAGCCGAACCTGTGGAGCGTCACTCATGATTTGAAGAGCCGCTTCCAGCAGCTGAAGGAACTCCTCTGAGCTGCGTCCGCACAGCTCAACTGAACTGAAGCCACAGCAGCAGCTCGTCTGAAAATACCGCCTAATTTTATTATTCCCCACCCGTATTCAGACAGGCCCCGCCCTCCAGCTCCACGATTGGTCAACCCGTAGGGGGCCTCCCCGCGATCATGGACTACTAACCAATCAGGAGGCGGGGCTTGTCGGAATAGAGGTGGCGAATAATAAAATTAGGGGAAATAAATAATACATTAATAATATTGTGGCTGACTTTTAGCTTGAAACTCAAACCCTGTAGACTGACGGTTTGACTTCTGAGGGAAAAGAGAGGTGGATGGTTGGATGTTCTGAGGAGTTCTTTCAAAGTGGCCATATTTTTTGGCATAGTTAAAGGGGAATTCCACCAATTTTTTCAAAATTTCTGGAGAGTAAATGGTTAAGATGTAAACTAAGTCATTCTATGGATCCCTGCTGGTGACATAAACAAAAATAATGCGACTTAGTAAGTCTCAGTATGGCGTGGTCACAGGATAATTAAGCCTTAACCACAGCTTGGGTGGCTGGTAGCCTAGTGGCAGGAGAAGTAAGACGTCAACTGTGAAGGTTGTGGGTTCAAGTCCTGTGACCTGACTAGGTATACCTGATTGTGCCCTTAGGCAAAGCACCTCACCCCCCAGCTGAGCCCTCAGGTGCTGCTCTGCTAGCGATGCTGTGCTGCTCCCAGACTGGGTATATTAAGGCAGTAAATGTTTCCTTGTATGGCCTGTAAATTATATAACATAACATAACTTTACAAAATGTGATGTTTTTGTTCCCACGTCTTACTAATTTGTGGCCATGACTTAATTACACTATATTGTCAAAAGTATTTGCTCATCTGTGGTCGCATATGAATTGAGTGACATCCCATTCTTAATCCATAGAGTTTAATATGATTTTGGTCCACCCTTTGCAGCTATAACAGCTTCTCTCTTCTCTTCTGGGAAGGCTTTCCACAAGGTTAGGAGTGTGTTTATGGGAATTTTTGACCGTTCTTCCAGAAGCACATTTGTGAGATCAGACACTGATGCTGGACAAGAAGGCCTGGCTCACAGTCTCCACTCTAATTCATCCCAAAGGTGTTCTATCAGGTTGAGGTCAGGACTCTGTGCAGGCCAGTCAAGTTCTTCCACACCAAACTCGCTCATCCATGTCTTTATGGGCCTTGCTTTGTGCACTGGAGCGCAGTCATGTTGGAACAGGAAGGGGCCGTCCCCAAACTGTTCCCACAAAGTTGGGAGCATGAAATTGTCCAATATCTTTTGGTCTACTGAAGCATTAAGAGTTCCTTTCACTATAACTAAGGGGCTAAGCCCACCTCCTGAAAAACATCCCCACACCATAATCCCCCCTCCACCAAACTTTACTCTTGGCACAACGCAGTCAGACAAGTATCGTCTCCTGGCAACTGCCAAACTCAGACTCGTCCATCGGATTTCCAGACAGAGAAGCGTGATTCGTCACACCAGAGAACACGTCTCCACTGCTCTGTCCAGTGGTGGCGCTTTACACCACTGCATTTGATGCTTTGCATTACACTTGGTGATGTAAGGGTTGGATGCAGCTGCTCAGCCATGGAAACCCATTCCATGAAGCTCTCTACGCTGTTCTTGAGCTAATCTGAAGGCCACATGAAGTTTGGTGGTCTGTAACGATTGACTCTGCAGAAAGTTGGCGACCTCTGCAGACAATGCGCCTCAGCTGACCCCGCTCTGTCATTTCATGTGGCCGACCAATTTGTGGCCGTCATTCCCAATCTTTGTTATAATACCACTGACAGTAGACTGTGGAACATTTAATAAAGAGGAAATATCACGACTGGACTTGTTCCACAGGTGGCGTCTGATCACGGTACCATGAACACATAAATTCAATTATTTGGATTGGCGAGCAAATACTTTTAACAATATAGTGTACCTCATTCCCACGTGTTAACAAGGCGTGGCCACACATTATTTTTATTTATATGGGATGTCACCAGTAGGGCTCTTGTTCCCACACATTTATATTTTTATGATTTTTATTTAAGCAAGACTTCACCAGCAGAGCTCCGTATCATTTGAAGAGGTTTGGTGTGAAATGCTCTGTTCTAGAGAAAAAATCAAGTCTGAGTTTTTCACAGTGGTGATGATGGGAACCAGACATCTGAAGAGTTTAATGCCTCTCAAAACTCCCTCACAAAAAGTTATTATATGAAATGGTTGTGAATACTCAGCTTGATGCCTGACACACTGTTTTACAGTAGTTTATCGAAAGTTTCAGAAAGTCCATTGCGGAGGGATACAAGCAGGGCAATGTGCAGAAAAATAGTCCCAAGGAACTGAGTCTATGAGTGTCTCTACAGTAAACTATTTAACATTAAACCATTCTGAATAACTTTGTTCACATCTCAAACACTGAGGTAGGCAGAACTTCAGTGGAATTTCCCTTTCATTTAGTTTGTCAGGCTTGTTTTGTTTTTCTATTCCACTTCAGTTTACTGAAGACTGCTTCTACAAACATTTACCACAAAGTGGAAGCAACTGGGAATGACAGCAACTCAGCCACGAAGTGGTGGGCCATGTAAAATGACAGAGCAGGGTCAACGGATGCTGAGGTGCATAGTGCGCAGAGGTCACCAACTTTCTGAAGAGTCAATTGTAACAGACCTCCAAACTTCATGTGGTCTTCACATTAGCTCAAGAACAGTGTAGAGAGCTTCATGGAATGAGTTTATATGGCCGAGCAGCTGCATCCAAGCCTTACATCACCAAGCGCAATGCTAAGCATCAAAAGCAGTGGTGTAAAGCGCCACCACTGGACTCTAGAGCAGTGGAAACGTGTTCTCTGGAGTGACGAATCACGCTTCTCCATCTGGTAATCTGATGGACGAGTCTGAGTTTGGCAGTTGCCAGGAGAACAGTACTTGTCTGACTGCGTTGTGCCAAGAGTAAAGTTTGGTGGAGGGGGGATTATGGTGTGGGGATGTTTTGTGAAGGCAGACGACTACATACTTTTTGTTGTGTTTTGTGTATGTATATATACACGCACACACACACACTCACTGGCCACTTTATTAGGTAATAAAGTAAAAGGTTGGACCCCTTTTTGCCTTCAGAGCTGCCTTAATTCTTCATGGCAGACTTTCAACAAGGTGTTGGAAACGTTCCTCAGAGATTTTGGTTGGTTATTTGACCTCAAACCACTCTGCCCATTCTCCTCTGACCTCTCACATCAACAAGGCATTTTCGTCCACACAACTGACCGCTCACTGGATATTTCCTCTTTTTCGGACCGTTCTCTGTAAACCCTAGAGATGGTTGAGTGTGAAAATCCCAGTAGATCAGCAGTTTCTGAAATACTCAGACCAGCCCGTCTGGCACCAACAACCACGCCATGTTCAAAGTCACTTAAATCCCCTTTCTTCCCCCGTTCTGATGCTCGGTCTGCACTTCAGCAAGTTGTCTTGACCACCTCTACATGTCTAAATGCACTGAGTTGTGGCCGTGTGATTGGCTGATTAGCTATTTGTGTTAACAAGCAACTGAACAGGTGCACCTAATAAAGTGGCCGATGAGAGAGAGTGTGTGTGTGTGTGTGTGTGTATATATATTTATATATGCACTGTTTTTTGTTTCTCTGCTCTTACATTCCTGATTCATCACACAGAGCTTAATAATTAGCTAATGAATTGAATCATCTAAACATTAACCTTCATAGGAAGACTGCAGATTTGGAAATGACTCACTGCACTCAGGCTTTGTCATTCACTGGTCAGTGATTCCATGCAGGTTAGCTGTGATTTTTTTTTGTGTTGGGGAATATTTAAAGGGAAATTCCACTTTTTTTCCCAAATGATCTACATGAATGATCTATTTTTATGTCAAATGATTCATTGTCAAGAAACTCACTGTTTCAGATTTCTTTACAGTAGTGCTGATAGGCACCAGAGGTTGTGATGTCTACAACACACACATAGGCATTTTATTTACTATCCACAACCACCAGTGAATATACACCTCTTTTTTATGAGTTTTTATTAGTAATGTTGATGAATGCAAAATAGTGGCAAATCTGGATGAATACACTTTCTTTGTGGGACTGTTTTGTCTCTCAATGCCCTGCATGTACTCTTATGTATGAATTTTAAAAATATGTTTTAGAGCAGAATCTTCTCTCAAAATTGTCATAAAACAGTGTCTGAGTCATCAGGCAGTGTTTCTGCATTCATTTCAAGTAATAACTTTCTGTGAGGTAACATTGAGAAGTTCAAGAGGTTTTATCATGTACAGTAAAATGAAACAACATTCCTCCTGGATCATGGAACAACACAGGAATACAAGTCCGAAACAATACAATATACATAGTGCAGACAACACAGTACAATAAATACAAAAGACTGACAATAAGTACAAAACTGTCACGATTCCAGTCCTCCATGTGCTTTTGTCCTTGTTTTTTCCTGGTCCTGCCCCCTTGTTTCCAGACCCTGCCCTTAACTATACCAGCTGTGTTTATCACCTGTGTCTTATTAACCCTCATTGTCTCTGTATTTAAGCCCTGTGTTTTTCCCTAGTTGGTTGCTGGTCTTTGTAGTGTATTGTATTGTGTTGTTTGGTGTAGTATCTTCTGGCCTCCGTTATTTGTCCTAGTCTCTGTCTTTGCATTTAGCCTGTTTTCCTTTTTGTTATGTTTGTCCCTCCATCTATCCATGTTGGCTGTCTGACCCTGGATCGTTTTGACCCTGATTCTGGATTTACCCCTAATAAATCTCCCTTCTCTCAGCATGTGCGTCCGCCTCGTCATCACTCCACGGCGTTACAGAAAGAGAACAGGCAGTACACGTTACTGAGAATATGTGGATTTGGGTGTAACATACTATGATATATTAGCAGATTAGCAGATAGCCTAGCGTATTTGAGCATAGCAGTCACTGAGGGAGCAGCCAGAACAACAGTGGAATACAATATTTGGGTGACTAGATATATAAATTATATTAGGTAAAGGATTTCAGTTTGTAATAATTAGATTTAATTATAGTATTAACTCCCTGCGACTCAGAAGGATTTTGGAAAACGACTTTTTTGGAATGTGTTGTTGGCATCAAATTCAAACTGTGCAAATATTTTTCAAAAAACAATAGAATTTCTCAGTTTCAACATTTGGTATGTTCTCGTTATACTATATTCAGTGCAATATAGGGTTTAAATGATTTGCACATCATTACATTTTGTTTTTATTTACATTTTGCACAGCGTCCCAACTTTTCTGGAAATGGGGTTGTATTTACTTACGCAGATATTTTGAAAAACTTGCTTAAAATGGCCTTTAACAGTCCTACTCAACATCACATGCGTCTCTTAGCTTGTATGAGCGATTACAGAAAGGACTGTTTACACTTCCTAGCAGCGGATGTGAGTTCTGGGATTCATAGCCACATACAATGCCATTATTTAATTATCACCACTGGCTCAAAAAGCTTCTGAAGTTTCTGTGCATTCAAAAATGAATCACGGGGGTTGGTTTATAAATGGAAAATATGTCAATATTAATTGTAACTACTTTTGTTTTTGCTGAGACAACAAAGTCTGTATGTGCTGAGTCTACTCTGTTTGATTGAATGGAAATGTGTGGCATAATTGAATTAAGTTCATCCAATGATTTGTTTTCCTAAAGTGGGAGAAGCTTTGAGGGCCTTTGCCTAAATAATAGAAGAGGATTTAATAGCATTAGGCCTCCTAACTTCTATGACATTACTATGCTACTATACCATTCAGCCCTAATGCACATGGGAACGAGGCAAAAGCTTCTGTGGTCCAGAACTCACTTATGTTTCTCCAGCTAGCTCTGGACTAAGATTGTACAAGTGCAGAAACACTTACGTGAGAATTACTCATTTATATTCATTCTGCACACTAATCCTGGTCTAACCACAGAGAGCTGTGCACATTATTATTCATTTGTTTGAGAGGTTTGTGCATCTGGAGCTGCAGTAACTTTACTTTCCTAGAGAAGGTTTCAGAAGACCGTACTGCAGCTTTCTGTAATGCCATTTGTTCAAGGCATCTTTGCCCATGTTTGGCAGAGAAGCCTAAATCCATCATCAGTTCAAGTTCCCTCCTATTATGTTTCGGGTCAAATTGACCCGTTTCTAAGCTTGAAGATCTAGGAAAAATAGTTAAAAGTATTTTTTCAGCATGAAACTTCTTCTGCTTGCCTTAAATAGTGTAATCAACATATAATATGAAAATGGTTCATCTCACATATTCGCAACCACCCCCTGCATGCTTATATCACATAGATACTGTTCAGGTCAATATGACCCAGCAGTCAAACTGGAGGTAAAAGGGTGTCAAAAATGTCAGAGTATTTCTTTCTTTGCAACTGTGAGACATATTTCACCCCAATCACACACACACAGAGAACGAGAGAGAGAGAGAGAGAGGTGCAGATGTTATGACTTACAGAAACCATTCATGTTCTTGCGCGTAAACTCCACCCACAATCAGTGGACACTGGGAACAGGGGAGGGGCAAAATATAAGATCCTCTGCATGGGAGTACTCCCAACATTACACTCTGTCAAGCAGACCAGACCTTTACAAACTGAGCAGCCGAAGCAAAAGGATGACAGTCCAGGAGGCTCTGGAAGTCATCATTGATCATGACAGTGAAATAGAGGAGGATGTGTCTGAAGACGAAGACTATCTTGAGCTAAATTCTGATTCTGATGATTCTGATTTTGAACCAGATGAGGGAATTGCTATTCCCATTCCTCCAAGCAAGACATTCGTGTCAAAAAATGGTGAAATACAGTGGTCTTCATCCCCAATTATGCATCAGGCAAAACTGTCTGCAGAAAACATAATAAAGACAGTGCCAGGGCCCACTAGGATGGCAGTGAGTCGTGTGACTGACATCAAGTCAGCTTTTGAGCTGGTCATGCCAGATTCAACACAAAAAATCATTCTGGAAATGACAAATCTAGAAGGGAGGTGTGTTTGTCAAAGCTGTACAAGAGGCGTATCTTTCTTGAAGAGCTGGGGAAGTCGCTTGTGACACCGCACATCCAACGGAGGCAGCACCTGCCGAGGACCCCAGCCACTGCAGCCACGGTGAGAGAGATCCAGGAGAGGACTGCACCAAGTACTACACCAGTGCGTGAGGTAAGTAAGTAAGTCAGTGTATGTGTGTATGTGGTGTATATGTGTGGGTGTGTGTGCATGTGTGTGTATAAGTGTATGAGAGTGTGTTGTGTGTGTCTCGGTATCAGCAAAAAAGACATCATAGTAAAGTAACCATGGTCCTCTTGTTTCTAGGTTGCTGCTGAGGGAAAAAGAAGGAGGAAGAGGTGCCAGGTCTGCAGGCCATCTGACGATGTCAAGACAAGCATGACCTGTGTGAAATGTGCAAAATTCATTTGCACAAAGCACAGTGTGATGACATGTCACTCGTGTGCTGTGTAGATGTACAGACACACGCACACGTTCATATTGCGATTGCTTGTTTGTTGTATTGCGATTTTGTTCATTCCTGGTTCATAGTGCATGCATGTAAAACTACATTTCAAAAGTAATAAACTAGTGAAACATTAAAAAAAGTTTGAACATGTATTTTTTTTATGAAAAACGAAAGAATTATCCTAATTGAACAATTACCTGTTAGAGGTAAAGAACACCATTGCACTAAATATTGGTAGAATAATTAGTAGTGGAGTTAGTAATTAAATATTCACACTGGATTTTTTTGGTTTCAGACATCCATCCATCCATCCATCCATTTTCTAAGCCACTTCTCCGTGAGGGTCGCAAGGGGGTGCTGGAGCCTATCCCAGCAGTCATCGGCCGGAAGGCAGGATACACCCTGGACAGGTCGCCAGTCCATCGCAGGGCAGACAGACAGACAGTCACTCACACACTCACACCTAGGGGCAATGTAGCATGTCCAATTGGCCTGACTGCATGTCTCTGGACTGTGGGAGGAAACCGGAGAACCCGGTGGAAACCCTGGTCACCCGGCTGGGGAATCGATCCCAGGCCCTCCTCACTGTGAGGCGACAGCGCTACCCACCACGCCACCGTGCCAAATTGACCCAGGAGCACCATTGCTGTTCCTGACAAATGAACATAACAGGAGGGTTAAATAAAACCATGACTCAAGTAGAAGCAGAGGTAGCCTAGCAAAAATAGCTTAGGAGTATAAATGTATAAAATGGCCCAAAAACCTTTCAAAGATTGAGGAATTCATAGAAAATTAGTGGAACTCCCAGGTAGCCCCCTCCTGAATTCCTCTATTTTTGCATATTTGTTACATTAAATGAGAACACAAGGAATTGCAAAATAGATGTTTTTTTCATTTATTGAAAGAAAAAAGATTTGCAACACCTATGTCGTCCATGTGAAAAAGTAAGTACCCCCCCCCCCCCCCCCCCCCAAACCTATAAACTTGTGCCTCTTTTAGCTACAGCAGCTACAATCAAACACTTATCATTGGAGATGCATCTTTCCTATCGCAGTGTAGGACTTTTGGCCCATTCTTTGCAAAATTCAGACACATTGGAGGACTTTTGAACATAAACTGGCCATTTGAGGTCCTGCCATGGCACTCAGTAGGACCGGTCCAATACATTAACCCCCTTAAAATCCCAGCCTTACAATACAGACTAAGGCTTATTATTCACTAACTATAGGGACTTCAGTGCAACCTGTTGAGCTGTGCATAGGTTAGGGAAGTCTACAAAGCAAATCATTAAACACTTCCCAAAACAAACACTGTTGCATGAGAAAAACTACCTCTTTGCTGACGTGATCTGTCAAAAGCGGTCACTGTCTATTACCTTTCCATTAGATGTGTTTCTATTAAGATTCATAGCTCACAGTGAGTGGCCGACATCAGCAGGTCAGCTAGCTGGGTTTCCGTCATTATAATACCTTACGTTCAAGTTGCATTTACGAACATATTAAACTATACAGGACATTTTAAAACGAGCCCACTGACTGAAATTTTCATCAACGAACGCACAAATCATCAAATGATATTAATTATATCCAAATGAGTGCCATCAACGAAAGCGTAACATCACGTTTATTACTGATTGTAGACTTTCTAGGCTGCCTCCACGTTCCAAATACTGTCAACACCTTGGACTCAAGGTAGTTGGATCTTGCTGCAGCATTATGAAGTTCCCTTGGTTGAACAGGCTGTAGGATGAAGTTGAGAGAACGGGCCAAACAACTATATGTGGTTTCTTTATAATAATAGGGGCAGTCGTGGGCTGGAAGGTAGTGAACTGGCCTGTGAACGGAAGGTTGACGGTTCAATTCTCAGTGCCAACAGTCCTTGACTGAGGTGTCCTTGAGCAAGACACCTAACCCCCAATTGCTCGCCGGGCGACGTAGGTTGCCCACCACTCCGGGCAAGTGTGCTCACTGCCCCCTAGTGTGTGTGTATTCACTAGTGTGTATGTGGTGTTTCACTTCATGGATGGGTTAAATGCGGAGGTTGAATTTCCCCGTTTGTGGGATTAAAAAGTATCAATTAACTTAAATAGTTAAGTTAATAGTTAGTTAACAGGGTTCCAGCCTGTTTCCACTCCTGCCACCATCATGTTTGACTGTCAGTATGATGTCCTTATTGTTGAATGCTGTGTTAGCTTCATGGTAGATCACTATCTCACAACAAAACTGAGTGAAAAGTGGTTTATGTTCCTTGGTAATACACCAACCAGCCACTTCATTAAGTACACCTCCTTGGATTTACACTACCTACACACTTTGTCCATTTTATCAGCTCCCCTTTGTAAATAGATGCACTTTGTAGTTCTACAAATAGATGCACTTTCCATCTGTTCACAGTCCATCTGTTGCTCTGTATACTTGTTAGCCCTCCATTACCCTGTTCATCAATGGCCACATGACCACCATAAAGCAATCGACACTAGTTGATTACCCACACTTGATCAACAGTACCCTATGAATTCAAAAGGACTGAATGACCTATAAGACCAGCAAGTAAAACAATATACAGTAAATGAAGACGACTAGCTTGTTTTGACATGGGAGCAACACTGTTTGTCAATAATTTATCATGTCAGCAAATGATGCTGTCCTCTGGAGTCCACTTCCTTCCAGTCATCACAGTTTGATGAGCTAATGAGACACAGCTACGTTGGATGTGGCTTCGTGGTGCCCTCGTCGACCCACGGGACCACCCGGTGCGGGCTGAGGTGCTGACATTTCGCCCAGTTCCCGAGGGATTCTACAGGAGCTGATCATAATTAGATTTAAGGGCATGATGACAATGTTTTCTGCACGTTTCTGATGACTAAATGTCACTGTCTCCTGCTGCTTTGGGCTTGAACACTGGTGGACTACGCCATCTCCTCTTTATCTGGCCTTTTTGGGGGAGAAATGTTAAATACTTCATTTTATAAAGCCACATGAAAAGTGTAGCCGAGTAAGATTTGACAGGGTTCGAACATTCTTTGCATGGCTGCGCTGATGGATGGTTGGAGAAAGATGGTCTCTTCAGAAAGCAGCAGCGTCACATGGCATTTTTGATTAAAAGATATTCAGGTTCTTACTGACCAGCTTTCAGCTTAAACATCAGTGGACCACACCCTTTTTATCTGACCTTCACAGACCTTATGCGTTCAATTTGTTATACTTTAAACTCACATGAACTTTGTGTGCGTGTAAGATGTTAAATGGTTGAACCATTTGCTGTCTACCTTTGTCGATTGACGGTGGGAGAAAGCAGTAGCACAAAGTCACGAAAGGTACTCCAGCGCAGATGCTTCACTAATAACAGTAGCTGCTTTTATACTGAGCATTCTTTATCTTCCTTCTGACCAGCTTTAAGCTTAAACAACAGCAGACCGCTCCTTTTCATACCTTCTCTACAGTCCATATTTGTGAGATCTAGCACATACATTCAGTATTTTATATAACAAAGTGTCAAGCTCTGCCTCCCTCTGTTGTGTCAGTGTGTTCACCTCTGTCTTGTTAGTTTGTGTGTAAGAGTAACCCATATTTTCTGCACATAATTTGTTTATGATTAGGTCCCGGACCACTGAATGGTGATGGATCTGGCAGGTTGATGGGCCCGGGGGAGGTCCTGGAGCGAAAATTGAAAGGGTTTCCCTATACAGGTAGATCTTACAAGATCAAGACAAAAAACACACAAAATATTTCATACATGTTTTAAATTTGAACAAATTTAAACATCAAATTGAACAAATAATCACTACTAGATAGTTGTTCATGCTCAGCAAACACCTCATAGCAGTGAGACAAAAGCTCATCAAAGAAAAAATCCTTTTCCAACATAATCACAGCCTCCGATGGACTGGACGTGGGAACAACGCCTTATTCAAAGCATGAAACTTACTAAGCACACAACATAAAATCAAGAAACACAACAACTACAAACAGCTAACCAATTCTGAAAGCACAGAAACACCAGAATAACAGAGAAAAATCATCACAAGTTCTGTCAAACCTGATGGCTCAAAGTGAGTTTAACTTGGGTTCTGAATTTTGTGCATCTCAGTTTCACTTCATTCCATTCTGAGGTTGACCCACAGCCCACACCTCATAGATATGGTCAAGTTGTTACTACTTCATTGCAGGAGTGAAATACAAGGTTGAGCCCATCGCAACCTTGTGGCACTGAATAGTGATGGATCTGGCAGGTTGATGGGCCCAGGGGAGCTCCTGGAGCGAACCAGTGCTTCTACTCACAAACCAGTGGTTTAGCTCAATGGGCCTCCTTCACCAAATGTTCTTAAGAAGAAATTTCTTCTTAAAACCAACTTAAGCAGTTTTTGTGAAGATTCTGACATTCACCAGGGTTTTCCATTTGGAATTAGTTTTTAGGTAAGAAGAGAATCTACACATACTCAAGAGCACAAAGGTGTGAATGAATCTGCAGCTCAAGAACACGTCATGAACCAGACGTGGATTTTGTCTTCAGGACCTTGCCTAAGAACAAATTCAAAGAAGAACATGGGGAGATGTTAGCGAACAGGCCCAATGTAACTAAAACCTTTTGAGGGCTGAACATTCACAGCAGTAGTGGCGCTTATGCAAGTAATAAACAGTGTGTTTGTGGCTGTTATCTCTGCATGCCCAGACAGGAGCTGAAAGTGAAAGTGTGTGCAATCTATGGAATGAGGTGCAACTTTATAATTGATTTTCCCACATTTTTTAAGACTTTTGAGCTGCTTATAGAAAATATTACTACACTCTCTCTTGATACATCTGTGCAGATCTTCGTACGAATATGTCTTTACAACGTGACACAGTGCCAGAACAACTGAAATAGGTGTCGAATCCAATCTGGGAGGTGCTGGATCCAGATTTTGTTTGTTCCAGTACAAATTAGACGCTGCTTATTTCTCCTTGTGGCCTTGTCAGGTCTTGTGTTTGCCACATGGTTTTGGATTCCTGTTTATTCTTTCAGTTATTCAGGTAAACAAACGCACCTGCAGTAAACAGTGGCATTTAACAACTTTCTCTGTTAGCCCAGGTTTACATACTCAGCTATGAAAAATCCTTGTGCGTGCAACATGACGCTTATGACGTCAGCCAGTTGTGTGAAATAGAAGTTGCCACCACCATGTTTGTGCTTATTGGAGTAATTTATATTCTTCTATTTGTTTGCTTTACATTCTTTTTATTTATATTCTATGTAATAACATTTTTTCTGCCACTGAAAAATGATATTTTTCATTTGATTGACACCATAAATGTCACAAATACAAAAAAAAAAAACTGGAGAAGGCCCGGAAAGGTCCACTTCCATCAGACAGCTGCTGCTGATTGGTCAGAAGCCGGCACTGATCGGTCAAAGGGCTGTTCATGATTAGAAATCCTGAACTCAACCACTCCTGAGCAGGCGAGGCATGCAGCATAAGTTGCTATGGTGATGTAGTCTGGTAAAAGCAGTACACCATCATGAGACAGAAAACCCAGGGTTAGATCTAAGCTTACAGTTAGCTGAATAAGCAAGAAATGCTACTTTGTTGGACGGATCCCTGGTCTGCTTGTCTTTTGTTTATCATAGTGTTTTGTTTGTTTTCCAGAAAAATTTCAGACTTGCGTCCATCTGCCTCATTCATCATTACAAAAAGGCCCACAAACCATGTAAATATGTAAGATTTGAGCTAATTCAACTTTTTGAACTAAGGCACATTTGTTTCACATGTCAAGTGTGCAAATAACACACACAACCATAACAAATAACTCAAGTAATCATGTTTTTTTCACAAGTTTTTACACGTAATCATATGTTTTTCATCACGTGTGAAACATATGATCACATATTTTTTCACATGTGAAACAGATTTTCATATGTATTCACATATTTTTTCATGCCCGAAGCACATCTTCATGTGTGATCACATTTTTGTCACACGTTTTTTGTAAGGGCCTGCATTGATGGACTGTGGGAGAAAGGCCATCTCTTCGTAAATAACCAAGCCTTTTGTTGTAAAAAAGAAAAGATATTCAGGAACATCTGCTGGAATAACAACAGTAGCTGCCCTTGCACAGACCATTCGTTCACTTGAGCCTGACCAACGTTTAATGCCAGTAGACCACACCCACTCTCCTTATCTGGGCTTCACAGACTTTCTTTGCAAGACCTAACCCACGCGTTGAATATGTCATACTTTAAAGCTACGTGAACCATGTAAACATGTAGGATTTGAACTGATTCAACCATTCAGGAACATCACAAACAAGCCCCTCTTCCATAGAAAAGGTACTCAGGTGCAGCTGCTTTAATGATAACGGTAGCCGCTCTGTATTGCCCATTCACTTTAACTTTAGAGAGCAGTGAATGGGTTGTGAATAGGCTAAAATCTCTTATGGAGCCTTTGACAAAGGCTAATATGGTGTCTGCTCCCCCGCTAGCCCCGCACGCCGTCTGTCTCTCTAAAAGGTCCCTGTTGAGGTTTCTATCTCCAAGTTTCCTTTGAGATTTCTGTTCGCCTCCATTATCTTGTCATTTGAAAAGGATTAAACATTGAAGTCCGGCTTTAAAGAACTGTAACGGCTTATAATAATTGCTAACCTAATTAGCATGAAGCGGGCTCTGAATGAGCTTGATTTCCTGAATGCGGCTTGATCACTAATATGCTGTGAAGACCTTTATGGAATATATAGTAATTTGGTCCTCTAATCAAAACCTCTATAATGGAGAACAGCCTACTTTTTGCAAATCATGATGTTTTTAATTATTAAAAGCTTCATGAAAAAAGAACACCGGATGTTGAACATTGCATGGAAAGTAGCCTACTGCAGGCCTGCTTGATTAACCCTGCTTCTAGACACCTACCACCCTGCAGAGCATTACCTCCAACGTTAATCACACTGGCTCTAATATGTTAGGTGCTCCTGGAACTCTTGATTAGCTGGATCAGGCATGTTAGATTAGGGTTGGAACTATGCAGGGTGGACTCCAGGGGAATGACCGGCCTATTCCACAGACCAGTATTAGACACTATTTTCATTATATACTAACATAATTTTGATACATAGTCAAACCAGAGATCATAACACTTTGAGTTTACATCCAAAATGAAATATAAACAGTAAAATCAACATCAAATTTGTGAACAACAAGGCAGCCCCAGCACTTTAGCGTATTTCTTACATAATGAAGAGTCATCGCTAAATATGTGATAATGTGCCTAACTGTATTCACCAATTTGAAGATGGAGGATTATCAGCAGGCTGCGCTCAATTATGTCTAGACTTGGTAGTGTGGTGAGGTCACTTGGGTCAGAGACTCTTTTCAACCTCAACTCTCAGCCATTCTGTGTTTATGGACATACCATTTGAGTTTTACATCAATCATTTAGTAGCACATCATTTATTCAGCTTAGGGAGGTTACAATAGACAACATGGCATTAATATGCATATTGTGATCGTCTACATCACAAAACATGAAAATTATGAGCGTACATTGCTACTGGGATGAAGGCCTGTATGTGGGTCCAGAGTTCAGTTCCTCATCTCTGATTGCTTGAATATTAACTTCATAGCAGTTGCTGAATAATATACAGTAGATACTGAATAATCTGATAGCAGATGTTATAGAATAATCTATAATACTACATCACTGAATAATCCATAGAAGTTATTGAATAGTGGATAACATTTTACTTGAAGAGTGTTTACATAACACATTCATAACATCTTACATAAGCACTTCATAACATGTTTATGAATGTTTAAATCAACATTTATAAAGCATATGTGTTTTACATTGTATTAATATGGACTGCTATGTCATTTTAGTAAGTGACATTCTTAAAAATAAAATAAAAAAATAACTTTTTTTTTTTGAAAAAGCATATTTTCAGTGAAAGGCCTCATTTCTGGACAGCCAAAATAAAACTGACCTTGCCTTTTTGGTCACTAAGTGCTTTGACGCTTTTGAATTATTTGTTTCTTCTTAAGCATTTGTATTTTGCACTTTGCTGTTCGTGATATTCATGGACAGAGTGTCAGGGCGTAGCCGGGGTCAGGAGGGCATTGTGTGTGGAGGCCAGAGGGTGGCGTCTCTGCTATTTGAAGATGATGTTGTTTTTTTGGCTGGATCACAGGATCTCACTGGAGCGGTTTGCAGCTGAGTGTGAAGTGGTTGGTATGTGGATCAGCACCTCGAAGTCTAAGTCAGTGGTCTTAGCCTGGAAAAAGATGGCATGCCCACTCCAGGTAAGGGGAAAGGACCTGCCCCAGGTGGAGGAGTTTAAGTATCTCGGGGTCTTGTTCACGAATGATGGGAAGAGGGATCATGAGATCGGCAGCAGTAATGTGGTCACTGTACCGGACTGTAGTGGTGAAGAGGGAGCTGAGCCATAAGTCAAAGCTCTCTGTTTACCAGTTGGTCTACATCCTGACCCTCACCTATGGTCATGAGCTGTGGGTAATGACCAAAAGAACGAGATCGTGAATACAAGTGGCAGAAATGAGCTTTCTTCATTGGGTGGTGGGCTACACTCTATTTGATAGGGTGAGGAGCTCGGCCATCCGGGAGGAGCTTGGAGTAGAGCTGCTACTCCTCTGCCTTGAGAGGAGCCAGGTGATCTGATCCGGATGCCCCCTGTCATGGCCTACCCAGACAAGACCCCGGGGTTGTCCTAGGACCCGCTGGAGGGATTATATCTCCAAGTTGGCCTGGGAGCGGCTTGGGGTCCTTGGAAATGAGCTGGAGGAAGTTGTGGGGGACAGGGTAGTCTGGGATTCTCTGCACTCCCAACTGCTACGGCGACCCTATCTGGACTAAGCGGTTAACGATGATGATGATAACTTTGCTGTCCTCATGTAACAAGTGTAATTAAAAAGTAAGTAAAAAGGAAACAAAAGTATAGGAGAAATGTGCCCGAGTGTTAAAGCACTTAATGGCCAAAGGGATAAAGCAAGGTCACTTTTATGTTGGCTGTCGAGAAATGAGGCATTTTACTCAAAATAACACAGTATTTCAAAAATAAAAATGAGGACTTTTATTTTGAGAATAGTATCTCAGTAAAACGACATGGTAGTCCATACAAATGTTAAACATGTATACTTGATAAATGCTGATTTAAACTTTCATGAACCTCCTATGAAGTGTTACCAAATAATAAATCGACTGTAGAAAAATTGGGATTTTGACTTAAAAAAAATTTCAATTAATTTTAAGTTAAACTTTGAATAATAATTTCAAAGAACAAGAGTCTGTTGTGTGTGTTTCCCTGTTCAAATTACTCAAAATCAAATAACTCAATAAAGTAGACAACTTTTAAAGTTAAAACAGTGTAGAAACTATTGAATATAGCAGTTACTGAACACAGTAGATACTGAATTATTCATAGTAGTTGCTAGATTACTCACATACATTGGTGACTATTTTATAGCAGTTATTGAGTCATTTAGAATAGTGATGAACTAACTGTGAGTTAAAGCTAGTCTGGGTACATTAGCATCATGCAAATGAGATGCTAACTGGTCCTTTTTCCCATTCATTTATCGCAAGCCATGTTAGCATTTTAGGATAAGGCAAGCTTTTAAATGCAGGACTAGATTTTTTTTTCTCAAAATTTTCATGCTACTAAAAATATAACAGAAAAAAATACAAAAACAGCAACAATATGGGGATCTGAGTTGAATCCGGTAGCTTTGTGGCTTTATTCCCCAAATAGACTCTTTTGTTCTCATGCAATGCTCTCAAATTGCCTACACTAAGGACAGGTCTTCAAAGCACGAGGCAGACAGAGAGATGACCCTCATTAGTCCTTTCAGACATAGCTCAAGCTTTTGGGGAGAGGGAGCTAATAAGATCGTTATCCTGTACAAATAGGCCGGCTCCCTCATTATAGCAGGGGTCCTGCACCTTATGGACTATGTAAAGCTATGCTTGCAACAATCAGTCATGACATTTCAGTTTTTATTCTCTGAAATATGTAAAATATTCCACAGTGAGCGACAACAGCTGATTGCGAGAGGTTTAAAAAAAATCAGCAGCCCACAGAAGCATTACAGGACTAGCTATATATTCTGCATATGTTCATATTCATGTTTTGAAGAAGAATCAGGTGAAAAGATGAATACATTGTAGCATTCACTGCTATTAAAGCAGGAGACACAGCTTATGTCCAACTTGTTGTGCTTTATTAAAGAGCTGTTGGCCACAGCTACGCCGCACAATGGTAAGGTTTTAGGCTAACAGCCAGCTCTGCACGCAGCTCATGTCTGCACTCCCTTGTTTCTCGCTCTTCACTGATGCCGTTCTTCCTGTCTGCTCTGACACACATACCCCAAAGGCAAACTAGCCCACCTTCACTTTAAGAGTCTTTGTGAACAAACCCTTAAAATAACTGCTGGAGAACAAATACCCAGAATAAACACACTACAATATATTCAAGCTCTTAACTGTACGATAAAATGAACTAAAAAGCAGCAAAAACAAACAAGAAAAAACAGACCCTTTTATTTTGTTTGTGCGCTGTAGTTGTCTCTAGAGCAGGCATGTCAAACTGGGGACTGAAGTGCTGCCAAGATTAGCAAAGCAAAGAAAAGCAAAGTTTATTTATACAGCGCTTTTTACAACAGATGTTGCCACAAAGCAGCTTTACAGAACAATCAGTAGTACAGAAAGAAAGAAAAGAAAAGAAACGAAAAGAAAATCTGGGTCCGAGCCCCCATGAGCGTCACCAGCAGCGACGGTGACAAGGAAAAACTCCCTAAAGAGGAAGAAACCTCGAGAGGAACCAAGACTCAGAAGGGGAACCCATCCTCCTACGGTCGACACCGGATAGCAAACATTATTAGTATAAAGTATTATAGTACAAAGTGGGAAAAAGAAAAGCTGTGGTTAACTTGATTAATAGCATTGACCTCAATCTAATGCTCTGAATTATGTTCATGAAGGCCTTGGTAAGTAGTCATTGTGTTGAATTGGCGTGTTTAAAGAGGCATTGTGCAGACGTCTACAGTGTTCAGGCCTGTGAGCACTGGAGTCTGACACATGTGCTCTAGAGCAGGGGTGTCAAGCTCAAACACTCAAGGGCCATATTAAAAAGTCTCAGCAAATCCATGGACCAGCTGTGTTTTTATTTTATTGCTTCTTAACATTTTATATTTCAAACATACCAAAACTGCACTGCAAAATAAACACTGAATACATATTCAAAAACAATTCTATTAAAAAATAATTGTTTCAGGTATTTAAAATGGCCTATTTGCTTGAACTGGACACCAGGTATCTTCTGTGTAACTGCTGTAACTGAGATTGTACAGCGAAACGAGCTAACAAGTATATCATTGGAGATTGAAAACAAGGGGGCCGGACTGGGAAGATAAACGAAATCACATTGACACATAAACAAAAACACACGGAAGACCAAAACACAAGCACGTGGAAGAGTGGGAGGAGCCAATCATGACACCATTTCTCCCACCTATCATCAAGAGGACACACTCAACTTGAACAGATTCAGAAATATAATGATACGGAGGGGAAAAACCACTTCAGTTTCTGGGTCATGTTGACTTTAAGGCCCAATCCCATTTCACCACTTGCCCCTACCACTTATCCCTATGTTTTGCGCGTTCACGTCTAGGGGTAGGGTGTCCCAGTTTTTGTTGAGATAGAGGGGTAGGGCGAAGTGGTAGGACTATATGGCCCTCCAAACAGAGATTACAGTACAAACACAAAAATCGCTAATAGCATGCTGATGTCTCGGTAGCTAGCTAGCTAACTTTACCGTTCCACCATAAATAGTCCAGCAGTTCTGATGCCTGAAGCGCCAGAATGTAACTCCCGCACCATTTAAGATATAACAGGAAAGTTCGAACAATGAATACCTGACTTCAGCTTCGTATCACCAAAGAATTAACGGTGGCTGATAATAAATAATTGCCCCCCTCTTTGAAGGCACATGATGCCCTAAATGTAACTAAAGCCCAGCAGTGAGGAGCTGAACTTTACCCTCCTCTGCTGTCACGGAAGACTACAGAGCAGCGCTAGTAGCTGTTAATGAAGTAATGTTCTTTTATATTTTATATTTTTATATATCTCAGTTCACTCAAAAACAAGGGGTAGGGGTAAAAAGAAGAAATGGGATTGGGTCTAAGTAAGCACTAATCCGGCATGTACTTACACTTCTTGTGATCTCTGTGTATTATGTTTTGTGGTGTTTGCATAGAGAGAGGCACAGGGGTGGCCATGATTTCCACCATGAGAAGTGCTCTTTATTAAACACCAGAGCAGAAAGGCACACACAGCAACACAAACCCTTGAGGAAGGTCCCCACTATCTACAGTATTCACCCTCACAGTGGACCAACCCCCAACACAAAACACACTAACAAAACCCACACCCCTACCCAAAACAACACAAATAACACTTGCATACAAGCAACAACAACATAAACAGCAATGTTAATTAAGAGGGCATGCGCCTACCATGAGCCTCCATGCATGGCTGCTCAAGTGGCCACGCCTCCCGAGCTTTTCTGAGGCATTGTGTGAGCTACTAGCAGGCCACTACACAGCTCCCCCTATCTTCTAATGTAGACCACCCCAGTAACAATCCCAGCCAGCACAAACCCCTCAGGGCACTTGCTCCCTGGCTTTGATTGAACACATCGAACACTGCTCTTTTATTGAACGCAGTTGCTGGGGAGAACTGCTGCCCAGCACTAATGATGGCTGTGAAAGCCAGACAGGTCATCAGTAGCCACACAACTCCAGTCCATGGTAGTCATACAACCAACTAACTCCACCACCAGGCTGTGGCAGGGACACTACAGTATGCTTACATTTACATTTCAGCACTGACTCCTGTCTCTGGCAATGCGTGGGTATTTTGGGAGCCAAGCCCATTATAAGTATCAAGAATCATTTTTATTTTCTATGTTGACAACAACTTTTGCAAGCTTTTGTGGTCAAGGCTATATGCTAAATATCATCACTGACATAACAAAACCTCAGCAATTAAATACATGGAAATTTATTCAAATTTGCATTAAGCACCTCATCGATTTGAAAAGCCTGTTCTATTAGCAAAGGGATCTTTTAGCAAAAGGAGACCACTTCAAATTTTCTGAAGAACAGTCTACCAATGAAAAAGTACCAAAACTGAGCCACGGTTTTGAAGCCCCTGAAGTCCCTTTGTGAGGAGAGTGGGTAGAGAGGCGAGAACCGAGCCTGATCACCCACCATGGAAGTTGAGCAGCGGAAGCAGATGAGCCGTCTGACAGCAGTGATGAAGGGACAGAGGGGAGAGGGGTGTTCCACACAACAAACAGGCTTTGATCAATGAGATGAAGGGGATCAGGGATGTAACAGGATGGCACCAAACACATGACGGATGAATCAGGAAGGCAACATCTCACCAAAAGGAGAGGAGGCCTGAAGGATGTAGCTGTCTGTAAAGACAGTCCCTCATCACAATTTTTTATTTTTTTTATGAAGACCATCAAGAAATATAGTATTTTTTTCAGAAACATGTCACAGTGAACAGAAATGTAATCTTGTCCTTAATACTTAGACAAGCCTACTGACCCCAAAAATAGGTCATTATTTTCCCTTTGTTCTTCTGTCTGTTGATCATAATTATTTTTTTTCATTTACAAGCAAGTGTCTCAGCTGGTATTTGACATTGTTGTATTGCACTTTGCATGTTGTTTCCCATGGCATTATAATTTACCACAGATGAGGTGCAGATACAATATTTTACATTTTAGGTAAATCAGAAACACTTAATCATCCTTTATAACAGTCCAGACAAAGCGTACTTTATTTTTCAATGTCAGGAAAAAAGCAGGAAAATATTTCACAGAAAAGTCTCCAACACTATGGCTCAATCTCATTTCTTACTTTTACCCCTACCCCTTGTTTTCGAGTGTTATCTTGCCCCTTGGAATTGAGTTACAAGTGGTAGTGGTTGAAATATTTCCCATTTTATATGACAATCCTCAAATATAAAAGAACATTACTTCATTAACAGCTACTGGCGCTGCTCTGTAGGCGACCCTGCCAGGCTTCAGTGACAGCAGAGGAGGGTAAAGTTCAGCTCCTCACTGCTGGGCTTTAGTTACATTTAGAGCATCATATGCCTTCAAGGGGGCAGTTTAAGACAGTATTTATTATCGCCCACTCCTAATTCTTTGGTGATACAAAGCTGAAGTCAGATATTCCCCAGCTTCTTGTTCGAACTTTCCTGTTCCATTTTAATGGTGCACCGGTCACATTCTGGCACTTCAGGCATCAGAACTGCTGGACTACCTAAGGTGAAACGGGAAAGTTAGTGATGATGATGATGATGATGATGATGATGAAGAACCTTTATTGTCACTAGTCACAAGTACCAACGAAATTGGCCATCAACCCATCCGAGCACAAACAATATGACAAACGGGGGGGAGACAGGACGGGAAGACAGAAATGAGGAGAAAACATTAGCACTGGGGGGGGGACCTTGCTGGTTTTTCTTCTTTCTCATAACGCTCCTTTTGTAGTGCACATCTGAAAAAACTCTGTTTGGAGGGCCATGTAGCCCTAACACTTCACCCTACCCCTCTATCTCAACAAAAGTCGGGATACCCTAAACCTAGACGTGAAGGCGCAAACGAAGGGCTAAGGGCTAAGTGGTAGGACATGGGATTGGGCCTAACTATAACATCAAATCTATCAGTTTTGTCCTTATTTTACTTTTGTGCTCCTACTGCCACTTTAGCGCTTCCATTCTTCCAATCTTCCAAGACACTTTGACTTCTAAGAACTCTAAAACATTTCTACAACTTTGAAGTAAAAATGTCCCTATAAAACTGAAAGCGGGTCTTCTGAAAACAATGCAAGCTGTAATGACAGTAAAGCTTGGAGACACTGAAGATTTAATTTTTGAAGATTCTGTGTAATTTTCCATTAAATATATGCTCTCTGCTACTATTTCTGACACTGAAAAACGAATATCTTGTACTTAATGGCCATTTTAATTGGAAACTAAATAAGTAATTATTATTATTGTCTCTGACTTTGCACAGTAATGAAATCACTTTCACGCTTATATTTGTGTTTTGGTCTAAATCCCCCATTTTTCCTTCATTCCACAGAACCTTCACAGTCTTTTACCAGATCATTTCATCCTCAGTGCACTGTGTTTGTACACTGTGCTCCCCACTTCAGTAACATAATCCATTCTGCACTGCAGTCTCATCTTTCTGGGTCTAATGCACCTGATTCAGCTCAGGAGGATATTGATCAGAAGCTAATTATGAGACTTTAGTGCAAGAAAACACTAGAACAGAAAATACTGCACTCAAACATTCAGGACATTCAGCATCAAAGCTCAGAAACCGTCCTGACTCCCAAATATCACCAAGCATCAGGACCAGCCAGAGTCATGCAGACATCGCCTGACCCTGGAATCCAGGTTTTATTCCTAACTTTACCCACAGCCCCCTTCCCATCTTTACTCATAGCCCCCTTCCCATCTTTACCCACAGCCCACTTTCCATCTTTACCCACAGCCCCCTTTCCACCTTTACCCACAGCCCCCTTCCCATCTTTACTCACAGCCCACTTTCCATCTTTACCCACAGCCCCCTTTCCACCTTTACCCACAGCCCCCTTCCCACCTTTACCCACAGCCCCCTTCCCATCTTTACTCATAGCCCCCTTTCCACCTTTACCAACAGTCCCCTTTCCACCTTTACCCACAGCCCCCTTTCCACCTTTACTCATAGCGCCCTTCCCACCTTTACCCACAACCCCCTTCCCATCTTTACCCACAGCCCCCTTCCCATCTTTACTCATAGCTCCCTTCCCACCTTTACCCACAGCCCCCTTCCCATCTTACCCATAGCCCCCTTTCCACCTTTACCCACAGCCCCCTTCCCATCTTTACCCACAGCCCCCTTCCCATCTTTACCCACAGCCCCCTTCCCACTTTTACCCACAGCCCCCTTCCCACCTTTACCCACAACCCCCTTCCCATCTTTACTCATAGCCCCCTTTCCACCTTTACCCACAGCCCCCTTCCCATCTTTACCCACAGCCCCCTTCCCACTTTTACCCACAGCCCCCTTCCCACCTTTACTCATAGCCCCCTTTCCACCTTTACCCACAGCCCCCTTCCCATCTTTACTCATAGCACCCTTTCCACCTTTACCCACAGCCCCCTTCCCATCTTTACTCATAGCACCCTTTCCACCTTTACCCACAGCCCCCTTCCCATCTTTACTCATAGCCCCCTTTCCACCTTTACCCACAGCCCCCTCCCATCTTTACTCATAGCGCCCTTCCCACCTTTACCCACAACCCCCTTCCCATCTTTACCCACAGCCCCCTTCCCATCTTTACTCATAGCGCCCTTCCCACCTTTACCCACAGCCCCCTTCCCATCTTTACCCACAGCCCCCTTCCCATCTTTACCCACAGCCCCCTTCCCATCTTTACTCATAGCCCCCTTCCCATCTTTACTCATAGCCCCCTTCCCACCTTTACCCACAGCCCCCTTCCCATCTTTACCCACAGCCCCATTCCCATCTTTACTCATAGCCCCCTTTCCACCTTTACCCACAGCCCCCTTCCCATCTTTACTCATAGCCCCCTTCCCACCTTTACCCACAGCGCCCTTCCCATCTTTACTCATAGCCCCCTTCCCATCTTTACTCATAGCGCCCTTCCCACGTTTACCCACAACCCCCTTCCCATCTTTACCCATAGCCCCCTTCCCATCTTTACTCATAGCGCCCTTCCCACCTTTACCCACAGCCCCCTTCCCATCTTTACTCATAGCCCCCTTCCCACCTTTACCCACAGCGCCCTTCCCATCTTTACTCATAGCCCCCTTTCCACCTTTACCCACAGCCCCCTTCCCATCTTTACTCATAGCCCACTTTCCACCTTTACCCACAGCCCCCTTCCCATCTTTACTCATAGCCCCCTTTCCACCTTTACCCACAGCCCCCTCCCATCTTTACTCATAGCGCCCTTCCCACCTTTACCCACAACCCCCTTCCCATCTTTACCCACAGCCCCCTTCCCATCTTTACTCATAGCGCCCTTCCCACCTTTACCCACAGCCCCCTTCCCATCTTTACCCACAGACCCCTTCCCATCTTTACCCACAGCCCCCTTCCCATCTTTACTCATAGCCCCCTTCCCATCTTTACTCATAGCCCCCTTCCCACCTTTACCCACAGCCCCCTTCCCATCTTTACCCACAGCCTCATTCCCATCTTTACTCATAGCCCCCTTTCCACCTTTACCCACAGCCCCCTTCCCACCTTTACTCATAGCCCCCTTCCCACCTTTACCCACAGCCCCCTTCCCATCTTTACTCATAGCCCCCTTCCCACCTTTACCCACAGCCCCCTTCCCATCTTTACTCATAGCGCCCTTCCCACCTTTACCCACAGCCCCCACCCATCTTTACTCATAGCGCCCTTCCCACCTTTACCCACAACCCCCTTCCCATCTTTACCCATAGCCCCCTTCCCATCTTTACTCATAGCGCCCTTCCCACCTTTACCCACAGACCCCTTCCCACCTTTACCCACAGACCCCTTCCCATCTTTACCCACAGCCCCCTTCCCACCTTTACCCACAGCCCCCTTCCCATCTTTACTCATAGCCCCCTTTCCACCTTTGCCCACAGCCCCCTTCCCATCTTTACTCATAGCCCCCTTTCCACCTTTGCCCACAGCCCCCTTCCCATCTTTACCCACAGCCCCCTTCCCATCTTTACCCACAGACCCCTTCCCATCTTTACCCACAGCCCCCTTCCCACCTTTACCCACAGCCCCCTTCCCATCTTTACTCATAGCCCCCTTTCCACCTTTGCCCACAGCCCCCTTCCCATCTTTACTCATAGCCCCCTTTCCACCTTTGCCCACAGCCCCCTTCCCATCTTTACCCACAGCCCCCTTCCCATCTTTACCCATAGCCCCCTTCCCATCTTTACTCATAGCGCCCTTCCCACCTTTACCCACAGCCCCCTTCCCATCTTTACCCACAGACCCCTTCCCACCTTTACCCACAGCCCCCTTCCCATCTTTACCCACAGACCCCTTCCCATCTTTACCCACAGCCCCCTTCCCACCTTTACCCACAGCCCCCTTCCCATCTTTACTCATAGCCCCCTTTCCACCTTTGCCCACAGCCCCCTTCCCATCTTTACCCACAGCCCCCTTCCCATCTTTACTCATAGCCCCCTTCCCATCTTTACTCATAGCCCCCTTCCCATCTTTACCCACAGCCCCCTTCCCATCTTTACTCATAGCCCCCTTTCCACCTTTACCCACAGCCCCCTTCCCATCTTTACTCATAGCCCCCTTTCCACCTTTACCCACAGCCCCCTTCCCATCTTTACTCATAGCCCCCTTCCCACCTTTACCCACAGCCCCCTTCCCATCTTTACTCATAGCCCCATTACCTTCAAGCCATTCATCCAATATTGCAAGTCAACCTATGTCTATGTGTCTGCCCTGTGATGGACTGATGACCTGTCCAGGGTGTATCCTGCCTTCCACCCAATGACTCCAGCTCTGACCGCGACCCAGAAGGATAAGTGACAGAAGACCCCACAGGATCATTTTGGCATGATCAAATTAAGTTGATATAATTTCATAACTTTATGTGTGTTTTTGGTCATTTCTTTTGATCCGTTAATCGTGAAATTTATAGACAATGTAAAGAGTAACAGGTGTTTTCAAATTATGTCAAAAACTGAAAAACGCCAGAAATAGAAATACAAGGTTTTGTCCTGACAGCAGAAATATATATATGTGTGTGTGTGTGTGTGTCCAGTATGTGCCCACTGCGGGGTCCGGCTGGTGTCAGATATCTTTCTTTATTTAGAAACCTTCTTATGCTTCACAAAGTTCTGGACGCACAGCGTCTTTGGCTCCTACAAATCTTAGCAAAGCTGTTTTTCGGACTAGATACGACCTTCTGACCATCGCTCTGACTGCTGCTCTCCATAAAGCACTCTTTCTGGAGATAAAACTCCAGAGGGAGCAGAAAACAAAACCTTGTTTTTTACCCCACCCGTATTCCAACACAGCCCCGCCCCTACGGGACAAAGCCGAGAGATCTTACTCGTGAGTGAACTTTTTGGCCAATCAGAGCGCAGGAGGCGGGACAGGAGTGTTGGCCAATCCCAGAGCAGGAAACGAGA